>NC_136063.1:14440700-14859972 GCF_964261635.1 Lissotriton helveticus | reverse complement strand
GGGAGGATACACATTTTGACTAGGTTTACTCGACCTGTTATGGAGAATGGCAGATGTGACCATGATCTTAACAACTTTTTACTCTCTCTGTGGATTCTACCCAAATTGGTTTGACCAATATTGCGACATCCTGGGTGACTCGTATTCCAAGGTACCGCATGGAGGATGAAACGTTTATTCCCAAGTGTTGTTCTGGGATATTCCATTTCATTATTTCAGTTTTGCTCGAGTTGATGTCGTACCCCGAAATAAGCCCACATTCTTTTGCTCGCTGTATGACTACAGGAAGTGTTGTTTTTGGATCAGATGTGAAAATCAAAATGTCGTCAGCGTTTAGTGCTACCCGCCTCTCCCACTCCCCGAAACTAAATGACGGAATGTTCGCCTCTACCCGCAGAACCTGGGCGAATGGCTCGATATATAAATTAAAGAGGTGTGGGGAGAGCGGACAGCCCTGTCTTGTGCCTCTGGTGATATGGAATGCCTCCGTCAAGACACCGTTAACTAATAGCCTATCCGAGGGAGCACTGTATAGTTGAAATATATATATATTTTTTTTCCCCCGGGTCCTATGATTATGCCGACAATACTACTTGGACTGGGTCTAGTCTCGACACGATATTGGTCCTACAGGTTGAAACATACCTAGATGGAGATAGCTTAAATTCCTCACGTTTCGTTATGGCAAATGAGGACAAAAAAAACAAAGAAAAAAAAAAAAAGGATTCGCCAGGTAGCTGAGGAGGAAACGGAAGGTGAACTCAAAAAAGAAGGCAGGTCAATAAAAGCAAAACGTAGTTCAGAGTAAAAGAGACATGCCAGAGGGTGTGACCAAGAACACATCACATCCCACTCCCCTCCTGATGGAAGTGGAATAGGTATAGGGAGCAGCGCTGGAACTAAGCAGAAGAAAAGTACTTAAGCCTTCAGAGAGAATATAATAGACATAAAGGAAAGATAAGAACATTTTAGATAAGAAATAAAGAAATCTAGAAGAAATAAAGTAGAAATATTAGAAAGGGAAAGGCTAAGAGAAATAGAAAATGAAGAAATACTTGCCTGCCACTTCTGTGTTCTGTCTGAGGCATCTGATTGATCTGAATAAAGGTCCTAGAGAGAGAAGGCAAGCAGCACTGTCAAAAGTGAAGACCAGATGAATGAACACATGAAGGGCAAGAAAGAAAGACTAATTAAGACGTATACACTGCAAAAACGTCAAAATAGTATAATATAGAATCTATACATTTAGAATTAAACATTGTAGCCTGGAGTCTTCTTCCTGTTGACCCTAGTCTTTCCATACAATACCTGTTTTGCTGGGATTGTAGCCAGGGTGGCTACAAATTATAGGCAGGCACAGGATACAATTTCATCTGCCAGTGACAGGGTAGGCATTCTTTGAAGATCCCGGGGCTGAGCAGAGCCTCCTGGTCATCCTGTCCCCACACTCAAGGCCCTTTGTCCACCATTCTGACTATTTGGAGAGTGCACTATCCAGTAGGTAATCGCCACAAATTAGTCATATCAATCTGTCTTGTATTCTAGGTGCTCATAGCAATAGATGCTGATTGTTGAGCAAAGGCCATATTCATTAACATTCTTGTGTTAACACCTCCTCTAACATGCATGGCTGCATGCTAAAGCAATACAATGAGTGGCAGGCATGTTCTCTGAGCCTTGTGGTCCTTGCCTTGAATATGATACTTATCTATACAACTATCAGTTCAGTTCAGTTCATTAACTTTATTCGGATACCTTGGTACCCATAAAAGCACAAATTCATAGTAAAACACAGTCAATCTATACATGAATAAAATTCAAATGCCAAAAATTTACAAAGTCATTCGTCATATTTAAGAATAAAATGGGGAAAATTTTTACATAAAACCATTAAGACATTTTTCAATTGCATCAAAAAGGCTCAAGGGTCCAACATAGACCTACGTGTTCTAATGGCAATTCTAAGAAAAGTGCAAGTGCGAAAAATCAAATCTACATCATCTAGAGTTATTATACACTGATAGGCCTCGTCCAAACTGATAGGTTGTCTCTTTTTCAAATAAGGGTTTAGAAGCCACTTGGAGTATTTGAAATAGTACTTACTGAAAAATAAAAAGTGTATAATTGATTGACCACTCCTCCCAAGATTTGAGTGCAAATCTGATAGTCCCAGCTCTTAATCGACAAAATAAGCTCCTCTCCCATCGGCTCATTGGTAAAGTGAGATATATATGCAGCGGGTAACAATGCTGTTCAATAAACATGTAATTGTGCACAAGTATTTTCCCGGATTCTAAAACATTCTGGCCCAAATGTAAGTAATATCAATTTACCGAATGGTAAATACCGAATTTTACTGATTCGGTATTTACAATTCGGTAATTGCTATGTAGGTAAAAAATTCGGTAAAATACAGAATCTGTAAGATTCGGTAATTACTGATTCGGTAATTACCGAATCGGTATTTGCCATTGATTCCTATGGTCCTTGAAGCCCATAGGATTCAATAGCAAATACCGATTCGGTAATTACCGAATCGGTAAAATTACCAATTTTACAAGGGGGACAGGGTGTCACTTTGACACCCTGTTGCACCCCTGTTTCGGGCTTGTGTGCCATGTGACACACAGACATGCCCTTAGGGCATGTCTGTGTGCCACATGGCACAGGTGTACATGCACAGATGTGCATGTACACTGGAATTCGTTATTTACCATGGAATAGTATTCCATGGTAAATACCGATTCGGTAAGGGCCTGTGGCACTGATTACAGTGCCACCTACATATTGATTTACAGAATCTGTAAATTTACCGATTCGGTATTTTACCGATTCTGTCAATTTACCGAATCGGTAACTATACCGATTCTGTAAATAAAATGCCCCCTACATGCCAATTCCCAAATACCGGTCGGTATCGGCCGAAATCGGCCGTTACCGACCGGTAATTGGCGACCTACATCTGGCCCTCTGCTCTTTATTTTATAGAGAGTAAAAGGCGTCCCACAGTTCCTTTTTTGGAACTATTTCAGCTGAGCTGGGATCTAAGAAAATGTGCTCTCTATTAATACTGCGCAAGCTTTGTTGCCTGTCGGGTCAGGGAAGTGGCTTGGTTCTTCCACACTGAGAGCCAAAAAAGAGCAGGCCGAGCACGGATAAAATCAGATATAAAATTGATGTTAAGTTCCTTGTGGCATATAAATTGTGGTGTGGAGATTGGGATACCCAACAGTTTCCTACAGACCTGTTTTCTTCCTGTTGCATACCTATATTTTTTGCTAGGCCCCAAATCTCGGCACCATATGTAGCCACCGGGATGCACTGAACTTTGTAAATTTTCTGAACTGCTAAAATAGCCCCAGTGGTCTTAGGACGAGGAAGGCTCAGGATCAAATTAATGGCCTTTGAGAACTTGCTCATGGAGTGAGCTAAATGCTCCAGAAGCTGATCGCAGAAAAGACCAACCCCAATTAAACAAATCATATTGTGCAAGTCAACTTTTGACTGTCTACTGTAATAGTGCCTATTTCTCGCTTCCCTGGTCCACTGCATATTAAAAATTATTTATTAAAATTGACCCGTATGTCTAACCCATTCATGTACTTATTAAAATTTTGGACCAGAATACGCTGGGAATTTGGAGTGCGGCCTATAAGGACCGCATCATCTGCATATCTGCATATAAGAGCACAGGGATGGGTTTCCCATTAATTTTGGGGACATCCTGGGTGGCTGTTTTCAGAAAGCTGTTCAACCCATTGATATAAAAATTGAAAAGTAGGGGGGCCAGAACACAACCCTGTCTGACCCCCCTACCTACATCATTTGCCCCCGAAACCTCACCTCCCATACCCATCCTCACTTGAGCCTGGAGATCTTTATGGAGATACACTAAAAAGTGTACTAACGGCTCTCCCTAAATTTTTTGGGTATTGTCTATTAGGAATATGGGTCCGTAATCACACGGCTGGGACCTATCTCCTTTCTTAAAGATCGGTACTATAATACTCTTGGCCCATGTTACTGGTAGGTTTGCAAGAGTTAGACTATTAAAAACATTCAGTAGCAATGTGGCTCAGAAATAGGGGATCCACTTGATTAAATCAATTGGAAACCAGTCTGGCCCCGGGGCTTTGTTCCCAAGACTCTGCTGGATGGCTTCTTCTACTTCTGAGATACTTCTCTCTATAGGGACTAAGCTACCGGGAACATAAGTTTCTGCCCCTGATGGTGGGGTGGCATATATTTCTGAGAAGCGTTTAACCCAGGCGTCACTAGAAATATTGCAACTGATCGGAGTTGATAACTGGCCCATCGATCGAAGATCCCTTACTGCTGCCCAAAAAATATTGCCTTTTTTTAGACTGGGCGCCTCAGAAAGAGTTTCCCAACGTTCAGTCAGGAGGGCCTTCTTTCTACTTGCAACCGCCCCATTATACTCCTTTCTTGCCAGTTGAACATCTGTTGCGCACCTCGTGGTGGCTGATAGGGCCCTACGTAGGTTCCTATTTACCAACGTACATTCATGGTTAAACCATCTAGGGGTGCTTTCCTCTTGGGATATGGGTTTTGATAGAAGGGTTTTAATCACTTGGCATAAATTGGTAAAATCCTGCATTATCACTGTATGTAAAGATTGCAGTGACAGGCAAAAATCAATAAGATGCGTGTTATCCTTAACCAATTCCCTGAACACTTTGCAACTATCAACCCCCTTCCAGTGAAATCTTAGGTTATCAGTTGATGGCGTCAGGTTTGTGGCCCCACATTCAATCTGGAAGACCGGTCTGGGGGCGGAATTCAATTGTATTTTAATGGGGTTATAGTCGAATGCTAAAGCCATACAAGGAGTGGCAGGCATGTTCTCTGAGCCTTGTGGTCCTTGACTTGAATATGATACTTATCTATATAACTATCATCCAACATCAATACTGTTTTATAAGTGGAGTTCCAATTTTCTCTTATCAACTCCAACGGGACAGTATTTTTGTTGATGTTTATTTAGGGCTCAATTTTTACATTAGAGGATATTCTGTCAATGATTTTTTGGTATCACATTGTGCCATGAGTGGCTGATGTTGGGAGGAGTGAAGTTCAATGCTTCTTGTTGGTGTTGTTGGTTGGGAGATCCTGTAGTATCTGTGGAATAGTGTCATGCTTCACTAGTCCTGATATGTACCCCAATGGGATGTTTCTGTATTTATCAGATCATCTATTACCTTTAATCAATCAATCATAGCATTTGTAAAGCGCACTACATACCCGTGAGGGTCTCAAGGCAGTGGGGGGGTGAAGCTGCTACTGTTCGAAGTGCCAGGTCTTGAGGAGTCTCCTGAAGGTTAGGAGTTCTTCGGTCTGCTGTTGGCGGATGGGGAGGGTGTTCCAATTCTTGGCGGCGAGATTGGAGAATGGGGGGGGACAGTGGAAAGGGCATGGTCTGCAGAGCAGAGCTGGCGGGACTGGGTGTAGAGGCTGATTCGGCTGTTGAGGTATGCTGGTCCGGTGTCAGGGAGTGCCTTGTGTGCGTGGGTGAGGCACTTGAAGGTTATTCTCTTGGTGATGGGGAGCCAGTGCAGGTCTCTCAGGTGGGGGGGTTGTGGCTGCGGCGTGGGATGTCGAAGATCAGGCGTGCAGAGGCGTTCTGGTTGCGTTTGAGCCATTTCAGGAGTTTGGCCAGGGCTCCTGCATGGAGTGCGTTGCCATAGTCCAGTCTACTTCTGACGAGGGCTTGGGTGACCATCCTTCTAGTTGTGGTGGGGATCCACTTGAAGATCCTGCGAAGCATGCGGAGGGTGTTGACGCAGGAGGAGGAGACGGAATTGACCTGTTTCGTCATGGAGAGTGTGGAGTCGAGGATGACCCCCAGGTTACGTGTGTGGTTGGTGGGTGTAGGGGGTGCTCCTAATGCCGTCGGCCACCAGGAGTCATCCCAGGCTGAGGGGCAGGACCGAGGATGAGGACCTCTGTCTTGTCCAAGTTCAGTTTCAGATGGCTGTTCCTCATCCAGTTGGCGATGGCCTTCATTCCTTCGTGGAGGTTGATTTTGGCGGTGTGGGGGTCCTTGGAAAGTGAGAGGATCAGCTGGGTGTCGTCAGCATAGGAGATGATGTTTAGGTCATGCCGTCAGTGACGGGGCGAGGGGTAGCATGTATATGTTGAACAACGTTGGGCTGAGGGATGAACATTGGGGTATGCCGCAGATTATCTCGGTGGCTTTGGAGTGGAAGGGGGGGAGGCGGACGGTCTGAGTTCTCCTGGAGAGGAAGGAGGTGGTCCAGTCCAGGGGATTCTCTTGGATTCCGGCATCGTGGAGGCGTGCTTTTAGTATGTGATAGCAGGCTGTGTTGAAAGTGGCTGACAGGTCCAGGAAGATGAGGGCCATGGTTTCTGATCCTGATGTCATCGGTGGCAGCGATGAGGGCAGTTTCGATGCTGTGGTTGCTACAGAACTGGGATGGGTCTAGGATGTTGTTGGTCAGTTAATGTTGACGGCCTTTTTGATGACCTTCACTGGGAACGGGAGCATGGAGATGGGTTGGAAGTTCTTTAGGTCCTTGGGGTCCGCCGTGGGTTTCTTGAGTAAGGCGTTGAGATCTGCGTGTTTCCAGCTCTCCGGGAAGGTCGCTGTCTCGAAGGAGATGTTTTTCCGGAGGAGCGGTGCGATGGTGCTTCTCGCTACGATGTTCATGATCTTGATTTTCATCGTCAATGATGTTTGTCCAGGTGAGCAGGCAGTTGATACGTGTAGTGGTCATGGGAGCGGGGGTGCCGGCGGTTGCCGGGGTGCTGACGGTGTCGAAGCTGTCGTGGATGTCTGCGATCCTGCGATAGAAGAAGGTGGCCAGCTAGTCGCACAGGTCTTGTGCAGGTGGGATGTCATTGGTGTGGGAACTGGGGTTGGGGAGTCCCTTCACAATACTGAAGAGCTCTCTGCTGTTGTGTGCATTGTTGTTTATGCGGTCTCTGAAGGTGGTCCATTTGGCGGATCTGATGAGTTGGTGGTGTCGGTGGGTGGCGTTCCTGTGGGCTGTGTAGCTTTCTGGTGCTGTTTCGCAGGTCCTGCTTTTTTCCAGTGTTCAGCAGATTTGCTTGGAGGCCTGGAGGACTTTGGTGAACCAGCTGGCTCGCTTGCTGGTCTGCGTGTTGGAGGGTTTCTTGAGCGGGGCGAGGGTGTTGGTGCAGTGGTCGATCCATTGTCTGAGGCTGCGGGCTGTGGCGTCGGGGTCGGTCGGGTATGCGGGTGGGCTCTGAGCGAGGTTGGTGGTTAGCTGGTCCTTGGAGATCTTGCCCCAGCTGCGGCAGGGCATCATCTGGGTGCTGTGGTGGGTGGTGGGTTTCCGGAAGGTAAAGTGGATGCAGCGGTGGTCGGTCCAGTGGAGTTTGGTGATGCGGTCGAAGGAGACGTGGGTGCTTGCTGAGAAGATGGGGTCAGGTGTGTGGCCGGCGGAGTGAGTGGGTGTTGTGATTAGTTGTCTGAGTTTGTTAAACTTTGTCACAAATTCCGCTTTTCTATTCCAGATACCATGAACAGATTATCCTGGGATGAAATCAAGCACCAGATGAACCTCCAAATACCAAATTACTGGGGAAGTTACTTGAGAACTTCACTGGCAGAGCTGGAATTACAAATAGTATGGGAAAACGGGGCCGATAGAACACGCTTCAGTAAAGCTGCTAATGACGCAGCTAAAAAGAAATCTCTGCAGGTAGATAAAAAAGCAATTAGTCAGCGCCGGCATGGGTGGACCGCCATCACCTTTCATAGTTCCCTAAAGCCACAAGCATATTTATCCGCTCACTTCAGCTTGCAGCTAAAAAAGAGTTTCATATAATACCGAATGGGTTTTGGATGATTCAAAAGATCTGCATCCATCGTGGAAAAAGTCCTTCCAAACCACGAATTGTCGATTATGTGGTTTTCAAGCAGAATCCTTAACCAACTTATTATGTGTTTGCCCAGTAGTCATGGACCAGAGGAGACAGTACTTAAAATACATCTTTAATGATCTGAACATTTGTTCATGCAGGCAAGCTGTGATTTGCTGGTTGGAGGGCACTTCCATTATTTTGGCCTGCTGGGGGGTCAAATACATGACAAAGGTCAGAAGTCTCTTAGGGCAAGCCGATGGGGAGTAAACCAAACAAGCATGACCCGTGCTGCAAGGCCATAGTTGACCCATCACCCTAACAAATGGACAGAATGAAAAATCATTAAGAGATTCTGTTTAGTTGTAGGCTTTTAAGAGACAGACTACAATATTATACTTCTGAAAACCCGTGCATTATCTAAAAGAATTTCCTCCTTTTAGGGTTCTCCATTCTTTTTAATTATGCTGTTCTAGTCTTAACCCCTTCGCTGCTCATGACAAGCTCAGCTGGTCATGAGGTATACCTCTACGGTCCTGATGACGAGCTGAGCTCGTCATGACCACTCCCATTTACATTATGGCCCAGCACAGCAGAGGGATAACTCATGCAGTTAAGGTGTTGCATTTTAGCGCCCATTATGTTGTCATAATATGCCGCCTAACTGATAGACTGTCTTTCGTGCTTTTCACTCAGTAGAGCGGGAGAGACTACACCAAATAAGTTAAAGCGCTATCAGGGTTTTAGCTAGGAAATTGATTTTGTAATTAGGAATCCCAACAAACAAGCTTTTGATGTTTTGAACCAAAAAAACAAGCACTTGCACTTTTGTCAAATAATTAATGGGATTGCGTTAATGTCATTTGTGTTTTAATTATGAATGTAAAGACACTTCTTTTATATGTTTTTTACTCATATTGGGGGGGTTTGTAAAGATTTTAATTAATCAAATAATAAACTACGACTTGACTTGACTTGAGTTGTCTAAGTCTGAGGTTGCCGAGGTTATCGATCAGGGTGAAGGTGTTGGAGTCGTTGTTGTTCTCGATGTGGAAGTTCAGGTCCCTGAGGATGATCTAGTCCGTGGAGGCGAGGGCGTGTGTGCTGATGAAGTTGGCGATGGAGTAGATGAACTGTGGTCGGGTGCTGGGGGGGTCTGTGGATGAGGGTGCCTCTGAGGGTGGTATTGGGGTTGGTGTGGATCTTGAAGTGCAGGTGTTCGGCTTTGCTGAGTGTGTCGTGGGTGTCTGTCGAGATTCTGAGGGTGTTTCATTGGACAATGGCAATTCCTCCACCTACTCTGTTGGTTCGATGCTTGCAGACTATCTTGTAGCCTTCTGGGATGGCTATGGCAATGTCTGGTTCAGAGGTGGGCGTCAGCCAGGTCTCCGTCAGGAAGGCGACGTCTGGGCGGTGTTGTCGAGTAGGTCCCAGAGTTCGATGTCGTGTTTACGGGCGGAGCAGGTATTGAGCAGGTTGCATCTGAGGAAGTTGGGTTCATCAGTGGGTGGGTTGGTGGGCCAGATGCTGGTGAAGCTGCAGCTCCGGCAGGAGAAGGGTTCTTGGGTGTGCTTCGGAGTGGCCAGACAGCATGTGCGTGACCATCCGGTGTTGAATGCGTGGAGCGTGCTGGAGTCGTAGCGGTGGTGTGCATCGTGGTGAGTGCGGGGGCCAGGGGTCCCGGTGCTGGGTGCTGGGTACGGTCCAGGCGCGGATGGGCGCAGAAGGGCTTGCCTTAGGCACACCTTCGGCGTGCAGAAGGTGCACCTGCTTAGCGCGTCTGCTGCACAGGCGCTGTGCGGCCTCCATAGGAGGGGGAGTGGGAGGGAGGAGCAGCTGGGAGGCGGGAGTGGGGTGACCAATGGGAGCTCTGGGGAATGGGGCTGCAGGGGTCACAGCAGCGGGAAAGGAGAGTGGAGTGGGGGATACAGAAAGCAAAGTGGGGCACCAAGGTGCACAAGAAGTACAATAAGAACAACAACACTGCTAACCAAGCAGATGGGGGCGAGCGGGGGATACACAAGGCACAGAGGGGCACAAAGTACAAGGGGAAAAAGCTATTAATGCAGGCACAAACCAGATCGAGCAGCAGCAGCGGATCAGGGCACACAGGAGGGCTGTGTGATGGTGCGGGGGAGCCACCTGCCTGGTGACAGGGTCAAAGGTCGCTTTACACATCCTTGCATGTATCCAAACATCTATTTACCTATAGCTATACACATCCCTGTCAGTAACAGAGGCACTTCCATCTGCACTAAACCCCCCAACAGCACATGGTCTCCATTATCAGTGTCTTCCTTTAAGTTTGTTTACAATGCAAACAGGGTGTCCCAGTGAATAGTATCATTGTTTCAGTACAATGAAAACAACCACATAAGTGTCAGGTATGGGAAAAATGGGGGGCAGTGTGACTCATTCAAGATATAGAGGGAAGTGCAGCAAGGCTGCGTTTTAGCCCCATATTTCTGTTCTCTTGTCATTATTGACCAGGCTGAAGTCCTACATTTCTGTAACAATGATGCCCGTAAAATAAGCTCTATGAAATTTCTGTTATAGGGCCCTTGAGGACATTATCGACACTGCTAAGTTAGAATGAGCGTTGATGCCATGATGCTGCTTTTGCACATGTTACTAAAGGCTTTATTTTTGCAAGACTATGTTTATGCCTTTCACATGAGAACCGTCTGCTTTCCATGTTCTCTGCTGAGTTCTTGGAGTTTAGTCTGAACACTTTGTACAAGATTGATAAACTATGCCCATTGTTATTCTATTCTGGCCAGTTCCTAGCACCTTGACATAACATGGTAAACACAGCTGCAATGTTGGAGACCCATGATTTGATATTACGGGGATGCATGTTGTCTTAAAACACACTTGGATAAAGTCTTTCTTTGAAGAAGAGCTATGCTGTTCCTAAGAAGTAAAACTTACATCCAGACTTTAAGGTATTGGGTCTGCTGTCAAAGCCCAGAGATCTTATTTTAAATTAATAAACTTCTTCCAGTCAAGGGGAGGGTGGTTAGGCCTTATAGTCCTTTTGCTACTTTCTTTCTGTATTGGTTTCCCCCTTTGTACTCTATGGAATTGTAACAATGCTAATTGTTTTGAATTTATGCATTTTGCTGCTGGTAGTGGCTCATACACTGTTTTGTAGAGCACGATAGTTAAAATAAACATTTTGAACTATTACATTGACTCTGCGAAATTCTTATTGTGAGCGAGGAAAGGGTATGTCTTGCTGCCGCAATTCCTGAGCGAGTCTGGAGTGTTGTATTCTGGGTTGTCTAATCATTTGTAGCTTCTTGATTTATGGAGGAGAACAAATGAGACACTGTACCTAGTTGGTTTTGGGATTTTGGGTACTAAGGTGATAGGTTGGTACACCCCTATACACCGAGGTCCTGTTTTCCTGCGCATAGTTCTGTGTAGGTGCAGAATCCCTGCAACATGGCACCCATCGTTTGGTTTGGTTCTTATCTTGTCAATGGATATACTTCAGAAGGATGAATGACTAAGTGAAGCTTACACATATATGCACCCCTGTAGAGCATATCTCACTGAGTTATCTTCCCACAGAAGGGGTGTTGGTCACAGCTCAGGTGTGTAACTAATGCCTGACTTGTGAAACAGTGTCACATCGTGATATGCATTCCGTGAACGTGATGCTGTAGGAAACAGAGGAGGAGGTGTGCATTTAGAAAGAAAAATAAGCAGTTCAGGGTGCGACCTGTCACGTCCAGCATCAGTGTATGATTTTCTGTGAACGAGTAATAACTCGCAATCTTGCCTCTCATATATATCATAAAGGAAACCAACTGAACTGACCCTGTTGGACTCTTGGAACTTGAAGGAAGAGAGGCCAGAGCCAGTAGGGAATGTTTAGGCAAGGCAGCCAGGATTATTACGTGACGTCAGAGCTGCCCGGCGCCGGCCCGGTACCCAGCCATTTACTGAGTGACTGAGACCAGACCACCACACAGAAACAAAACCAAAAGCACTAGACTACAGCACTCTTCATACAGCACAGTGCAGTCCAGTTCCCACACTTGACTGCAAAACCTGTCATGCAGCACAGGCTAGAACACCCTCCAGAGACCAGGCTGCAGCACCCGCCACAGACCAGACTGCAGCACCCACCATCCACAGACCAGTCTATAACAAAAACTTCACACACAGGGCTGCACTGCAGCATGCTGACCTCCACACACCTTGATGAAGAAACATTCACACACACGGGGCTGCCTGTAGTCCAAAGTGCATTTCGTCGTAGGGAATGGCCCGAGAAGTGAGGAGTCAAGTCAAGTGAAGTAATTTGTACGCGCACCATTTTGGACTACAAGTACAACACCAGCTGCTGTGTGGACACACCTGACAGGGCACGCCCCGCCCTTGGCTTTATACTACTGCGGCAGGCCCTATCGAAAAATCAAATTGGTTAGGACTAGGAGGACGGTTAAACAAAAGTGTGTGTATAACTGTATACCACCTACTACGGCCGGTGGCAGGTGTCGCAGTGACTACTAGGGCAGGCAGGCACTGGCTGGCAGTCAGTGAATCTGGATCGCGTAGTAATAATCATATTCAGTTAATCAATATTCTCTGGGGCCAACGGATGGAGGCTAGCCTTCTAACCGTTTCTCAGTGTTCATTGGATGTCTGTCCCACAGTAAGCAGCACTGTATTAACCTAACACTGTGGATGGAGTAGACTTAACTTCTGCCGAGGGTCACACCTAGAGCTGCACACACTCTGCAGGATGCACATCGATTGCTGCATTCATTGGGTTTTTTGGCTTAGTGGACTTATGCGCCCATTGTACGGGCCTGTGTTCGACCTCGTGGTCACAGGTTCAAATCCTGGTGGATCCACTCAGCCTTTCATCCTTCTCCAATGAGACCATTAATTTCAGTAGCAAAAAACATCTGTTATTCTGTGTTATACACGTTAAGTCATACTTCAGGGACCTAAATAGCAAAAAGGACAGAGTTTTTAGAATAAGGGGAATGTTGGGCGCTCTGCTAATATTTAACACAAAGAATTATTGAAAAATAATCGATAGGTGGTGGTGCAAGTAGGTGAGGGGATAAACCTTATATCCAAAAGCAATATGTAAAGTATTTGTGCCAACACTCACAGTAACACAGTGAAAACACCAGAAATTGACTCCACAACAGTTTAGAAAAATAAAGGTATTTAATCTAAACTACACAAGACCAAAACGACAAAAATCCAACAAACACAGTTCAATAATATGGTTTCAAAAAGAGTCCTTAAAGTTTCGATAAAATAATCCACAGTGGCGTGAAAAGTTCACAGATGCGACAGCCCCGCTGGATGTAGCGGGCGTGATGCAGTGACTCCGGTCTGTATGGGGAGTGATTTGATACCTTGCGTGGATTCCGGTGTGGACGTTCTGTTCTATAGTAAAGGAAGCTTGCAAAGGCACGATGCGATGATCATTGGGGTTGCGACGATCTCCGGGGCGATGATGCGCGGACCAGCGTTGATCTCTCTCGCAGTTCCTCGATGCGATGGCTCTGCGACGACACTCGCAGCGACGTGATGCGGTCTGCAAGCAGGCGGTGCGACGATCTCACCCAGCGACGACAGGCTCTACGACGACACTCGCATCGATGGTAGTCTTCCCGCACCGGTCTAGTGCGTCCCGCAAACGAAGGATGCGACGGCTCTGGCAGCGGCAACAGGCGCTGCTACGATCTCAACCTTCGTAGCGGCGGAAATTTCCTCACACTGTCAGGGATGTGCTTTTTAAAACCTTGATTTTTAAAAGCTTGGTTTCCAGCTTCCTGACACAGGTACAACTTCCAGAGGCACCACAACTCTAGGAAGGACAGAACTCTCTCAGCAGAGTTCAGGGAAGCTGGAGGTGAAGTCCTTTTGTTCCTGGGACTTTAAAAACAGGGAGCCAGCTCTTCTCAGGCCCTTGGAGATTCCTTCAAGCAAGGGGACACAGCAACAGAAGCAAAGTCCTTCCCCTCTCCTTGGCAGCAAAGCAACAGCAGGTCAGTCCAGCTGAGCAACAGCAGGACAGTCTTCCTTCTTCAGTTTCAACTTTCTCCTTGGCAGAGGTTCCTTCTTGATTCTAGGATGATCTAATTTTCTGTAGTCAGGGGTCCTGTAGTTATACCCCTAAAAGTCTTTGATCTCTTTGTGCAGGAGGGTTCTGAGCCCGGTCTGAACCAGTTCTGGGTGTTCCTTGAGCACTTTGTTTTCCTGGCCTCTCCTTTCCTTTCAGAGAGAGGGGCAGGGTCGTCAGCCGCCAGAAGGAGGTGGAGCCAGCATTGTGGAAGGCAGGCACAGCCCTATTCAGGCCCAGGTGCTATCCCCTCCCACTACTCTAGATGCAGTTGGAGCTTTTCAGCCCAGGGATGGCCCACTCAGACTCTGGAAGCCACCCAGCCCCTGCCACTCACAAACAGGCCAACACACATAGAAAGGTCAGACAAGAGAACTGCAACTTTCTAAAAGTGATGTTCTCAAACACAGGATTTAAAAACAACTTTTCCTAAAAGATGTGTTATTAAATTCTGAGTTCAGGGATACCAAACTTGTATGTCCTATCTTGCTCCTATGGGAAGATATGCTGGTAGCCACTGTAGCCAGCATTCCCCATGATAGCCTATAGGGCAAGATAGCCTTACAATAGTGAAAAACATAAATGGTTGTAATTCACTACCCGAGCATGTCACCTGCACAAGTACATGCTCTACCTTTCACATACACTGCCCCCTCCCCAAGGGGGTACCTTGGGCCTTCCATAGGGGTGACCAATCTGTACAGAAAGGGAAGGGTTAGGCCTGGCCAGTGGGTACACTGACCAGGAGGACATGGCAGTTCACAGACTGCACACAGGCACTTCGGTGGCAGGCCTGAGACACCACATTAGGGCTACTGATGTGGGTGGCACAATCAGCGCTGCAGGCCCACTAGTAGCATTTGCTATCACCAGCCCTGGCACATTTAGTGCACTTTCCTAGGGACTTCTTGGTGACACAAATATGCCAATCATGGAGAACCAATCATAATAAGAATTTACTCAGGGAGCTCTTGCACTTTGACACCGAACAGCAGTGGCAAAGTGCCCAAAGTATCTAAACCAGCAAAAAAGAAATCCAGCCCAGCATCAAAAATACAGGAGGTAGAGGCAAAAAAGATAGGGGGAAACCACACCAAAGATGCCAGGTCTAACAGGTAACAATAAACATCTGTCATTCAGCCCCAAGATGCCCCGTCAGGAGTGAACGTGCGCTTTACAAATGCACAATTATGTTATGTTCTGAGAGGAGTTCTTGGGTTGTCACAATTATGGCCCGTGCCAGCCTGTGTCTGTCGGCAATACTTTGTCCACACCCTGGACAATAAGATAAATGTTCTAAGAGGTGCTCTAGCTAGTTTTACAATACGTCCTGTATTTTTTTTCTATAAGCTATCACACAGTACCACTCATCCCCTAAATTTCCCATGGCAGGATCTTTCTGCCCATGCTCAGAGCTCATTGGTCACAAGCAGAGCTGTGGCTGTGGACGTCGTAATCCATGCTAGTAGGTCATTATAAACCAGATATTTTGCATCTCCCCCCTTGTAACGAGAGGGGGAGGGACAGGAGCCAGAATTGGACCAATACTTACCCGCCATGAATTTGGTAGGTCGGATGGTATCTAAGAAAAAACAACAAAAAATTAAGGCATTAGAGAGATAAGGTAGATAAAAGTAAGACAGTATTAAAAAAAATAGACAATGGACTCACATTTTTCTATGGGAAATAGAATAGGCAGAAAACAATAGATGTCAGGTGGAGTTAGAAGAATAGAGGACGGAGAACATGGAGAGTGGGAGGAGCCACGGATTGAGACTGAGTAAGAAAAACACCAGGAGAAACAGTGAGAGGAGAGAAGTCATGGAGCATGGGTGGCAGACTGCTGAGTAAGCAGCAGACGTGAAGAGAGACAAGGAGTCGTCAGGGAGCAGACAGAGACAACCACTTCAGGCTCACTGTCTTCAAGGTGACCAGAGGACAGGAGAGGCACCTGACCCCTACCACCCTCACATGGTCAATTCACAAATGCGGGAGTGGAGGGGACACTCAAGGCAGAAGGGAGGAGGGAGCAGGAACCTGTAAAGGATCTTTCTGATAGGGTATCTGGAATAAAGGCTATAGTCACTGTATTATTTTCTATTTTTACTTTGTTAAGTGCCTAAGTTCAGTCATATAGGATAATGAGGAAAGAGTTTCTTCACAAGAAGAACAGCTTAGGTCTGTAGAGGAGGTATTGTTTTTGTTCTTTTAGATCTGTATTTCTTTGATTGAATAAAAGCCTCAGTAGCCTACAGCAACAGATGATCGGAAGAAGCGTGCTTAAGCTGTTAGAGAAAATATATAACGACAAGAAGCCAAGATAAGTTTAATTTATATGAAACAAAGTACTATAGGAAATATGGAAGAAATTGCAGAAAGGGAGAAGGCTAAAAGAAATTGAAAAGGAATAAATACTTACCTGTCATTTCTTTGTTCTATTGGGGACATCTGGTTGAACTGATCAAAGCATCTAGGGGAAGATGAAAAAAGGCACTGTCAAAAGTGAAGCTGAGACGAAAGGACAAGTGAAGTACAGGAAGGAAGGACCGAATCAGACCTATAGACTGCAAAAACTTTGAAATAGTAAAATAAAGAATCTAGGTTTATAACCACAAGGATGCATTGCAGTTTGGAGTCTTCTTCACGTTGACCCTAGTCTTCCCAAATCACACACCTTTTGCTATGTTTGGAGCCAGGGTGGCTAGAAAGACAAATGATAAGCAGGCCCAGGAGTGAGATACATCTGCCAGAGATAGAGAAGGTATCCTTCGAAGAAATGGAGGGCCTGGGCACAGCCACCAGGTCATCCTGTCCAAGGAAAACCTCTGCCGACACCCATAGCCCTATGTCCACAGTTTTGTATTTTTTTAAACTGCACTGTTTCCCACCAGGGTATCCTGGCACTGAGCAGGTGTGTATGCTTTGCCATCCTTATGGTAGATTGGTTAATTGAAAAGCGATGTATTAAGCTTTTCGTAGAATTTTCTAACTGAATTTAGCACTTATATGTTTAGTGTAAACTAGTGTTTTCCTGTGGGTGATCCCCTCTTGCAACAGAGAAAACAACTTTGAAAGCTTCTTCACTGGCAGGACATGTTAAAGATTAAATATACATGTCCTACTTATACATACCATGCACCCTGCCTTACGGACTTTTAAGTCCTAATTTAGACCAAATTATAAGAATTAAAAGAGATGTTTTTTGACAAGCCGAACCATAAACCATAAACAGGAAGGCTGCATTGCCAGGCCTGGAAACAGGTTTTAAATGATTGCAGCAGCCCTCTGGCAGCATTTTATTTACTGGCGATGGCTACATGTAGTACCATATACTAGGGAATTACAAGTAAATTAAATCTCAATATCAAGTGTATACCAATTTTAACATGTTTAAAAGTTGGAGCATAAGCACTTTACTGCTTGTTGGTATGGGTAAAGTGAGAACAGTTTTATGGCCAACACAAAACAGATCAGTAAAACAATGAAAAACTGTGAGAAAATACCACTCAAAAGACGGCAATTTCCACCAATTAGAAATATGAATCTGAGTTTTATTCTAGGTGCTCATAGCAACAGATGCTGATTGTTGAGCAAATAAGAAATAAACAACACAAATGCCAATACTGGACTTTACTTTCAAAATGTTTTCGTTAACACCTATATGAATAAAACATAACGGTCCGTTTACTTTAACGTCACTAGTTTGTTTATGTATTTATTTCACTAGTCACTTTCTTTTTACTTTTTTGTTTCTCAGAAACACATTTTTTTTGTGCATATACAAAAATATACAATAAAACACAATCAATTACAATAACATATATACACTATACCTATTTACAAATCATCCACTCCAAACTTTGACTAGTCCATTCATCCTACAATGAAACACACACATGCAAATAACATGAAATCATAGAATGTGGCCCTTTGCCAACAGAAACAGTTCGACGTACAATTTATGTATCCTAATAGATATCTCAATGTGACTCTATTACATGAAAATGTACAGTTAGAACCTAAATTCTTAGTATCCTAACACAGTCCTTCTAGCCTTATTATTGACACAGGGCCAAGTAAGGTCGACGTGTTTCGAACCCCCTGATTGCGGGCTTCTCCTCAGGACCATAAAACTCTTATTTCTGAAGGAATTGTTGTCCCTTGGGAGGTCATGTGGTGTGGTCACATTGTTCTAGTTCACGATATGTGGAACGGTGGCACTTAATTACGTCTTTGGAGGGTTCGTAGTGCCCCGTCTCTTACGCGGTGCCTCCACACCGGGCGAGATGATTGCTGCCAATGATTAATTGCTGGGCGATTATTTACGTCCGATGCACTCTCCGTGAAAAAGTCCGGAAGTTTCACGCTCCAAAGACGTAATTAAGTGCCACCGTTCCACATATCGTGTGGCAGGGTATGCTCAGACGTGAGTCCCTTGCTCACTTTGCCACTGGATTCAAGCAAGCCGGGCTGAAGACGGCTGGAATGCCAGAAACCGGTCCTCGGAAGCTTGTTTCCGGTCCAGGGAAGGCATGGCTTGGCAGTTCAGGCTGGACTGTTCCCATGAGGCACAGGGTCAGACTGATTTGCATATAGCCATGTCTGAACTGGGGTGGAAGAGTGGGCTAAAGAACGGTGATGGATTAAACCCAGATCTTTTGACTGGGTGTGAGTGTTTGATTGATTCAGATGCTCCGTCCATCACCACCCCCTTTTGTACCGCTTTTGGCCGCAATAAGTGTGGCAGGGTATGCTCAGACGTGAGTCCCTTGCTTACTTTGCCACTGGATTCAAGCAAGCCGGGCTGAAGACGGCTGGAATGCCAGAAACCGGTCCTCGGAAGCTTGTTTCCGGTCCAGGGAAGACATGTCTTGGCAGTTCAGGCTGGACTGTTCCCATGAGGCACAGGGTCAGACTGATTTGCATATAGCCATGTCTGAACTGGGGTGGCAGAGTGGGCTAAAGAACGGTGATGGATTAAACCCAGATCTTTTGACTGGGTATGAGTGTTTGATTGATTCAGATGCTCCGTCCATCACCACCCCCTTTTGTAGTGCTAAAAGATGCAGCACTGAGGTCTCTCCTGATAACATGTGAGTAAATCGGAATTTGTTGTTTGTCTGATCTTAGGTGAATATTTTAAAGTTCCAAAACTACACACTTAGAAGAATTTCTGAGTGAAAACCAGTCAAGGTTAGACTATGGAAAAAAGTGAGTTATCATATTTTAGGTAAGTACTCGACTGGCAGAGTTAAGGTTATGGGCCTAGACTCAGGGGTCTCCCCGGGTCAGGTAGGTACAGTTGGTACACCCTCAGCAATACACAGTGGCGTCCGGGTACAGAGGTAAGTAGGCCCAATTTTATCCAATGAGAGGCACGGGGCCTTCGGTTGATGGCTGCTGGCTAGCAGGCCACGCAGCTGTGGAAGCTGGGCTCCTGGTCACTTGCTCAGGGCAAATGGGGAAGTAGGATAGGGCAAAGGTTGCACTGGCAGGGGCACTCGGGCGGCTGGGTGCAAGGTGCTTTTGAGCTGTTTGGCGCTCAATGTTATGCAATAGCAATCTTGGAAAGTGAACAAAGGCTACAGGCCCAAGGACGGAGACACTTCAGGTGCGACCACCACTTTGAGAGGTAAGTTGGGAAGCTGAAGGAGGGGTGGACACCTAGGAGTTTGGCACAGGAAGCCGTGGCGTGCCGGGTGCAGGGGTATCTTTTGGCATTGGGAAATCTTACCCTCAGCTGGTCGCGGTTGGGAGTTCCCTAGTTCTGAGGCTGCAGGCGTCGTCTGGGTCATCGAGGTGGGTCCTTGGGCACTGGATTCCAGGTCAGATTTGCCAGGGAGACATCCTCAGGGTCTTTGACCTCTTGGGCACAAGCCGGGCTCGGCAGGTGCAGAGTGGGCTGGGTTTGCGGTTCCTGACTGGCACCAGGGGTATTTCTGTTTGAGCAGAGCCACTGCTCATGGGTGTCCCAGTCTCTAAGAGGGTCAACGCAGGCAGGTCCTCCGGGGTTCTTAAGGTTGCTGTCTGCAGGAGACGCCAGGATGGAGTAGGAGCAGGTTCAAGGATCAACAGGCCGGTAGGGCTGGGGCCAAGTCAGTTGGTGTCGTCCTCTTGTTAGCAGCTGCATGGCAGTTCTTCTTCTTTGTCTTCTTTCTTTTTTTGAAATCAGGATCTGAGGAAGGAAGGTTAAGGGTGCTCCTAAATACTAAATCCTACACTGGCATCAGTGTGGGTTTAATGTGCTGAGAAGTTTGATATCAAACTTGTCAGTCTTCAGTGTAGCCATTATGGTGCTGTGGAGTTTGCAATGACAACCTCCCAGCACCATATACTCTTAATGGCATCACTGCTCTTACAGCGGCCAGGAATGGCCCTGGGTACTGTAGGGGAACAGGACTCATGCACCTGTGCCCACACCACTGGCATAGGGCACCCAGCTAGAGGGGTGGTTGATTTATGCCAGGGCAGTGGGTTTGTGGGCATGGCACACAGGGATGTGTGCCATGTAGAATATTTGTTTAGTTCTGCCCCAGGACACTCAGCCTGCAAAGGCAGTGTGTATGTGTCAGGGTACAGGGCCCCTAAGGGCGGCACAATAAGTGCTGCAGCCTTTAGGGGTCATCTCTGGTCACAATGCCCTGAGTACATAGGGTATAATTTACTAGGGGCTGACATGTGGCCAGAGATGCCATTTGGGTTTCAGTCTCAATACAGTTTTAGGGAAGGAACACTGGCCCTGGGCACCTGCTTGGCAGGAGCCCAGGGCACACTCAGTCAAAGCACATCAGCAATTCTGCAAAAAGTGGGGGCATACCAGGCAAGGAAGATGGCACTTTCACTATGCATTGCAACACGGCCCATAAAAACTCCCAAGCGACCCGGTCGAATGCCTTTTCAGTGTCTAATAATATCAGGCTAAATTCACTGCCCGTTATGCTAGCCATATCTAACATGGTTACAACCCAGTTGATATGATTAGTTGTCTCCCTCCCCGGGATAAATCCATGTTGCCTCACAGATACTAAAAGTGTTATTACTTCAGCCAACCGGGTCGCTAAAATCTTAGCGTAGACTTTACTTTCTACATTTAAAAGCGATATCAGCCGATATGAGCCAGGTAGATCAGCCGGTTTATCTTTTTTTTTAAAAGACTATCATAGTAGCTTTGTTCCATGATGATGGGGCGTCTCCCACTTGGGCCTGTTGTATAGTAGCTAACATATCTGTCTTTAAAACTTCAAAAAATGTTTTATAAACTTCTAATGGGAGTTTATCAGTCCCTGCTGCTTTACCCATGGCTAGATCATTGACAGCTCTTTCCAATTCCTCCATTTTAATCGGGACTTCTAACAATTCTGCATCCTGTGTACCCAATTGAGCACAACAAGTCTGTAGCACGGAATACCCTACATGGAAATCATGTCTCATAAAAGTATATAATGCCTCATAAAAGTCCTGAAACACCTTTAGATTCCCTGTGTCTATCTCTACTATGTCCCCCATGAATTCACCATAGATCAAATCCTCTGAGCTGCTTCTTTAAATCTAAGCCTCTGCGCCAAACAGTGCCCAGATGCTTCCCCATATTCTTAATTTAATTTCATGTTTATAGAGTGTTTCCTTGCTATCTCTTTGCTCCAGTGTAGATTGATTTTTACCCCAAGCTACTTCCGTCAGGAGGTCCGTGAAATCCTTACCCGCGTGTATGCCTTGCATAAATCTTTCTTCGGCCCCTGTTAACAAAGCATGTAATCCATTTAACTCTGCTTGTATTTGCTTTTGTTTATATAGGCCGAAGCTGAGGGTCCCTCCCCTAATCCCTGATTAAAAAGCATCCCATACACTCCCAATCCCTGATGTGTTGTGATTTATAACAAAAAACTGCTCAATCCACATCTGCATGTGACTCACATAATTGTCATCAAATAATAGTTTCTTGTCAAATGAATAAGAACGCGGCTTGACCCCTATCCTAGGCATTCTCAAATTCAACACTAAAGGTCCATGGGGCCGATTACGATGGCGCTGGTGGAAAAGGGACCGCCCGCCATAGGTGCGGCAGTCCCGCAAAACTAATTAGGATGCTCCCGCCACACTGATGTGCGCATCCTGTATGTTTACATTGTGGCGAGTGGCAGCACCCGCCGCAATGTAAAAACACATGTTTTACATTTGCTTGTACAACATGGCAGGTACCGTGCGGTGCCTGCTACCTTGTACATGCAAATGTAGGGGGGTACCATAGGTACCCCCCACGTGCAGCACTCCACCACCCCACCCCCCTGGGGGCCCACAACGTGCCCCCAAAGGCATTTTCCGCCAGTCTTTTTGCGGCAGGAATTCCGCCACAAAATACAGGCATCCAAATTACTACAGCGGTGCCTGCACGTCACCGCCTCCATTTACCCCTTGTACCTGGTCCGACAAGGTGGGTGGAAAAGGCCCGACTTGCGGGACCACGGCAGATGGTCTTTCCATCCACTGAGGTACCTTTTCACTTCCCACCTCCATCCTAATTTGGCGGTGGGAAATTTTAGGGTGATGGTGGTAACTCCGTGACCGCCGGGCTGGCGGGCCTCCCTGCCGGCCAGGCAGTCGTGGAATTACCACCATGTTAATCGACCCCCATGGTCTGAGGACACCCCTGGGTACACCTGCATTTTAGCTCCTGAAAGCAGGTGACTCGAACCAAAGAAATAGTCAAGCCTTACAAGTTTCTTATGTGGATGTGAGTAGAAAGTATACCCTGGATCGGTGGCTCTCAGCGTGGCCCAAGTATCCACCAATCCATTATCCAGCAGCAATAACTGTAGGGCCTTAAATACCCTTGGCTTCCGCACTTTATAAGCTTTTTTCCCATCTTCTAGTATGCCAGGATCGAGATTTATGTTTACGTCCCCACATACAATAAATGGGGTGGGCCATAGTGCCAACTCGACATTTAACTTCTCAATTATCAATGCTTCGTCAAAATTTGAGTCATATACGAAGCATATTGTGTAAATTTGACTTCCAATGTGAAGCTCAACTATAGCCCAACTCCCAAATTTGTCTGCCAATTTCCTGCCTGTCCCTTGTATATGGTTCTTCGCTAAAATTGCTAACCCCCATTTAGTAGTTGACTGTTCAGTACAGACTGCCAATACCTTCCTTTTAGCCTATGCTATGTGTGTTTCCTGTATACAAATCAGGTCAATCTGCAGCGTCCACAACTCATTTGCGACCCGTTGCCTTTTATTTTTATAATTCAGATCACTTACATTCAGGGAACAAAGCCGACTGTCACTGACTATACCACAATCCCCCATCCTCGTGTTCATTTGTATACTGCATGCTTCCAACCATTGAATTTCATGCTCTTCACTTGCCAACCTTCTTGTATTATTATTACTGCTCCCCACTGCCCCCGCCCCCGATGTAATGTTAAGTATCACTAATGGTGTAATCACAACTTCCATTTTCACATAACCCACAGATCGAAATAACGGTCTAGCATACCAGAGCTTTCATCCCTGGTCACTCAAACGCTGCCTTCCATATTCGCAGTTCCTGCAAATCAAATGGATTAACTCTAACCCAGAAACTGGCTTGCAGTCAATAGATGATTTCAAAACCAAATACAAGCAGAGAGGGTATCCTCCTAAAGTGATTGATGAGGCAGCCAAACGTGCTGTAACCCTTGATCGCGAAAAATTGTTGATTAAAAGTAGGAAGCAGACGACATCTACCAGATAAACATTTGTCTCAACATACTCAACTCAATCTAAAATGGTCAAATCCATTATTATAGATGGTCACTCTTACAATCAGAGCCCGATTTTAAAGGGATGTTTGCGGAACCCCCACTATTCGCATACAAGAGATCACCTGACCTCAAAGAATTTTTAAATAAATGCCAACGTTCCACAAGAGTCACGTATAAAGGAATCATGAAATGTTTAAACTGCTCTAATTGCAACAATGCCATCACTGGCAAACAGATTCACCATCCGAGGTCAGGCCAACCCATTACACTGAATTAATTTCAATGCCACATGCAATAGTCACCATGTGGTGTACTACATAAAATGTCCTTGTGACTCATTTTATGTAGGCAAAATGGGACGAACACTGCGTACACGAATAACAGAACATAAGAGCCGTATACACACCAACACAACAAGTACCCCCATTGCACAACATTGAAATAATTGCAAACATAATATTTCGCAACTTAGATTTGGGGTACTGGAGTTGATAAAACAGCGCCCAGATCGTGATGTGGCTGGATTCCTATCACAACGTGAAGCACATTGGATTCTGTTTATGCAAACACTTACCCCCACAGGGCTCAATGATGAATTTGAGTTAGCTTGTTTCCTATAAAATTGACATTTGTAAATGTGTAGGCATATGTACATGTCGTGTTCATCATCTTTATACGCATGTGTTGATTTGTCTTATTGGCATCCATTTAAGAAAGATTCAGAGAGTGTACTATTTGATGCCAACGCATTCTTTTGTATTTGCTGCAGGATAGGATATTAAGTATGTTGTTTTGATATAGACTTCTTACGAAGTGTCACAATCTCTGTTTCTGGTGGGTGTCTGATTACTCTCTTTCACTTTCGTGTGCATTTCACATATTTTTCCACTCCAAGATGGCCGACACTATTTTGTGGCTTAGTCCGTCCATATCCTTGACGTATACACTTTAAAACGCCCGCTGAGGGAGTTGACGCTTCCTAGCGTGTCTCGATCGGTGTTGTCCTGCCATTACGCTGCGGTGGATATTTTTTCTTGAACTATTAATCTTTATGCTGGTGAGTCCCATTACACTTTAGGCAGCTTCACGGTACTTGGGTAAAACGGCACCTTAGTAGATTAGCTGTTTAATGCACGCGTTTTTATTTTCAATACACACCCAATTGCCACAGCCCTTGTCCATGAAACCCGCGGCTATTCTGGGATATCCAGACGGGTAAGTCCCGTTGTTTAACACTTGTCTAGAATAGTAGCAGAGGCATGACCAGTTCCCTCACCCACAAATTACTCATTTCCTCGTTACAGCAACCCCAACTTAAGATTATCACATGCCTACTTTTTCAGCCCCCCGGGCTCCCCACCCGGGTTGTTTCTGTTAGTCGGAGGTAGCCCGATGCTACCAATCCAAGTAAGGACCATTTTTCAAAGTATTCACAAGCGTTTGTGCACTTTTTGATTTCAGTTACTTAATGTCAAGCACACATCAGATTCAGCCTATGTTTAGTTGCTATGAGCACCTGGGTACGCTCCTGGTTTCCACTTTGTTTAACTTTCTGGTCATCTACGTTCTATCTCAACTTCTTTCATCTCCGGTTTCTTTTTGTTACCACATCTTTCTCTCACCATTAAGGTTTTTCGCACTTTGGAAACGAGACTGATGCATTTATGTCATGTATGTTCACCTAAACCTAACCCCACAAATAAGCTCATGTAGACACGCTTCCTCTTAGGATGTTTGTATTAATGTATTGTATCAATTTCTGTAGATACCCCTGATGAAGGGCATTGCATGCCCGAAATGTATAGGGAATGTTTCATGCTGAATCGATGATGCTATATTTGAGGATTTTGTGCCAACCAACAAATTCCCTTCGAGCAATTAAACCAATTAAGCATCAACACTTCGTTTGAAGATTTCTTCATTACCAGCAGTCATTTAATTTTTGATTATTTTGTAAATTTGTATGAAATGCATACTAGGTTTTCAGTTGTATATTGTATATAGATCTTTACACTCATTGGAGTGTGCTGAGCAGTACAATAGGTTCACCAGATCTCTATCTGGATATTCCTTTCTTACTGTTAGTACAAAAGGTCTAGCAGGGACTTTTTACCTAGCGCACGCACCTTGTTGATAATTGATTAACCCTATTGTCTATCAGTATACATGATTAGATTAGTAAATTGAGTGCATACCAGCTGCTTTCCCTCACAACTTTTTTCTGAGGCATTTCCTGGGCTAACCCAATGGGACAGGAATCACAAAATTCAGAGGGCACACAGATCCTCATTTGTGCAACGTAACAGGCCAGGCTATAATCCCCCTAAACCGAGGGCGATTCTAATATCAGTGAATAACCATCTTGCAAGAGTAGCGGTATATGATCTTGCACCCCCAGATAGACAAAAAACTCAGAAGGGGATTGATTTCTTCGTGCACCCTGACCATTGCCCTTTGAATGTTGAGAGAACATGGCAACTTATTACTGCATTTCGGGATAAGGGGGCACAAGCCTTCTCGCTGAACCCGGCTAAACTCAAAACAATATATAATGAGCAGGTTTGCTTCTTTACATCAGAGATGGCCGCTAAAGAATACCTACAATCCGTCTAATAATAATATGGTGTAAAGAAAGAGAAACAGAGAGGGAAAGGAAAGAAGAAAAAAAATGTGTGGATAGTTTGTGAATTCGATGGTTTAGATTGCCTTTTTTTTTTCTGAGACAGTGAGATGGTGTGATATTGAGGATAAATGAGAGATAGTCAGTGAAATTTGATGGTTTGGATCCTTATGTTTCTTTCTTTATGTGAGATGGTGAGGTTACATGGTGGTGGGTGGTGAATATTACATTGGCAGTGATCAACACTTGGGAGGGGGCGGGGGTTGGAGGACGGGGCTGAGAAAGCTCAATCCATCTCGAAGACCCTGTGTCTCAAAGTCTCGTATTTGGAAATCATTTTTCTGTGTGAGATCTTGTCTACTGAGCCTGGCCTTTAGCTCCTTTATTATCTTAGCCAATCAGAATGCTCTAACGGCTAGAGATAGATTCAGCCAAGGTAAGCAAGAGGGAGCGTCACCACAAAGAGGTAGCGAGGGATCCCCAGTGGTGCATTGTGAAATGACCATTAGTTGTCATGCAGTGGCCTCAGCCAATCATGTTTCACTGCAGTAGGAAGACCTGGCCTGGGCCGCCATGAGACATGAGAGCCTGCACTCTCTCAGATTTACTGATTGGAAGTACATCCGGTACAGCCCTGCCAGTGCTAATCAATGAATAGGAATCTCACTCCTGGCAGCTGAATTATTCAATGTGTTAATGTGTGCTGTACGCGGCTTGGTATAACCTGAACATACATAAGATAGCAGAGATACAAAGCTCTTTTCCATGTAGGGACTTTTCACTCCCTCACTCAGTAATCCTGTATTTCATGGAGACTGAAAGTGTCTATGGAATCAGCCATAATCTATAATATAGCCCTCTAATGGGACAGAAGGTTTGGATTCTATTGAAGAAATGAATCCAAAGACTATATCTAGCTCTTCTTTACTCTACCAACAAAGAAAAACAAACTAACATCAGATATTTTTATGAAAAAAACCCAGAAGGTTCATTAAACACCACATTCCAATAGGAGTAAGTATTATTATCAATCCATGATCTCACTGTGGGGGCTTTTGCCATCACTGGGCTTCTAAAAATAATTGTGAGAGAGTAAGCACTCTCTCTTCTTTGTCTACAGTCTGAGAAATGGAACAAAACACTCTGAATGCCACATTCACACATAACAAAAACCAGAAAACAGTTTGAGCTCTTACTCTAGGAAAGTAGACATTTTTTGGGGTGGGCAGTCACCGAGACCTAGTAATAATAACACTAATGCGAATAAGGGATGTGAAAAAGTTGATATCATTTGTGGTCAGCAGTCACACAGACCTAGTAATAATAACACTAATGCGAATCATGGATGTGAAACAGTGAATATTATTTGTGGTCGGCAGTCACACAAACCTAGGAATATTAACACTAATGCGAATCATGGATGAGAAAAAGTGGATATTATTTCTAGTCTGCAGGCACCCAGACCTAGGAATAATAACACTAATGCGAATACGGGAGGTAGAAAAGTGGATATTATTTGTGATGGGTAGTCACCCAGACCTAGGAATAATAACACTAATGCAAATCTGGATTGAGAAAAAGTGGATATTATTTGTGGTGGGCAGCCGCCCAGACCGTGGAATAATAACATTAATGCAAATCAGGGATGTGAAAAAGATGATATTATTAGTGGTGGGCAGGCACCCAGGCAGAGGAATAATAACAAAAATGAGAATGAGAGATGTGAAAAATATGATATTATTTGTGGTGGGCAGTCACCCAGACCTAGGAATAATAACACTAACGCGAACCAGGGATGGGAAAAAGTGGATATTATTTGTGGTGGCTAGTCACCCTGCCCTATAAATAACAACACTAGCGCAAATCATGGATGTGAAAAAGTAGATAATATTTGTGGTGGGCAGTCACCCAGACCTAGGAATACTCACACTAACGCGAATCATGGATGTGAAAAATGGATATTATTTGTGGTGGCCAGTCACCCAGACCTAGGAATAATAACACTAACACGAAACATGGATGTGAAAAAGTGGATAATATTTGGGGTTGCCAGTCACCCAGACAGAGGAAGAATAACACTAATGTGAATCAGGGATGTAAAAAATTGGATATTATTAGAGGTGGGAAGTCACAATGACAGGAATAATAACACTAATGAGAATCAGGGATGTGAAAACATACTTTTTATTCGGGGTGGGCAGTCACCCAGACCTAGGAAAAATAACACTGATGCAAATCATGGATGTGAAAAAAAGTATATCATTTGTTGTGGACAGTCACCCAGACCCAGGAATAATAACACTAACGCGAATTATAGATGTAAAAAATTGGATATTATTTGTAGTGAGCAGTCACCCAGACCTAGGAATAATAACACTACCGTGAATCATGGATTGTGAAAAAGTGGATAATATCTGTGGTGGGCAGTCATCTAGACCCAGGAATAATAACACCAACGTCAATCAGGGATGTGAAAAAGTGGATATAATTTGTGGTGGGCAGTCCCCCAGAACTAGGAATAATAACACTAACTCGAATCATGGATGTGAAAAAGTGGATATTATCTTTGGTGGGAAGTCATCCAGACCCAGGAATAATAACACCAACGTCCATCAGGGATGTGAAAAAGTGGATATTATTCATGGTGGGCAGTCACCCTGACCCAGGAATAATAACATTAACGTGAATCATGGATGTGAAAAAGTGGATATTATTTGTCGTGGGCAGTCACCCAGCCCTAGGAGTAATAACACTAATGTGAATCATGGATGTGCTAATCACTAATGTGATGAAGTGGATATTATTCGTGGTGGGCAGTCAACCAGACCCAGGAATAATAACACTAATGCGAATCAAGGATGTGAAAAAGTGGATAATATTTGTGGTGGGCAGTCACACAGACCAAGGAATAATAACACTAATGCGAATCATGGATGTGAAAAAGTAGATATTATTTGTGGTGACGTCACCCTGACCTAGGAATATTAACACAAACGCGAATCATGGCTGTGAAAAAGTAGATATCATTTGTGGTGGGCAATCACCCAGACCTAGGAATAATAATACTAACGTGAATGAGGGATGTGAAAAAGTGGATATTATTTGTGGTGGACAGTCACCCAGACGTAGGAATACTAACAGTAACGCGAATCATGGATGTGGAAAAGTGGATATTATTTGTGATGGCCAGTCACCCAGACCTAGGAATGATAACACTAACGGGAAACATGGATGTGAAAAAGTGGATATTATTTGTGGTGGCCAGTCCCCCAGACCCAGGAATAAAAACACTAACGCGAATCATGGATGTGAAAAAGTGGATGTTATTTGTGGTTGGCAGTCACCCTGACCCAGGAATAATAACACCAATGCGAATCAGGGATGTGAAAAAGTGGATATTATTTGTGGTGGGCAGTCACCCAGACCTAGGAATAATAACACTAATGTGAATCATGGATGTGCTAATCATGGATGTGATAAAGTGGATATTATTTGTGGTGGGCAGCAGTCACCCAGACCTAGGAATAATAACACAAATGTGTATCATGGATGTGAATATGTGGATATTATTTGTGGTGGGCAGTCAACCAGACCCAGGAATAATAACAATAATGCGAATCATGGATGTGAAAAAGTGGATATTATTTGTGGTGGGCAGTCACACTGACCTAGGAATAATAACACTAATGCGAATCATGGATGTGAAAAAGTGGATATTAATTTTGGTGACGTCACCCTGACCTAGGAATAATAACACAACAGCGAATCATGGATGTGAAAAAGTGCATATTATCTGTGGTGGGCAGTAATCCAGACCCAGAAATAATAACACCAACGTCAATCAGGAATGTGAAAAAGTGGATATTATTTGTCGTGGGCAGTCACCCAGCCCTAGGAATAATAACACTAATGTGAATCATGGATGTGCTAATCATGGATGTGAGAAAGTGGATATTATTTGTGGTGGGCAGTCACACAGACCAAGGAATAATAACACTAATGCGAATCATGGATGTGAAAAAGTGGATATTATTTGTGGTGACGTCACCCTGACCTAGGAATAATAACACAAACGCGAATCATGGCTGTAAAAAAGTAGATATTATTTATTTATTTATTTATTTATTTATTTATTTATTTATTTATTTATTTATTTATTGCATTTATATGGCGCAACAGCTACCCTGAGGGTTTCCCGGCGCCCTGGATCTGTATTACTGGTAAGAAAGCAGGGGACAATTATTGATCAAACAGCCATGCTTTCACTCCCTTGCGAAAGCGTAGATAACAGGATTCTAGCCGTAGTTGAAGGGGGAGTGAATTCCACAGTGCCGGTGCTATACAGGAAAAAGAGCGACCTCCTAGTCGAGCCGTTTTTACCCTGGGCACAATGAATTTCGCTTGATTTATTGAGGGTAAGTTACGCGTGGGCAAGTATTTCTGTACCATTTTACATAGATACTCCGGGGCTGCTCCTGAATTGATCCTGTACATATAGCACAGTGCTTTAAATTTTACTCTGCAGGTCACTCTCAGCCAGTGTAGATTTTTAAGATGCTCTGTCATCCTCGTGCGTCCTGGGAGATTGAGGAGCATTCCCGCCATGGAGGTCTGGACTACTTTCAGTTGATTCAGAGTGCTATTCGTAACTCCTAGAAATAGGACGTTACCGTAGTCTAATCTTGACGTAATTAAGGCCTGTATAACGGTCCTCTGAGCCCTCTCTGGCAATTGCCACAATATTTTTCTCAGCCATTTGAGGCTGAGAAAACATGTGGAGGCAGTTTTGGCTGTGTGTGTATCCGCATGGACAGCTTATCATCGATTATTATCCCTAAGTTGCGTGCGGATTGCACCGCGGTCGGGGTAGTGCCCATTTGCGCGGGCCAGTGAGTTGGGCCCCAGAGATTCTTTTGGTTTCCAAAGATTAGTAGCTCTGTTTTATCCTCGTTCAACTTTAGTTTGTTAGAATGAAGCCAAGTGGCCATTCTGAGTAGTCCGGATCGAAGGGGAGAGATGTCAGATTTATCTGTAGATGTGAGTGAAAACACAAGTTGTGTATCGTCCGCGTAAGAGTAAATGGTGAGGCCCATCTCTTCGGCAATTTTGGCTAGGGGAGTGACATATACGTTAAAGAGGAGGGGGCTCAATATGGAGCCCTGGGGCACTCCATAGGGGGACATATATACTTCCCCCTACTTTGTGGTGGGCAATCACCCAGACCTAGGAATAATAATACTAACGATAATCATGGATGTGGAAGAGTGGATATTATTTGTGGTGGCCAGTCACCCAGACCTAGGAATGATAACACTAACATGAAACATGGATGTGAAAAAGTGGATATTATTTGTGGTGGCCAGTCCCCCAGACCCAGGAATAATAATACTAACGTGAATCAGGGATGTGAAAAAGTGGATATTTTTTGTGGTGGGCAGTCACCCAGACCTAGGAATACTAACACTAACGCGAATCATGGATGTGAAAAAGTGGATAATATTTGTGGGGGCAGTCACCCTGACCCAGGAATAATAACACCAATGCGAATCAGGGATGTGAGAAAGTGGATATTATTTGTGGTGGGCAGTCACCCAGACCTAGGAATAATAACACTAATGTGAATCATGGATGTGCGAATCATGGATGTGATAAAGGAGATATTATTATTTGTGGGCAGTCACCCAGACCTAGGAATAATAACACTAATGAGAATCAAGGATGTGAAAAAGTGGATATTATTAGTGGTGGGCAGTCACCCAGACCTAGGAATAATAACACTGATGCGAATCGTTGATGTGAAAAAAAATATATTATTTGCTGTGAACAGTCACCCAGACCCAGGAATAATAACACTAATGCGAATCATGGATGTGAAAAAGTGGATACTATTTGTGGTGACAAGTCATCCTGACCTAGGAATAATAACTCAAACGTGAATATTGGATGTGAAAAATAGATAACACAAATCGGAATCATGGATGTGAATAAGTGGATATTATTTGTGCTGGGCAGTCACCAAGACCCAGGAATAATAACACTAATGCGAATCGAGGATGTAAAAAGGTGGATATTATTTGTGGTGGGCAGTCACCCAGACCTAGGAATAATAACACTGATGCGAATCATGGATGTGAAAAAGAGTATATTATTTGTTGTGAACAGTCACACAGACCAAGGAATAATAACACCAATGCGAATCATGGATGTGCGAATCATGGATGTGATAAAGTAGATATTATTAGTGGTGGGCAGTCACCCAGACCTAGGAATAATAACACGAATGAGAATCAGGGATGTGAAAAACTGCTTTTTATTTTGGGTGGGCAGTCACCCAGACCTAGGAATAATAATAACACCAATGCGAATCATGGATGTGAAAACGTGGATATAATTCATGGTGGGCCGTCACCCAGCCCTAGGAATAATAACACTAATGTGAATCATGGATGTGCTAATCATGGATGTGATAAAGTGGATATTATTTGTGGTGGGTAACCACCCAAACCTAGGAATAATAACACATATGTGAATCATTGATGTGAATATGTGGATATTATTTGTGGTGGGCAGTTAACCAGACCCAGGAATAATAACACTAATGCGAATAATGGATTTGAAAAAGTGGATATTATTTGTGGTGGGCAGTCACACTGACCTAGGAATAATAACAATAATGTGAATCATGGATGTGAAAAAGTGGATATTAATTGTGGTGACGTCACCCTGAATTAGGAATAATACCACAAACACGAATCATGGCTTTGAAAAAGTAGATATTATTTGCAGTGGGCAATCACCCAGACCTCGGAATAATAATACTATCGTAAATCAGGGATGTGAAAAAGTGTATATTTTTTGTGGTGGGAAGTCACCCAGACCTAGGAATACTAACACTAATGCGAATCATGGATGTGGAAAAGTGGATATTATTTGTGGTGGGCAGTCACCTTAAAACAGGAATAATAACACCAACGTGAATCAGGGATATGAAAAAGGGGATATTATTTGTGGTGGACAGTCACCCAGACCTAGGAATAATAACACTAATGTGAATTATGGATGTGCGAATCATGGATGTGATAAAGTGGATATTATTTGTGCGGGGCAGTCACCAAGACCGAGGAAGAATAACACATCATTCGAATCAGGGATGTAAAAAAGTGGATATTATTTGTGGTGGGCAGTCACCCTGAATCAGGAATAATAACACCAACGTGAATCAGGGATATGAAAAAGTGGATAATATTTGTGGTAGGCAGTCACCCAGACCTAGGAATAATAACACTAATGTGAATCATGGATGTGCAAATCATGGATGTGATAAAGTGGATATTATTTGTGCAGGGCAGTCACCAAGACCGAGGAAGAATAACACATAATGCGAATCAGGGATGTAAAAAAGTGGATATTATTAGTGATGGGCAGTCACCCAGACCTCGGAATAATAACACTGATGCGAATCGTTGATGTGAAAAAAAATATATTATTTGCTGTGAACAGTCACCCAGACCCAGGAATAATAACACTAATGCGAATCATGGATGTGAAAAAGTGGATACTATTTGTGGTGACAAGTCATCCTGACCTAGGAATAATAACACTAATGCGAATCATGGATGTGAAAAAGAGTGTATTATTTGTTGTGAACAGTCTCACAGAACAAGGAATAATAACACCAATGCGAATCATGGATGTGCGAATCATGGATGTGAAAAATAGATAACACAAATGCGAATCATGGATGTGAATAAGTGGATATTATTTGTGGTGGGCAGTCACCAAGACCCAGGAATAATAACACTAATGCGAATCGAGGATGTAAAAAGGTGGATATTATTTGTGGTGGGCAGTCACCCAGACTTAGGAATAATAACACTGATGCGAATCATGGATGTGAAAAAGAGTATATTATTTGTTGTGAACAGTCACACAGAACAAGGAATAATAACACCAATGCGAATCATGGATGTGCGAATCATGGATGTGATAAAGTAGATATTATTAGTGGTGGGCAGTCACCCAGACCTAGGAATAATAACACTAATGAGAATCAGGGATGTGAAAAACTGCTTTTTATTTTGGGTGGGCAGTCACCCAGACCTAGGAATAATAATAACACCAATGCGAATCATGGATGTGAAAACGTGGATATAATTCATGGTGGGCCGTCACCCAGCCCTAGGAATAATAACACTAATGTTAATCATGAATGTGCTAATCATGGATGTGATAAAGTGGATAATATTTGTGGTGGGTAACCACCCAGACCTAGGAATAATAACACAAATGTGAATCATTGATGTGAATATGTGGATATTATTTGTGGTGGGCAGTCAACCAGACCCTGGAATAATAACACTAATGCGAATCATGGATGTGAAAAAGTGGATATTATTTGTGGTGGGCAGTCACACTGACCTAGGAATATTACAATAATGTGAATCGTGGATGTGAAAAAGGAGATATTAATTGTGGTGACGTCACCCGGACTTAGGAATAATAACACAAACGCGAATCATGGCTGTGAAAAAGTAGATATTATTTGCGGTGGGCAATCACCCAGACCTAGGAATAATAATACTAACATGAATCAGGGATGTGTAAAAGTGGATATTTTTTGTGGTGGGCAGTCACCCAGACCTAGGAATACTAACACTAACGCGAATCATGGATGTGGAAAAGTGGATATTATTTGTGGCGGGCAGTCACCCTGAAACAGGAATAATAACACCAACGTGAATCAGGGATGTTAAAAAGTGGATATTATTTGTGGTGGGCAGTCGTCCAGACCTAGGAATAATAACACTAATGTGAATCGTGGATGTGCGAATCATGGATGTGATAAAGTGGATATTATTTCCGCAGGGCAGTCACCAAGACCGAGGAAGAATAACACATAATTCGAATCAGGGATGTAAAAAAGTGGATATTATTAGTGGTGGGCAGTCACCCAGACCTAGGAATAATAACACTGATGCGAATCATGGATGTGAAAAAGAGTATATTATTTGCTGTGAACAGTCACCCAGACCTAGGAATAATAACACTGATGCGAAACATGGATGTCAAAAAGAGTATATTATTTGTTGTGAACAGTCACACAGACCAAGGAATAATAACACTAATGCGAATCATGGATGTGAAAAAGTGGATATTATTTGTGGTGATGTCACCCTGACCTAGGAACAATAACACAAACGTGAATCATGGCTGTGAAAAAGTCGATATTATTTGTGGTGGGCAATCACTCAGACCTAGGAACAATAATACTAACATGAATCAGGGATGTGAAAAAGTGGATATTATTTGTGGTGGGCAGTCACCCAGACCTAGGAATACTAACACAAACGTGAATCATGGATGTGAAAAAGTGGATATTATTTGTGGTGGGCAGTCACCCTGACTCAGGAATAATAACACCAATGCGAATCAGGGATGTGAGAAAGTGGATATTGTTTGTGGTGGGCAGTCACCCAGACCTAGGAATAATAACACTAATGTGAATCATGGATGTGCGAATCATGGATGTGATAAAGTAGATATTATTAGTGGTGGGCAGTCACCCAGACCTAGGAATATTAACACTAATGACAATCAGGGAAGTGAAAAACTGCTTTTTATTTGGGGTGGGCAGTCACCCAGACCTAGGAATAATAATAACACCAACGCGAATCATGGATGTGAAAACGTGGATATTATTCATGGTGGGCTGTCACCCAGCCCTAGGAATAATAACACTAATGTGAATCATGGATGTCCTAATCATGGATGTGATAAAGTGGATAATATTTGTGGTGGGTAACCACCCAGACCTAGGAATAATAACACAAATGTGAATCATTGATGTGAATATGTGGATATTATTTGTGGTGGGCAGTCACACTGACCTAGGAATAATAACAATAATGTGAAACATGGATGTGAAAAAGTGGATATTAATTGTGGTGACGTCACCCTGACTTAGGAATAATAACACAAACGCGAATCATGGCTGTGAAAAAGTAGATATTATTTGCTGTGGGCAATCACCCATACCTAGGAATAATAATACTAACGTTAATCAGGGATGTGTAAAAGTGGAAATTTTTTGTGGTGGGCAGTCACCCAGACCTAGGAATACTAACACTAACACGAATCATGGATGTGGAAAAGTGGATATTATTTGTGGTGGGCAGTCACCCTGAAACAGGAATAATAACACCAACGTGAATCAGGGATATTAAAAAGTGGATAATATTTGTGGTGGGCAGTCACCCAGACCTAGGAATAATAACACTAATGTGAATCATGGATGTGCGAATCATGGATGTGATAAAGTAGATATTATTTGTGCAGGGCAGTCACCAAGACCGAGGAAGAATAACACATAATGCGAATCAGGGATGTAAAAAAGTGGATATTATTAGTGGTGGGCAGTCACCCAGACCTAGGAATAATAACACTGATGCGAATCATGGATGTGAAAAAGAGTATATTATTTGCTGTGAACAGTCACCCAGACCAAGGAATAATAACACTAATGCGAATCATGGATGTGCAAAAGTGGATATTATTTGTGGTGACCAGTCATCCTGACCTAGGAATAATAACTCAAACGCGAATCATGGATGTGAAAAATAGATAACACAAATGCGAATCATGGATGTGAATAAGTGGATATTATTTGTGGTGGGCAATCACCAAGACCCAGGAATAATAACACTAATGCGAATCGAGGATGTGAAAAAGTGGATATTATTTGAGGTGGGCAGTCACCCAGACCCAGGAATAATAACACTGATGCGAAACATGGATGTGAAAAAGAGTATATTATTTGTTGTGAACAGTCACACAGACCAAGGAATAATAACACTAATGCGAATCATGGATGTGAAAAAGTGGATATTATTTGTGGTGACGTCACCCTGACCTAGTAATATTAACACAAACGTGAATCATGGCTTTGAAAAAGTCGATATTATTTGTGGTGGGTAATCACCCATACCTAGGAATAATAATACTAACGTGAATCAGGGATGTGAAAAAGTGGATATTATTTGTGGTGGGCAGTCACCCAGACCTAGGAATACTAACACAAACGCGAATCATGGATGTGAAAAAGTGGATATTATTTGTGGTGGGCAGTCACCCCGACCCAGGAATAATAACACCAATGCGAATCAGGGATGTGAGAAAGTGGATATTATTTGTGGTGGGCAGTAACCCAGACCTAGGAATAATAACACTAATGTGAATCATGGATGTGCGAATCATGGATGTGATAAAGTAGATGTTATTAGTGGTGGGCAGTCACCCAGACCTAGGAATAATAACACTAATGAGAATCAGGGATGTGAAAAACTGCTTTTTATTTGGAATGGGCAGTCACCCAGACCTAGGAATAATAATAACACCAACGCGAATCATGGATGTGAAAACGTGGATATTATTCATGGTGGGCTGTCACCCAGCCCTAGGAATAATAACACTAATGTGAATCATGGATGTGCTAATCATGGATGTGATAAAGTGGATATTATTTGTGGTGGGTAACCACCCAGACCTAGGAATAATAACACCAATGGGAATCATTGATGTGAATATGTGGATATTATTTGTGGTGGGCAGTCACACTGACCTAGGAATAATAACAATAATGTGAATCATGGATGTGAAAAAGTGGATAATAATTGTGGTGACGTCACCCTGACTTAGGAATAATAACACAAACGCAAATCATGGCTGTCAAAAAGTAGATATTATTTACGGTGGGCAATCACCCAGACCTAGGAATAATAATACTAATGTGAATCAGGGATGTGAAAAAGTGGATATTTTTTGTGGTGGGCAGTCACCCAGATATAGGAATACTAACACTTACGCGAATCATGGATGTGGAAAAGTGGATATTATTTGTGGTGGGCAGTCACCCTGAAACAGGAATAATAACACCAACGTGAATCAGGGATGTGAAAAAGTGGATATTATTTGTGGTGGGCAGTCACCCAGACCTAGGAATAATAACACTAATGTGAATGATGGATGTGCGAATCATGGATGTGATAAAGTGGATATTATTTGTGCAGGGCAGTCACCAAGACCGAGGAAGAATAACACATAATCGAATCATGGATGTGAAAAAGTGGATATTATTTGTGGTGACCAGTCATCCTGACCTAGAAATATAACACAAAAGCGAATCATGGATGTGAAAAAGTCGATATTATTTGTGGTGGACAGTCCCCCAGACTTAGGAATAATAATACTAACGTGAATCAGGGATGTAAAAAAGTGAATATTATTAGTGGTCGGCAGTCACCCAGACCCAGGAATAATAACACTAATGCGAATCATGGATGTGAAAAAGTGGATATTATTTGTGGTGACCAGTCATCCTGACCTAGAAATATAACACAAAAGCGAATCATGGATGTGAAAAAGTCGATATTATTTGTGGTGGACAGTCCCCCAGACTTAGGAATAATAATACTAACGTGAATCAGGGATGTGAAAAAGTGGATATTATTTGTGGTGGGCAGTCACCCAGACCTAGGAATACTAACACTAACGCGAATCATGGATGTGAAAAAGTGGATATTTTTTGTGGTGGCCAGTAACCCAGACCTAGGAATAGTAACACTAACGCAAAACATGGATGTGAAAAAAGTGGATATTATTTGTGGTGGCCATTCCCCCAGACCCAGGAATAATAACACTAACGCGAATCATGGATGTGAAAAAGTGGATATTGTTTGTGGTGGGCAGTCACCCAGACCCAGGGTTTATAACACTTACGCGAGTCAGGGATGTGAATAATAACACTAATGTGAATCATGGATGTGTGAATCATGGATGTGTGAATCATGGATGTGATAAAGTGGATATTATTCATGGTGGGCAGTCACCCAGACTTAGGAATAAGGTCTGGGTGTTACTCGATAGCATCTGCTACAGAGCAGCCTCTCAGTCAAACCGGAGGCCCTCCCACGTACATCTTGCTGTGGTCCTGTGGTTACACAGGAGGGCAAACAACAGACCTTTAGAGCTCGCCTTTTTGTCCAGGGGTAGACGTTCCTACCTTTCAGAGCTCCTCTCAGGTCACAGAGAGTCCTCTTCTGTCCTACTATAAGTCCAAACATTTTGAGATGTGGATGCCTGGAGGTGGCTCATGTATGTCTGGCAATGGCTAGTAGATGGGTTTGGCTCCTGGCCCATGCCTGTCCAATGGGGTAAATGTTATATGTGGTACTCCTACCCAATTTTGCAGCAGTTTCTGTTTTGTTTCTGCAAACAATCCCACAGTGCCAATCGCTCTCAAAATAAAAGGTATGAAAACTCTTCTTTCCTTTTGTAGAGTATGTCTGCAAACCCAGAGGTGTGTCCAGGTAATGAGCAGTCTCCACCACTGAGGTCACTCTAAATTAGTTTTGGGTCCCATCCCCACACTGGGGTTGTTATTAGCATGCCTGGAGGTTTTCCAAGGATCATCTAGCATTTGTTTCTGAAAGGGAAGTAAATTAAGCTTCTGGGCCCACACCAACCTGGTCTTCTTGCTATAGAAAAAACACCTCTCCAAACCTATGCTTTTTTCTCTGCTCAATGAGCATTTTCACACCTCATCAGGGCTAATGACTCACAGGGCTACTTCTTGAGAGCTACTATAAATTAGCCTGTAGAAGCTTTAGACAAGGAAAAAGTAACGTTCTAAGATGTATTTTTCCTTATTATTATTTACCACTTGAACATTGAGTCATGCTTTTAATTACTATAAAAAATAATTGTTTAATCATTTTTTTTAACTAACACCTAACTGGAGATCACAGAATTGATATTTAATATAACCTTTTTGTGTTTTTCTGTGGGCCAGCCTTTCTTCCTGCAGTGAAAATAGCTTTAGGGTGCTGGTCACATGTAAGGAGATGTTAACTTTAAATTTCTACAAGCACTACTTTTCAATACCTATTCTACCTTGAGGGGTACAACGCCTAAGAATGGGTGATTTAATATTATTTAAATCTAAAGGAGGCTTTCTCCTGTCAAAAGGGGATATTTTGACAGATTTAATTTCAGGTTTATATTGCAGCAGTCAGCCTACACACGGCAGGCCTGAAGCCATGTTTACACTGCCAATGTAGGCTGTTGCACAGTAGACTCTGCTGTCCACACATGGTATTTAAATTCCTGCCCATATACAAGGGACGTATAGGCAACTTAAATGTTCCATTTAAGAATAACCAAATGCACCCATATGTAAAGGGGAAGCACTGGTTCTTTACTACAGATAAACGGGGTTATGGTCCACTGAGAATGGAAGCCAGCAAAATAGAGGGCACAAATCTCATGGGTCATCACACAAATGGTGGTCACTTTCAGCCTTCTAGGTTAATCAATGAACACTCCTATTTCAGAAAACTAATCAAAATCCCATAATGCTGCACTTGTGCTAAGGTGAAAAGAATCAATTTCACAACGTTCCTGCCTGAATATACACACTTTATACCCAGGAAAATTAGTCTATACCCCCACAAAAAAACTGTACAACTAACCAATGACCAGATAGCAACAATAAACAAGGAGATAGGAAACACACTGCAAACTAACTTAACACCTAGCATGTATCTGTAAGATTCCTAGAATTTGAATAAAAAAAGAATAAATAGAAGAACTACACTTAAAAACAAAAAAAATATCTGCTGCTTCAATAATTACCAGTGTCATCGAGACGGGATATTGGAGTTAGGTGAAGTGGGTGAAAATCCAATTCAACTATTAGTCATAATCCCCATCAGGATGAACCACTATAGTCAATAAATAAATCTGTGCTCATAACACCTGCTATCTTTGGCACAGAGTTGGCAAGCATAACTTAGTAGCAAGGTTATACTATTTATGCAGTACTCAAAAGTAATAAAATAAAATCCCAACAGATGAAAAATCACAAACTAATTGAGACAAAATAGATATTTTATTAAATAAAATCTAAAAATGACAAAAATCTCATAAGTGGAACCAGAGATATGAATATTTAAAGTTTGAATTACAACTAGTGCACAAAAAGCACAAAGCACTAACCGTGGGTATCTGGTTGTTATGGAACTGGTCACATTCAATAGTTAAGGCTGCCTGCAAGGGTCTGCAAGGGTGGAGTGGTGTGGCTCACTGGTGTGGAGTGGTGTGGCTCACTGGTTAGAGGCGGCAGACCGGTAAGCAGAGAACGGCCCAGGACCAGGGTTCAATTCCCAACGTGGCAGGATCTTGGACCAGGGTCAACGGACTCGACAATTCTCGCCTCAGTGCCTACTCTAACCAGGGAACACACTCGGCAACTCTGGGCATTAAGCTTGCCTCATCTCTACAACGGTCCCCAGATGCCGGGGATGCCTGGTTTCACCCTGGAAATACCCAGAAAGGGACCATCTCACAGGGAAGACCAGGACGCGTTCCCCAGAGGTCTACAGCGCCAGGACACTCGGTTAGAGTAACAGTGCACTTTACAAGTATCCCACATTTACATTTGCAGGTGCGATACAGAAACCCGGTGTATCCTTGCCTGTTGACTAGGAAACATTTATAGAAAAAAAGAGGTCAGTGACAAGTCATCAGAGGGGCAAGCTAAAATCTGGATCCGATGCAGGGCTTACTAAATATCATTGCTGAAGAGCAGGCGCCTGGTGATGGGAATCAACATAACCTTAAAAGCTAAGAGAGGGATAATTCTAAAATTGGCTCCCAGAAAGGCCTCAATATCGATCAAATGCTGCTCAGCTGGTCTAGATCAAGACTTTTACATTTGGCTTTAGAACTGGTAGTCAAATTTCTTTCAGCAGGGAAAGCCAGAAAGTTGTAGCTGATCAATGATTCATCATCAGAGACTATGGCTTCAGTGGTGGTCCCAGTCGCCCATCAGTTCTATAGGTAAAAAACATTGATTAAAAAAGTCCCAGATTTTGCATGTATGCAGGACACTCTAACAATAGCCAAGGGTCCAGCACCTGGGGGGTACCACTTGAGGGTTTGGACTCATTCCAAGAGAGGCCAGCAGCAGGTTTGAGGGCAAGGCCAGTTAGAACTGGTGAGCAGAGCAGCTGCAGAGAGGAAGGCCTGAAGAAGCTTGTTTTGTGCCAGCATCTCAAATAAAAGGTTAGTCAACTGACCCTTTGAGATGTTTCTGGGGCCCTGGAATCAAAGCAAGCAGGTCTATTATTCCTCCCGGTTCTACAGACAGGAGGGCCGCCTTTCTTCTGATTCCTTGCATATCCAGGGGGGTTCTGAGAGAAGTTCTAGAGTTGTCTCATTTATGCCCAGTGCCAGCCGGCGGCTGTCGGCAATACTTTGTCCACAACATGAACAATAAGGTAAAGGTTGTCAGAGGTGCTCTAGCTAGTATTACAATGCTTCCTGTGTGTTTTACTATAAGCTATCCCACAGTACCAATCATCCCCAAATTTTCGCATGGCAGGATCTTTCTGCCCATGTTCAGAGCTCACTGGGCACTAGCAGAGCTGTAGCTATGGATATCATAAACCATCCTAGTACTTCAATTTAAACCAGATATTTTGCATCAGCCCCCTTGTAATGAGAGGGGGAGGGACGGGAGAGAGAATCGGATCATTACTTACTCGCAATACATTTGGTGAGCTGGATAGGAAGCTTGTGGAAACCATCTAAAAAAAACAAAAAAGGTAAGGCATCAGAAAGACAAGGGATGAAAAAGACAGGATAAAAAAAATAGACAATGGACTCACATTTTTCTACAGGAAATAGAATAATCAGAAAAAAATAGATGTTAGGCGGAGTTAGAAGAATAGAGGACTTAAAACATGGAAAGGGTGAGGAGGCACAGATTGAGACATAGCAAGAAAAGACACCCGGAGAAACAGTGAGAGGAGCAAAGATATGGTGCATCAGGTGGCAGACTGCTGAGGAAGCATCAAACCCGAAGAGAGATGAGGAGTCATCAGGAAGCAGACAGAGGCAACCACTTCAGCCATGACCACGCACACAGGGGAGCATAGTTTGACATGGTCAGTTCACAAATGCGGGAGTGGAGGGGAGACTCTAGGCAGAAGGGTGGAGGGAGCAGGAACCTGTAAAGGATTATTCTGATAAGGTTTCAGGAAGAAAGGCTATAGTCACTGTATTCTTTTCTCTTTTTACTTTGTTAAGTGCCTAAGTTCAATCGTATAGGATAATTAGGAAAGAGTTTCTTCACAAGAAGAACTTCTTAGGCTGTAGAGGAGGTTTTGGTTTTGTTATTTTAAATCTGTATTTATTGGATTGAATAAAAGCCTCAGTAGCAGACAGGACCAGATGATCAGGAGAAGCACGTTTGAGCCTTTATAGAAAATATATAAAGACAACAAGCCAAAACAAGTTTAAGTTATAAGAAACAAAGACTTCTATAAGAAATATGGAAGAAGTTGCAGAAATGGAGAAGGTAAAAGAAATAGAAAAGGAATAAATACTTACCTTTCATTTCTCCGTATTTGCGAAATTTTTTTCACTAAATAAAGGGTCTACAGGAAGAAGAAAAGAGGCACTGTCAAAAGTGAAGAGGAGACAAAACGACAAGTGGAGGACAAGAATGAAGGCCCGATTAAGACATATAGGCATAGATGTATCAAGCTAAAAAGCGGTTGCATACGGGCAGATTCTCAGAAACTGCTCCTTTGCGACCGGTATTCTTGCAAAAATCGCAATTTAAGAAATCGCAAAATTGCGATTACTTAAATTGCGATTGCATTTAAGGGATCTCAAATTAAGATTCCTTAAATGCAATACATTAAAGTAAAAAATAATAGGGGGAGCAAATTACCATGAAGTTGAACTTCATGGTAATTTGCAAAAACTTTGAAAAATTCACTAAAGTGCATTTTTCAAAGTTCCATTTTCCACACAAACATGCCCTGTCACCCTTGAAATTGCAATCTCAATTTGCGATTCTCTAATTGAGAATCGCAAATTGAGAATGTCTTCCCATTCATTCCTACGGGCCACTAGGCCCATAGGAATTAATGGAGAGGTATTCCTTAACTGCGACTCGTAATTTGCGAGTCACAATTAAGGAATGTTAATTTATTGCTATTTTTTAAGCAAGTTCTTCATGCATTGCCTTTTGCTATTCCTTATTAGCGAATTCGTATTTTTCGCTAATAAGGAATCGCAAAATGGATGTTTGATGAATCTATAGGATAGACTGCAAAAACGATGAAATAGTAAAATAAAGAATCTAGGTTTATAACCAAAAGGATACATTGCAGTTTGCAGTCTTTTTCACGTTGACCTTAGTCTTCCCATATCACACCCAATTTGCTAGGTTTGGAGCAAGAGAGGCTAGAAAGACAAACGAAAAGCAGGCCCAGGAGTGAGGTACATCTGCCAGTGATATGGAAGTTATCCCTTGAAGATCTGGAGGGGCTGGGCACAGCCACCAGGACATCCTGTCCAAGTAAATCCTCTGTCCACACCCACAGACCTTTGTCCACAGTTTTGCATATTTGTAAATCACATTGTTTCCCACCATAGTATCCTGGCACTGAGCAGGTTTGTATGCTTTGTCATCTCTATGGTAGGTTGGTTCATTGAAAAGCCAGGTACTAAGCTTCTTGCAGAACTTAAGAAGAAAAGGAGAGGATCTTGTGTGGAATGGGAGGTTGTTTCATGCTTTAAGGGCTGTCTAGGAGCTTCGCACATGTCGCCACAGGGGAGCCATCAACAGTCATCTGACAACTGAACACTGGCACTTTGTATTCATGCATGATAAAGACAACTTTTAAAAGTGTCTGTTTCTTAGTGATAAATCTAACTTTCTGATTAAATTGCAATTTAAAATACAAGTAACATGAGAATATTTTTCCAGCTATTTTCTAACTGAATTTAGCACCAATATCTTTAGTGTAAACTAATGTTTTCCTGTGGGTGAACCAGTGTTTCCACAGTGAAAACAACTTCAAAACATTTTTCACGGCCAGGAAAGATAAAAAAAGATTAATCATACATGTCCTACTTATACATACCATGCACCCTGCCTTATGGGCTTTTAAGTCCTACCTTAAACTGAATTATAAGTATTAAATTATAAGTATTAAAAGAGATGTTTTAGACCTGAAAAAAGGGGTATTTTAACAAGCTGAAATTGCAGTTTAATCGTACACAGGCAGGCTGCAGTGCCAGGTCTGGAAACAGGTTTTAAATTATTTACAGGCCATGGCTACATGTAGTACCATATACTAGGGAATTACTAGTAAATTAAATGTGCAGATCAAGAGTATTCCAATGTGAGCATGTTTGAAAGTGAGAGCATAAGCACTTTACTGCTTGTTGTCAGGGGTAAAGTGATAAGAGTTCTATGACCAACAAAAACAAGTTCAGGAAAAGAAGGCATAACTCTGAGAAAATACCACTCAAAAGACGGCAATTTCCACTAATTAGACATATCAATCTGTATTATATTTTAGGCGCTCATAGAAACCTTATTATTATTATTATTATTATTATTATTATTATTATTATTATTATTATTAGCATTTGTACTGCACAACGAATCATGCCCACAGAGTTCTCTCGGGGCACTTGGCTGCATACTACCAATAGCAAGTGACTGTGTGGCAATTAGAACAGTCAGATTTTTAGCTGCTTCTTAAACTGCACTAGAGTGAAGCAGGCACGTATCTCATCTAGTAGTCTGTTCCAATGTAAAGGGGCAAGATGAGAGAAAGCGCACCCACCCCTTGTAACTTTGCTAATTTTGCAGGGACAGAGCAGTTTCCAATTGCTCGATCTGAGTTGATGTACAGGGATATACAGAGTTAGCATCTTCCTGAGGTAAGCTTGGCCAGTTCCCTGCAGTGCTTTAAACACTGTTGTCAGGAGCTTAAACACTGCTCTCTTCCTGATAGGCAACAAGTCCAAAAGAGGCAGTGACGGGGTGCGGGCAGGTTTGTTAAGAGCCATCCGTGCTGCCGTGTTTTTCACTACCTGTTATCTGGATGTATGATCCTCCTTGATTCCAACAAATAGTACATTGCCATGGTCTAGTCTACGGACTAGTAGTGCCTGTATTAGGGTCCTCCTGGCTTCGGGGAGATGCACGGAAAGACTTTCCTCAGCATTCACATAATAGCAAAGCACTTCCCTGAGACCCATGATCCTCCAAAAAGAGCTTATTATCTATCATGACTCCCAGGTTTCTAGCTGCTTTTTGGTACTAAGGGCCTCACCAAGTTCTGCAGGCCACCAGTCCGCAGACCATAGATCCACAGCCTTCCTGAACAAGAGAATCTCAGTTCTATTAGAGTTTAGCTGAAGGAGGTTCGTGCTCATACAACTGGCAATTTTCAGCATACAGGACTTAAACTTTGTTCTAGTTACCGAGGGATCCTTCTCAATGGGGACTATCAACTGAGTGTCGTCTGCATATGAGATGACCTCGAAGCCACAATATCTAATAATAGCTTCCAGCAGGGCCACGAACAAGGTGGGGCTTAAAATAGATCCCTGCATGATCCCCTTGTCCAATGCTGCGGTCTTGGATACAAACTTGTTCAATTGGACACATTGTGTTCTGTTGTTCCAAAACATTGTAGCCAGGCCCAGGCCAAACCTCCGACACCAATCTCCTGCAGCCTATCCAACAGGATGCTGGGAGAGATGGTGTTGAAGGCTGCCGACAAGTCCAGGAGCACCATCATAGTGGGCGTACCCCTATCCAATGACATCCTTATGGTATCTAAGACTTCCACTAAGGCAGCTTCAGTGCTATGCCCTGCATGGAAGCCCGATTGGGAAGGGTCCAATAAGTTATACTGATCCAGATAACTCATCAGTTGTTGATTGATCAGTGTCTCCATGACCTTAGAACAGCATGGAAGAAGAGAGATCGACCTGTAGTTTTGCATGTCTGCCGGGTCTGCCAACAAAACTGATGCTGATTGTTGAGCAAAGGCAATATTCGTTAACATTCTTGTGTTAACACCTCTAACGTGCAAAGTTGCATGCTAAAGCCATACGAGGAGTGGCAGCCATGTTCTCTGAGCCTTGTTGTCCTTGCCCTAAATGTTATAATTATCTAAATAACTATCATCTGGCATAAATACTGGATCATTGACAAAATATCGATGGACCGAATATCGAGATACCATAATATCAACGCAAAAATATCAAAGTCAAGAATATCGACTTCCTATCTACATCATGGTAAGTACAAAAATATCGGAAAAAATATATGGATGTCAAAAATATTGTTGTAAAAAAATATAGTTTTTTTTAATGTAAAACATTGTAAAATAAAGTAAATACATATAATTAAAAGAAACATAGTTAAACATATTAAAACATGTTTAATAATAATAACTATTACATATAATATTAAAATAAATTAAATATATACATATAAAAAATAATAAATACTTCCTCCACCAAGTGCAACAGTAGGGAAAGTGTTGGATAGAGTAGAGGTAAAGATTACTATTCCCACCCCAGAGAGTGCAACAGTGGGGAAAGTTGTGGATAGCATAGGGGTAAAAAATACTATTCCCACTCCAGTGAGCGCAACAATAGGGAAAGTGTTGGATAGCATAAGGGTAAACATTTCTATTCCCACTCCAGTGAGTTCAACAGTAGGGAAAGTATTTGATAGCGTAGGGGTGAAAATTACTATTCTTACTCTAAATACTTTAGCAGTAGGGATAGCATTGGATAGAGTAAGGGTTAAAAATAACATAATTATAAATTAAATAATTCTTGCAATTAAATAATGATTTATTAACTAATTAACAATTCATTAATTATAAAACCCAATAAATTGAAATTAATAATTACTTTAATAACATTAAATTACGCCCCACCCTATTCCCTAATAAACACACAACACCCTCCGCGTAGAATTTCACACAATTAATATAATTATCAATTAATCAATTATTTAAAAAAAATAGCAATCAATAATTGATAAACAATACATTGTTTATTAATACCAATAAATAATAAATGATACAAATTAATTAACAATACCTAATTAACAATAAATTAATTACCAATCTTCAAAAATAAAAATGAATAGTTACTGCATTACAATTAAATTAATTCCCACTCGATTTGCCTATAAACCCATAACCCGTGACAGAACTAAAACACATAATTTAATTAAAAATAATTAATAATTGCTAAAAATTATTATTTAATTTATTACAATTAAATCACTTACCACCCTATTCCCGTATAAACCCACTACCCGCTACGGTACTAAAACGCATAATTTACTTTAAAAAAATGACTAACTTCTAAAAATGTTATACATATATATATTTTTAAAAAAACACAATACTTAACAAAAAATATAGAACACATACATATAAAATACATACTAAAATACATACCACTGATATAAAAATCGATTTTATTAACATCAATATTTTTGCTATCGTTATTACTAACTTCGATATTAACAAAAACTATATTTCTTACCTTCAGGCCAATATTCTGGTTGTCGATATTCTTGATGTTGATGTTCTGTTCCTACGATATTTACAACTCAATATTAATGTAGGTCGATATTTAAAAACTCAATATTATATCTGTGCACTATAAATACTGTGTCCTAAGTGGAGTGTCAATTTTCTCTTATTAACTCCAACGGGACAGTATTTTTGTTGATGTTTATTTAGGGCTCAATATTCACATTAATGGATATTCTGACAATGATTTTTCGGTATCACATTGTGCCATGAGTGGCTGATGTTGGGAGGAGTGAAGTTGAATGCATCTACTAGATGCTTCTTGTTGGTATTGTGGTTTGGGAGATCCTGTTGGATCTGTGGAAGTGTGTCATGCTTCTCTAGTTCTGATATGTACCACAATGGGATGTTTCTGTATTTATCAGAACATCTATTTAACTTTACACATCCTTGCATTTATTGGAACAATCATTAACCTAAAGCTATACACATGCCTGTGAGGAACAGAGGCCCTTCCACCTGCAATCCACCCCGCATCAGCACATAGTCTCCATTATCAGTGTCTTCCTTTACGTTTGTTCACAATCAAATAGTGAAGCATATTTACAATAGAGTGGTGAAGCATGTCATGAAGCCAAGAAGGCTAACAACACGCTTTGTCACTTTAGAAACGCAGGGCTGCACCATATTTCCTAGACTGTGGTGCAGCCCTGATTTCCCCCTTCTCTGGCAATAACTTTAACCACCTAGTCCAACGCAGGTATCCTTGCACCATAGTGCAAGGGTGCCTGTGTTAAGGGGAAGGATGTTGATGTGCAGAAAGGTCCCCCTTACACCCATGAATGTGATATGTTAGAGGAACAAGGGTATTCTATTTTTTATACTCAATCAATCAATCAATCAATCACAGCATTTATATAGCGCACTACTCACCCGGCGGGTCTCAAGGCGCTGGGGGGGGGGGGTTCTGCTACTGCTCGAACAGCCAGGTCTTGAGCTGCTTCCTGAAGGCGAGGTGGTCGTGGGTCAGGTGGAGGTGGGTCGGAAGGGAGTTCCACGTCTTGGCGGCCAGGTGGGAGAAGACCCTTCCTCCTGTGGTGGCTCTTCGGATGCGGGGGACGGCGGCGAGGGCGCGGTTGGTCGATCAAAGCTGGCGTTTGGGAACGTAGAAGTTGAGGCGGCTGTTGAGGTATTCTGGGCCATACTGTATGACTTGACAAGACTTGGATGTTCTGAATGCTAGTACATATTAATGAACTGATGAATCTCGTGCATAATTTAAAGCCCTGCAGAAGTCCTGTGTGGACGAAATGCGTCAGCTACTGCCTTTTATCTCCTTTTCAGTAGTTTTTCATGAGAAGAAAATTAAGAAAGAAAATATTAAGAAAGAAAACTATGACATCTTCTACGACTTTATTTATTTGTTGCATTCGCATGCACCGTGATCACTGTGATTGTTAATGAAAAAACTTTTGCTGAATTTCATATGCATTTTATACAATATCGGCCAGAGGTAGCAAATGGTTTTATCCATTTTGTGTCTATGGGAAAATGTGTTCAAACACATGTATAAAATGCTTATGATATTCAGCTAAGATAACCTCATCAACAGATACTTTCATAGGGTGGATGCAACCTACCCCAGATGCGAGGAGGTCAACGCGGATCTGCTTCATCTTCTGTGGCGCTGTCCAGGCCTTGGTGCATATTGGAGAGACGTTCATGTACTACAATGCACCGGTCGCATCATCCCTTGTAACTGGCATGAATATCTCTTGCATCACTTCAAGAGGTCGCCCAAAGACAAAACGTCATCTCGTTTCCTTGATCTGGGGATGGTCGCAGCAGTGCGACTCCTCACTAGGAGATGGAAAGCGAGGGACTCGCCCAATGTAAGAGCGTGGGTTCTGTCTTTCTCGTCATGGGCTCGTGCAGAATGGACAGCCATTCGCCGGGAGGAAATAGTGGGGCTTCGGAGGGAGCCATTGGCAGAGAGATGGGAACACATGCTAAACAGACTACAGGCGGCAGGGAGTGCAGTGGATGAGGGGGGCGGTGGGACATTAGGCTGACATATCAGGTGTGAGGGAGGGAGTGCGCAGCGGTGGCCACGCCTGACACGCCATTTAGTACATGGCACAGTAAATAGGTGGGGAAGCATTAGCCAAGGTGGTATATGTGTCCTGTGTGTATGAGTGGGACGGGGTGAGGTCGGGTGGATTGGGGGGGTCGAGAAGGGGGGGAGTATTTGTAATGTACTTTGGTGACAGTGTCGCAGTTAGTTGTTCCTGTTACTGTTTTGTTGCATATGATCATTATCAGGACTGGGATGCACATGTACGGCCTGTTCCCTCGTGCAGGGAGGTGGGATGTATTGAATCTTAATCGCCATTTAAGGACACACCTGGGCGCTCATGATTCTCCTGCGGACTAATTGCATGTATTGCTACGGCGCCCTAGTCGTGATATGTTGTCGGTGCACTTCGACCCAGGAACGGCCGCTAAGATGAAATGTGTGAAATGGAATACCTAATGTAACGTTCATCTTTATAAATCTTAATAAAAAGATTTGACAAAAAAAATAAAGTAGCATGGAGGGGTTAATGTACCTTCAGCAAAGCAAAATGTGTAACAAGTATTTCACAAATTTGTATTTTATTTGGAGAGTCCTGTGGGTTACGGCTTTTGTCACAGAGATCCTTTTGTTTCTGGCTGTTCATTATTTACAATCCTTCTAAAATAGCATAGCAAGCTATCAACTAGCACCAGGGAGCTATATGCAAACTGCAAGGTATATGTTTAGAACCTTATTGTTGTTACTCATTTGTTTGACATTCTAAGGTTGTTCAAAATGGTGCCTTTGTGTAGTATTAAATATTATTAGTTCAAAAAAAAAAATGATATTCAGCTAAGGTTTTACTCATTTTGATGGCTGAACCTGTGATGTATTTCTATAGGTACTGTATCGATCCCCCTATTCCTGACCCTGGTTTGGTTAATAATTAACTAGCAGCCATCTAACGGTGCAAAAACCGTTATCTGATTAAGCCACACCACGGCACAGAAGCGCGTTATCTGATTAGGTCATAACGCATGCCATCTAATTAGGCAAGCGATATTCCTCCAGCCCCTGATAAGGCATACGGAGTACTCATAACAAATCAAACCTACAGCGACCTGGGAAATTCCCGTAGCCATTGTTTTAATTTCACCGAGAACTTCAGTAAAAGAATGTGCGAACGAACCCGTTCGTATGACATCCTTATTGACGTATATATGTCCATCCTTACGTCAATCTCGGCACCTTTCAGGTATAAATATTACCGACATTGCCTTAAGCAAACACACGCGGTGGTGACGAGATAGGAGCAGCGAGACTTGCCGAGGAGCCCAGCTGAGAGCGAAGACCACAGACGCTGCCCCGCCTTCCTGACGCGCTGAGAGAGAGAGACGCTGCCTTTCTCCTACCGAGAAATCCAGCTCCGGCGCTTCCACGCAGCCCTCGCAGGCAGCTGGAATATCAAGACCTGGGATAAGAGATACCAGCCCTCCATCATTCTAGATCTCAGGTACAGAACTGAATAACCCCTAGCAGAGAATTCTTGAGTCAGTCCCTTGGCAAAACAACCTCAACTTAAACTGCTACTTATCTACTCCCGCCCACGTATTAGGCTTAGGTCAGGTACACTGGGGTAGGCGTGATTAGAAGCACCAGTTGAGTACGATTAGTCAAATGTATATATGTATGTGTATATTTTATCCATTTTAAAGTATCATATGGCTCAGAAACCATATCAATGCTTTTACAGTATTATTTTATAATTCTGTCTTTACTGTATGCACTTTGCTTAACTACAAGTATTACAATAGTAGCGATTCATTTCTCTTGTACGAGAAAAGAGACTGATCAATAAATACCATCTTTTATTGAACACGCCCGTCTCTTCCTTTTCTCTACAATCTGGTGAAACTAAGAATGCACTGAACTGACTGAGTAAAATAAGTTGTCTTTTGTTTTCACACGACTCTAGAGATACACTCTTGATTAGGGGAGAGCAAAGTTGTCATGTTCTATGGTTGTCAGAAACTAAATCCCTTCTTGTCTATCCAGGGAGGTTAAAATCCTCCTTGTCTATTCGAGAAAGTTTCTAGTGAACTCTGAGCTAGCTGGCAAACACAAAACTTTAAGTCTAATATCGTCGGTAGAAGACCTAGTTAACCTCTGCCCTAGGTCTATACTATTGAAGATATTATTCCAATGCGCAGAGCCTATTGGGATAATAGGAACTACACTACAAACCAGTCTGCTATTTTGCTTTGCAAGTTTTTTCATTTTTAATAGAGAGTGGGCCTGGGCGGTGAACTCCCCTCCGCTCGTGGAGTTTGCAGAGTTTTCTACACTCTGCATTACGTGGAGCTTGCGGAGATCCAAAAAACTCCCCCCGCATAGCAGAGCGTAGTTTTTTTCCTCGCTTGCATTCTTCAATGTCAAGTTGGTGCGCGCGAGCAAGGTAAGTCAACCGCCCGGCGAGATTTATTCTCATTCGCGATCGTCAACATCAAGCTGGCGGATGCGGAAAATCAACCTTCTAGCAAGATTTCTCAGTGCTGGTAGTCAGGTTTCTCATTGCCAGTGGTCGCGAATGTTCGTGACCGCTCGCATTGAGAAACTGCCAGTTCGGGTTGAGAGAGCTGCTGCTCGAAGTAAAAATGTATTTGAACGGCAGAAAAGGAAAGCTTGCGCTGTGCATGGTGCTGTTTGCAATGATTGCGCAGTGCGGATAAGCATCTGGCACTGTGCAATCACCGCGAATGGCATTTTTCTATTGCACTCCACATAGTGTGGCTGAGGTTTTTTTTGCACTTCACGGAGTTCAGAGTAACACAACTCTGTGAATTCCGCCCAGGGTTAGTGGAGAGGGGTCGTACTCCAAGGTTCATTGCACCTTTGAAAATCTCATATTTCCACACCATAACATCATTGTTGGCAAGTGAGGTCTTATATTGCCTTAACCCCTCAGCCTTTTGTTGCATAAATAAGATATCTGATGAATTGCTAATGTTGCATGGAGCGGATATTTTTAATAACTGATGTTATTTGACTGTTTTAAATGATGGAATATATTTTCTACTAGCTAATTATATTAATATTGTGTTCTTCTATACTGTGTTATTGCGAAAATTATTTTTTTCCCAAATAGCAAGAATGCTGCTGCTGCTTACATGCAGGCAATTTACATTTAAAAATCTTATATTATGTGATTGTTATTCTTCTAGACAGATGCTCGGCACTACTAATCATACTTGTTTTCAACTTTGCGCTCGCCTGGGCTGGTTATGTAAGAGAGGTTATGATATGATATTATATGATAAAGGAACTTATTTAGCGCACGTTCACCAACGGTTTCTTGGCGCTTTCAGGACGAGCAGAAGATAGGGCTGCGAGGAAGAGAGAATAATTGTAAGCTTGGGAGAACAAGTATGTGTTGCTGTACTAGAAACTTAGAAAAACTGAGAGTTGAGAATAGTGAAGAGCATGCCAGCTGACTGAGATATTCCCATCACACCACCCCTTTGGCGGAATTTCATCATGTGGGATATTTGTAAGTATATCCAAACAACCGCCCAAAGTGACCGACCACCTGCACAGCGCCATAGTCTAGTTATCTATCCACTATCAGGCGTGTTTTTAAGTTTAACACTTAAACATTTTCCATTAAATATATATTTTTTGTCTAAGTAGTTGTTTTTAACTTTTCACCACAGCACTGCACCACACACCTTGATGACCATTCTTGAGTAACAGCTTGGCTAGAGATTTCGACTCTGCATCCATACCCGCACCATCTTTTGATGGGTTGGGCGGTTGTTTGGATATACTTACAAATATCCCACATGATGAAATTCCGCCAAAGGGGTGGTCTGATGGGAATATCAGACTACACAAACTTGACCTTCCATTTCCTTGTGTTTGTTAGTCTGTGTATAGGGAAATGAAATGGTAGGTCGTTAAATATTCTCCCTTGACCCTTCCCAAATTTTGTTTTTTTGAGCTTGGGAGAACAACCAAGTCTTCAGAGCCCTCCTGAATAAGGGATAGGAAGGGGTAAGAAGGTTAGAGAACTTAAGTTCGGTAATGCAATATAAAAGACTCCAGTCCTTTCCTTTGTCCTTTCAGGCTGTCCTGTCCCTAAGATAGTGGTTGTAGTTAGTTAGTTATTAGTTAGTTAGGTAATTTTAGCGGCCTAAGTGACACATCCTATCACGGGACTTCTTTCCTAGTAGAAACCGTTTGTAGTTTGTATAGTGAGTGAATAGCAACCAACCAATTCGATGTATGCAATATGCATGCATCAATCAATGCATTTAATAAGACTATGTAAATGCAGACTTAGTGAATTAGCCCATCAAAGGGGCTTGTGAAATGATTGCGAATGAGATCAGAACTTAGAAGCAAATTTAATTTTTTTGCAATTCATTCCAAAGTCTTTGGAATAGGTGTGCTAGGTAGGTTTAGGATTCAGGAATCGGTATTGGAATTGTGGAATAATAAAGATAGAAGGACGGTCCACGACCACAATACTAATTTACTACTAGTCGGTGTCATTTAGGATAGCTCAATGTTATTGCAATCACTGTTTCCTATCTAAAAATGTTTTTGGAACAATTATTTAATATTTATTTATTTAACACCAATCATTTTTGTCTCTTTAACTATGTCTTACATGATCAGCATCCAAGGGCAAGGCCAAGAAGAAGACTGGGTCCAGTGCTGAGGCGGGTGCCGGCGCCGGAGGGGCCTCCCCGGGTCAGGAAGCGGCCTCAGGCGCAGCCGCAGATGGCTCTGCTTGCCCCAGTCAGTCCTCCTGGTATTATATTAATATATACTTCCCTAACTTTAACCTCTCTATTATTTCCATTTCCTCTGCAATCTATCTGTTTCTAAATTCTTGTTATTGCTCCATTACCTAGTACTATCATTGTTATTTATATTTCTAGTGTTTTTCTTTTTTTACATAAAATTGAACTGCCTTTGACTCTGTATTAGTCTGTCTGTGGCTTGCTTTCTTCTGGTTTTTCACTCAACTTTTCCTCTCTCCTTATTTATGTTGTGGATTTTCTAGTGGTGGTACTGTAAGACTCTGAGAACCCATTGGTCCTACAACAAGTACTAGTAGTAGTACAAACTCCTTACTACTACTAGTACAAATAGTGCTAATCTGCTGTTGCAGATTGTATGCCCAAGTAAGGTATTCTATGCATGTCTGTTGAGACCTCACGGGCACAACACCAATGGGACCCCTGGCTGGTACTCAGCAGGATGGCCCTGTTATCATCATTGGTACCATCAAGCTATAACGGAAACGTGTCCTAAACCCAAAGAAAAGATCGTGCGTGATGCAGTGAACAAAAATGATATGTGACTCAACGTACAACATTTAACACATAACACATATTCTATTCTGCAACTAGGACTAGTTCCTTTAATTTTGTTCCTATTTGTTGCATACAAAACATATATAGAATTAAAAAAGGAGGTTGTGAATACTACCAATCGATTCACAACCTACTCGATTGATCGATGATGATAACAGGGCCATCCTGGTGAGTACCAGCCAGGGGTCCCATTGGTGTTGCGCCTGTGAGGTGCCATCTCGCTTTCTCACCTTTTTTCTATGTTACACTAGGTGAATGTGGGCTTTGTAAATGTTTGTTAAGTCTATCAGAGTTGGGCTATTTTAATAGTGCCAGCAGACTGAGGCATCCCCTACCCCAAATTCATTGCAAGAGGGGAGGTATGTTGTAATGTTGGTGCAACTTGTGATGCCGCAGATTTCTTGACAATATTGTTTCCGTCTTGAGCACTAGGACATCATTATTGTTGTGACTTAATGAGTGGAGGGCGTCCTAGTTCTTGTGTTTCCCTCTGTGCTCCTTCTTCTAGACCTCCTATACTCCGGTACCTGAATTGTAGTGATGTGTGTGTGGAGTATGTATTGTATTTTCTATCTTGCTAGTGTAAAAACGAAATAGGGGGAGGTGTATATGGCATCTAAAAAAATTGAAATGTTTTTTTCTAGGCGTATCAACCGCTAGTGCTGCAGCCAGCAGCGAGGACCAATCCAGAGGGAGCGGATGCCGCAGTGGCAGGGAGTGAGTCAGCAGCAGTGGCGGGCAGTGGTAAGTCATATTCCTTACTTCTTGAGAATGATGTATACACTCATTGTAAGGGTATGCACTCAGTACACTGTACTTCTGCTGAGACTACGTTGTTGTGAGTAGTTGAAGAAGACACCATTTACTTAAAATTAGCATTATTTAATGGCCTATTCTATTCTATCTTCAACTCAGCAGAGAAAGTTTTATGACGAAGACAAAGAGACAGACAACATGTAATATATGAATGGCAGAGAAGGATGTGTGGGTGAAGAAAGGGGCCCTGTGATGCATACAGGTGGCAGATAGGATGCATGGGTGGTTGAAGGATGGGTTAAAGGTGAAAGAAAGGATGCCTGCCTGGGTGGGTGGGTGAAACTGTATGGGGGAAAGGAATCCTTCCTGGGCTTTGATGGGTCATGCTCAAAGGCAAGCAAGGAAGCATGGGTGTTTGTTAAATCAAATACCAAATGTATGTTGTTCATGAAAGGTTTGTTGAGACTGAGAATGATAGCCATGTTTGGATGGATGGATGGCTGAATGGTATAATAGACAGTAGGTGAAGAGTCAGACTGGATGAAGAGAATGTAAAAGAAAATTAAACTGTGCCAGAGTACCAGAGCCAAGAGTGAAGAATAAAATAATGCTAGAAGAGCAATGCAATGATAAACCCTGGGAAGAATAAACAAGGACTGTTTTTTCCAAGGTTTTTGATTCAGATGTTTGAGGTTGTATAATGTATTTCAGAATGGAATACTCCCTTGACTCACAGTAGTTTGCAAGCACAACATATATATTGTGTATGACTATGTATATGTACCCACCCATCATCAATCACCTCCCTCTGACTCGGAGGCACGCTCCCTACCCATGTGATTTCGACCATATCTGCCATGGGTGGCCTAGTATCGGCTGCATGGTTAACTTACAATCAAACAATAGTGGTATGTCATTTCATCATAATCACGTGACGTGACGTTGTGCCGTATCATCATCGTTCATATTAAGCATATCATCATGTACCTTGTTGTAGTAGTCAAGTTGAAAGTGAAATTGAGCTTTTTGCCATTGATTTAAAAGAGTATAGCCATAATGGGAAAATAGATATGTGTGCAGTACAGCACTCCTACCTGCAGACAATAGTAAAGTAGCGTGAGTCTGCAACATAAAATTAAGTATGTCTGTCTTAGGCACAAGTTGAGTGTGCTGTCAAACATACAAAATTAATTAAGCTAAACAAGAGAGAGAAGAAGAATACTTGTCTACCCCATAGTGCCTAAGGCCTCAAAGTCTAATCATCATCACATCCAAATCTTAGGGGCAGTGGAAGTGAGTATTGAGTATACCACAAATGTTATCTACTGCTAGTGCTACTGTGCCACTATAATTGTATGTGTATAATTTGGTGTTACTGTTTTTCTAAGAGTATTAGTTACAATTGTCTTTTTTCTTTCTGTATATAGCTACTCCTTCTCAACCCGCCACCATGCAGGAGTTAGCAGCCAGGACACAGCAACAGAAGCTGGAGGCAATCCGTGCCGAAATATCACCCGCTCGTTGTCCTGGCGGAGGAGAAGGGGCAGCTGCTGCAGCTTCCTCCAATGCCCTGGGCCCCAGCCAGGCCCCCCTGTGCCTACGGCGGGACGGCGCAGTGTTCTGGCAGCCACCTGCCGCAACTCAACATCAACCACTTAGGGGAGTGATGTTGGCCTAAGGGCTAAGGCAGTCGACCTCGAATCTGGGGAACTGGGTTTGAGTTTCTGCAATGATGCTGAACATCCTGTGATTCTGGGCAAATAACTTAATTTCACCTTGCCTAACAAAAATGAATGTGTCCTCATGTAATGCAACCGGTGCTCTGATACCCGATTTGGGTCAAGTATGTGCTATAAAAAAATCTGTAAAATAAAAAATAAAAACACTGCTGCCCACCCCTGTTGGTCCTGCAGGAACTTTCGGCACTGCATGCTCTTCCAGATGGCGGCGCCTAGAGGCCAGGCTGGATGAGGTCCTGGAGCGCACTAGCCAGAACGCTCACCGCTAGACCTCAGTCTTCTTTACCTTTGCCCCTTTTTTAATCTTTTTTTTGGTGGGTGGGATGTTGTGAGTTGGGGAAGGGTGTTGCTCTTTTTTTATGGACATTTTGGACTTAGAGTGTACAATGAATCATCATGGACATTGGTTGAAGTTAGGGAGAGGGGTGGGTCAGGTGTTATGGGTTCTAGTTTATTTGTTAGGGTAATACATTATTTCTAGTTTTACAATACATATTGTATAAATATTTTCTGGGGGCTTACTCTTGTATGTCACCTTGTTTGTTTCCTCCTTTGCTGCAGGACCAGAGCTAGATTTTTAAATCTGCTGATAGTGTAACACCCCAACAGATAGATGCAGTACCCTGAGTTGTCCTTCTACTGTCAGTCTCTCCTGCTAGTCTATGCATTCTGGAACTAAAACCCCTACATACTCGGAAGGATGTGGGTGTGTGAATTAATTAATTTCCATAGTATATACATTATTGCCTTTCCCACACTTCTTCTCTTATCTGTGACTGATGTTTAGGTGAAGCGATGGCTGCATGATGATGGTTTGGTTGCCCATGGTGGGTGGTGGTAGCAGTAATAGACATTAGCATTTGCAAAAAAAGAAAATGAGACAGTAAATCACCCTAGGGAGACTAGGGAACTAGCACGCCCATTGGGCTAAGTAGCGCTATATAAATCGGGTTTCATTCATTCATTAGTACACAAGAAAAAGACTGCCAAACAAGAAACCATGATGATGAATGATAAGCAATGCTAAAGTAAAATAAAACGTAATGGTGGCAGAGATAGCCTAGTACAAGTTCCAAACTGAAGTTGACACAATCTATGAATGGAGTGGACAAGCGTAACCTTTGGTGCTGGAAGGATGATGAATCGATACTGGCAATTAATAATTAATAATACTAAGTATGGGTGGGCAATCTAATCTATATGTTGCCAGTGTGTAATATATATATATATATATATATATATATATACTTTGAGCAGAAGAAGATCCTCGTCCTGCCTTGAGTTAGTGTTGCTTTCACCACATCTGCCCCAGCAAGTGTGTGATCAATTATTGGTGTAAATTTAATTTTGTCACATCTCAATATAAAAATCACACAGCCCGGGGGAAGAGGGTTAGGGTTTGATGAATGGTTGTGAAGGGGTATTTGAGGGAAAGGTTTGACAAAGACAAACACTACACATGGACAACACATTCATCTTGGCAGCTGACCATCATAAATCTGATAAGCGAGAAAAAGGAAATGCATGCATGATGAGGAGTAGTACTAGACTGGTACATGGCAGTTAATTAAGCAATTGCCTGTCTGCCCCCAGGGAGACCCAAGTTATAAACATACCTTATGTTCTGTTGTACCGGGCTTCCTTCGAAAGACAGCAAATAAAGGTAAAATATCTGTAAGAGTAAAATATAAGCAAACAAACAACACACAGCCGTAATAATTGAAGAGAAAAAAAATGAATCAAATGAAGAAGATGCTGTAACTGTATTATATTTTTGCCAAATTTGTAGTTGCAGTTCAGAGGCAGCATGGCTAAATCATGTCTGCTTGGTTTCCGGCAGTTAGTTACCTCCAAACAACAGGAACAAGACCCCCCACCCAACCTCCACTTAGCTCTGAATTTGAGCTAGACAGCAGTAGCACTGAGTGCACACACAGAGCAACATAGCATTTTCCAAAAAGTAAAAAAAAATCCATGCACCACTGTCATTCACACCACCACCTCTACACAGACATATAGGTCTGGCCTGATGTTGTTGTTTACCTTTAGGCCACTTCGCGCCTGAGTTATTCGTTCCATCAATCATCTCTGATCTTCTTGACTCTGATGACTGCGAGTATGGTATGGTGTCCAACTCTGTACTAACAGTGTCCCGACTCTCAAGTGAGTCCTCCAGACGTGTCCTGACTCCTGACTCAAAAATACAGTGGAACAGCCTGCAGTAGTACAGTTTTGTTATTAAACAGCAAGAAGGGAAAGATTGACTTGAGTCACTTTTTTTGTGGGTAGAGATTAAGAATACTAGACATTGTGCACAACAAACAACAAGCACTCAGCATGCAATGCATGCCATCATTTACCTGTTCTTCCGGGTCAGTGCCTCTAGGCTCAGAAAGGATGCATATATAATATAGTCAGTGCCCGGGTTTAGATGCAGGCATACATTTAACAGTTTGTTGTATTATCCATCCAATGTCTGACGTGAGGGAAATGGCTTTAGGGAGAGTCAGGAGTGGACTACTAGTTACATCTTCACTGACTGCAGTTGCAACTCCAATTCGGCAATAAACAAGTAAGAAGTTCAGGATGGATTAGTGAACCAGAAAAACATTGACACCCACAAATAATGAAGTAAATGATGTTCCCAGCTATATGTTTTTTTGCTTCAAAAAGGAAGAAAGAAAGTTACTTGAGTTGACTCGAAAGCCTAGTTGTCAGGGAAGTAGAGCTCATCCTCATACTCTGGTGCTTCGCCCAGAAGTAGGTCACCTAACGACACACTACTTCAATGACCTGAGTCGCCGTCATCATCTTCCTGCTATGCTACTTCAAGTATGGTGTAATCCTGTGGTATAAAGTGCTGATTCATTTTGATCATGGTTAACCTCTCCACGTTTTGGGGTGAGAGACTGATCATTCTTATTGTCAGAACGGCACCAGCAGCACTGAAAACATGCTCAGAACTGACACTTGCAACAGGGCAAGCCAGATAGTTTATTGCCAGCCTGCTGAGCACTGGCTATTGGCGCCTTTTCCAATAGCAATACAGCAATGGGTTTTGATCAAAGTAGACCTCAGCTGGGTCATCCAGATAGGCCTGGACCAACCGCGCAATGCTCATGGGTGCTGTGCTTTGCTCTGCCTCTTTTGCCTTTGCCTCAGCACTGGACTGAAGCCCTTGTTGTAGAAACCATTCCTGTGCCGATTTTGGGGCTGATGCTCCTGTTCTTGTTCATTTTGGTGTTGTTGTTGTACAGTACTTGTTGGTGGTTTTGACTGCTGTGAGCCAACTGCACTACCCTCAGGCTCTGAAGTTGAACTTGAAGCTGGGTGCCCTGCAGTACTTGTTGTGCCCTGGAGTAGCATGCCTCTGATTCCCATCCGTTCTTCTTCTAGATGACTGGCTTCCACAGCTAAGTTTTGTAGTTGGCAACATCCCTGTCTGAAAAAGGAATGAAAGTGTGCAGTAATGGTTTGCACTGTGGATTCAGAATTGTGGCACAAATGTAATGGTTGGATGACACAATGTCTCTTTGCACCCTTGTATTTTCAGATTAGCGAATGGTTAAGCTCTCCACCAACTCATGTGCTTCTCTTTTTTCCTCCACACCTGCGTACAGTGCAGACACCCCCTTCAGCTTCTCCTGTAACATGTGCAACAATGGGATAGCTTGGCACATAGTACAGTCCTCCTTGTTGGCTTCATGTGTGAAGAGCTCTTACGGAAGTAGCATCTCTGTCAGGCATTTAACTAGGCCCCATTGGTCAATCTCAATGGTCATGGCTTTCACAGTAGCATCCCCTAGTCTTTGCATGACATATTCATTGATTGGTCAGTACTTCCCAAAGAGAAGTTCAAGTATGTAATAACTTGAGTTCCAACGTTTTGGCACCTCCTGGATGAGTGCTTTAACTGGCATACTATTATCACGTTGAGTGATCCTCAGCTGCTTCCGGTCTCTAAATGAATGGCTGAAATGTGTGCAGATTCTTCTGTAGGTGGTCAGTAAGCTGCTGACTCAGTCTTCCTTTTTCATAAAGTCTTGAACAATTATGTTAATGCAGTGCGCCAACGCAGGACCCTGAAATAGCCACCATCGGACATGACCTTAGCTATATTACTGCCAATGTCTGTGAAAACAAAACTATTGTTAAGCCCTCTTGGTCGCAGTCATTCAATAACCTTGCTGTCAAAGTCTTCCAAAATGTTTGCACGATTTTGAGATTTCTCCATGGCCAACATGGCTATTGTTGCATGTTTCCGAGCAGCATTTAAAATCTCATCAGTGTCAACACTTGCAGATATCTTTTCTCAAACACCCACAACAGAGATCCAGTGTGCAGTGATGCACATGTAATCAGTGGCTTGGCAACTGGTCAACATGTCTGATGTCAAGTGGATAGTGTGAATAGCACTCTAAGGTAAAGCTTGTCCAAGCAATTCCAGCACGTCGTGTTGTAGTGCTGGAACAGCAACTCTGGCAAAATATGATCGCCTGGAAATCTTCCATTTCGGGCAGATGGCTGCCATAAATTCAAGAAAACCCACCCCTTCCACAAAATAAAAATGTAGACGGTCCTGTGCTAACATTTTAACCAGCTTTGCGTTGTACAAATGTGCCATTTGGTAGTTGCGTTCGTACTGCCCCTCGACCTAAACATGCTGAGAATGGTAGCCTGGATTTTTTTATTTTCTGTTGCCACTGATCAAGGTGACTTCTTGATGCCAGATCTTAGGCTCAATTAACGTTTTTTCACTGCGGTACTCTCTTGCCTTGGACCCCTTGGTGTCTCAGGCTCAGCCTAAATCTTGTGCCATTGCGATGTCACTGATGATGATGATGTGGGCGGAACCACTGCACTGCTGAGGACAGGGCTGCTTTGTGTAAGAGAGAAAATGTCTACCTCTTGTTCATCTTACACCATGATCAGATCTTCTTCTTCTTCATTCCCTCCACCAACAATACATGCAGTTTTTGGGCCGCTAAGGCGCTCCTCCCACTGGATCAATTGGTCTTTTCTCAGACGGGTTGTTTGGCCTCTGGTACCAAAGTTTGTACCAAGCTTACCCCGACTAACACCTTATCCACAAATGGAGCATATAGCAATGTTCACCTCCTTCCTACTAACTGAAAAAAAGTCCCAATCTAGGGAGTCGAATTTTCTGGTGCTGCTGGTGTCACTTGCAATGTCGGATGAACTGGCAGGTGGGAGTGATATTTGACTCTCTGCATTATCTACTTCTACTAAGGTAGTTGTGGTAGATGTAGGTCACTGCCGGGCCTTTGCAAATATGGAAGCTGGAGGTGGTGTTGGTGGTATCTCTATTGGTGGTATTTGTGCCACATCCCTCACAGTAATTTGGGATGGGCTAATGTCGGTGTCCACTGGGGCGGGACTAATGTCCATGATGACTTGCTCATCATCATACTCCTCTTCTACATCTACCTACATAACTCTATGGTTTTCTGGAACATTCCTTTTCCCTTGCCTTGTCTTGTGGCATGTCTCACTCTCAGACTGAGTTGGTGGCTTCCAAGTGGGGTCTAGATCATCAGAAGGGGGGCTTGCAGAAGAAGTTGATGGACTAACCCTCCTTTTGCTTGCTGGGCATCTGAAAGTCAATGGATTTTCTGAAAGAGTGGCTTGCTCTTCTTCTTCGTCTGCAGGACGCTCAATCTCCTGATTTGCCCCTACTTCGGGAGGAACAACTATTATTGGGGGCCTGGCTGTTGTTGCCCACTTATCCAAGTTTCCTGCATTGATTGGGTACTACTTTGCAATAACGATAAGTCAATTTCATCATCACTGCTCGTCAGTGTTGTCATGACTCGTGATTAGACTGGCTGTCTCTATGACAAACATTGGCTTGGGCCTAAGTTGGTGGGGTGGGTCCACTGATGCAGGGGTGATGCTCCCAGCTTGCTAACCGGACACCACTGCTGCAGGTGCAATTTTTGGTTTCCAAAAAAAAAGCGACATACCGGTGGTGGTAAGTGGCAGTGCCTTCTTCTCAGTGGCAACTTACTTGGTTCTGGACCGGGTACTTTTGTGTGGGGCCATCTTGAAGATATCAACAGCACGTAGTGGCACTAGTTGAAGAGATGTCTGTGTCACATGACGTCATGCACAGCAGGACTTCTGTCTGGCACTACAATGGGTGATGTTGTCTCCTCCTCTTTTGTGCACCTAAAAGCAAATAGGCAAGAAGAACATCAGTGAAAAGTGACGATCATTGTTGTGGTTCAATTACTACTAGTACAAACAAATATAATATATAACTTAGTGTGTGCCAAGAGGAACAAAGGAAAGACATGCAGGTCTACGTCAAAAGCACCCTAACCACCACCACAAAATGGCCACCAGCCACATGGTCACTCACAACAACAAGAAGCAGGAGGCCTGGAAAACAATGAACTCAAGCAGGCCTGTATGGAGTTGGACAAAGACTTTACAAAATGGCCCCTGGCCACACGTGGAGGCTCAGCCAAGGCAAATGCTAGGCCACTATTACAAATGGACTCACAAACTGGCCAGACAATGCCAAAAACGAAAATCCACAGCGCTAAAAAAGGTTTGCAAGTTACACAACAACCACACACATCCAACAAAGGCATTTATTTAACACCCACGTAAACAAAAGTGAAATACCAAAAAAAAAACATTTTACAATTCAATTAAATGACATCCATGCCCTAAATGATGTTTAAATTCAACAGACACCACAGAAACAGTTGCTTCATACACCCATGAAGCTCTGGGCCTATTGGTTGGAACACCCATTGGCAGACTAGGCCACATAGTGAATCAATTCAAATCAATAATATTGCAAATTTATTAGAAAATATAGTGAACTGTGCTGCATTTTTTGCTGGGTAAAAGAAGAAAAATGTTCATGCAAAACAACAACAAGGCTTGGCCACCACAAAGAAGGCGTGCAGGCCTAATGCAAAAGCACACTGGCTGCCTTCACAAAATGGCCACCAGCCACATGGCCAGGCCACAACAACAAGAAAGGGAAGACAGACAATGCAGGCCTATGGCAAAAGCACACTGGCTGCCTTCACAAAATGGCCACCAGCCACATGGCCTGGCCACCAAAACAACAAGACACCACTAAACAGTTGTTTCATGCACATACGAGTAGCTCTAGGCCTCCTGGCTGAAAGGCCTATTGTTTAAATTAATTTCAAAAGTTGGAGAAAATGTAGTAAACTGTGCAACGTTTCCTTTATAAAAGATGAAAAAGTACTTACTAAGAAACAGCTAGGCCCCTACTGAAACCGGCCGCCCATCAGAATAATTTTTTGTTTAAAAACAATGAAAAGCACAAAAAAATGTAGGTGCAATGCCCCAATCAAACAAACAAACACATTTTCCAACTTACTTGTGAAATCTCAAATATAAAAGTCCTCAAATCCAATGATATGTGATGCAGCAGCCACAAAGAGTGATCCTTCCAGCTCCAAATCCAAATGCTAAAAATGGCCAGGAGATGGACAAAGCACAGGGGGCAGCTAGTTGGACTGAAACAGGAAGTTGGAGACTCTGGGGCACGTCTATCCTCTTAAAAAAAAAAGTAAAAAAAGAAAAAGACTCCTTGCACAAAAAAGTACAGCCAAATGTCAATCTGATGAGTTTTTTTTATATCCAAATCATCATTTCGATAAGGTTTGATGCTGCTTGAGAGAGAAACTTCACTTGATTGCAGATTCTGCATGTTCGGGATCGCGTTCTTCAAAAAACTTCCACCGTGAGTCCGATGGCACGCCCGATTGACGTGTTAGCGATTGCACACTCTTGCGGGACCGTGCAGCCCGCTATCAAATCTTGTTGCACATCGGCGATCGCAGGCACCCGGTAAGTTGCTCCAGCACTTGCAAAAACATGTTTTGGGCACGCAAACATAAAAAAAACCTCTGTTCTGTTGCACAGTGTGGAGTTTTCTGCAATTCGGCGTTCTACGTGGAACACGGAGTTGCCAAAAATCCGCAAATTCTGCGAGTGGAGTGGAGTTTTAGGCCAGGGTTGGTATTTAGTCATTGCCCATCCCATCTACTGCCGTCCCGTCCACCTGTATTTTACAGATGAGTTGGCTGACTAATGTACAGCGCTCACTCTCTATGAGGTGCCTCTGGTGGATTCTGTACGCTGCTCACCCTGCTTCAGGCCTCACCCAGAGGCTACCACGCGGCTCGGCCATTATTCAGTGCTCCTGCACTATTTCTGCTGACTCCCTTCTGAACAGTAATTAAACTTGTCTTGTCTTCGCTCTTTTACTCCACTGTGTTCAGATCTCTTTGCCATTTAATTTCTCTTCTTGTTTTAGACTATTTGATTGGCAGGTACTGTACTGTCCTCGGATGGGTGAATCACCCTGCCTTGTGTTAAATTACAAATAAAGAAGGAATGAAGTAGGGGGAGCGATGTGCACATACATAATCTGCCACTGACTCTGACACAAACAGTCCTAATCAGAAAGCACTGTGTCCTTTTACAGAGGGGAACAGAGCTCAAGAAGAGCTGTAACAACAGCCTGCCCATACACTCCGCAAACCTTCACCTGCCCCCTACACACCCTCTGCAACACAGCCCTTGAACCGCCGACCGACCCCGAGTGACCCCAGGGGCCCCCCAACACAAGTGGAAAGAGCATTAACCATCTACAAGCACTCACGTGGCTCCACAATAAATCCTCAGGCAGGACACAGCATGACACAACAGGACACAGTAGTGCACAGCAGGACACAGCAGGACACAGCATGACACAGCAGGACACATCAGGACACAGCAGGACACAGCAGGACACAGCATGACACAGTAGGACACAACAGGACACAGCAGTACACAGCAGTACACAGCAGGACACAGCAGGGCACAGCAGTGCACAGCAGTACACAGCACTGCACAGCAGCACACAGCAGTGTACAGCAGGACACAGCAGGACACAGCAGGACACAGCAGTACACAGCAGTGTACAGCAGGACACAGCAGGGCACAGCAGGACACAGCACGACACAGCATGACACAATAGGACACAGTAGTGCACAGCAGGACACAGCAAGACCCAGCTGGACACAGCATGACACAGCAGGACACAGCAGGACACAGCATGACACAGAAGGACACAACAGGACACATCAGTACACAGCAGTACACAGCAGGACACAGCAGTGCACAGCAGGGCACAACAGGACACAGCAGTACACAGCAGTACACAGCAGGACACAGCAGGACACAGCATGACACAGCAGGACACAACAGGACACAGCATGACACAGCATGACACAGCAGGACACAGCATGACACAGCAGGACACATCAGGACACAGCAGGACACAGCAGTACACAGCAGGACACAGCAGGGCACAGCAGTGCACAGCAGTACACAGCAGTGCACAGCAGCACACAGCAGTGTACAGCAGGACACAGCAGGACACAGCAGTACACAGCAGTGTACAGCAGGACACAGCAGGGCACAGCAGGACACAGCACGACACATCATGACACAACAGGACACAGTAGTGCACAGCAGGACACAGCAGGAGACAGCAAGACACAGCTGGACACAGCATGACACAGCAGGACACAGCAGGACACAGCATGACACAGCAGGACACAACAGGACACATCAGTACACAGCAGTACACAGCAGGACACAGCAGTGCACAGCAGGGCACAACAGGACACAGCAGTACACAGCAGTACACAGCAGGACACAGCAGGACACAGCATGACACAGCAGGACACAACAGGACAAATCAGGACACAGCAGGACACAGCATGACACAGCAGGACACAACAGTACACAGAAGTACAAAGCAGGACACAGCAGTGCACAGCAGGGCACAGCATGACACAGCAGTACACAGCAGTACACAGCAAGACACAGCAGTACACAGCATGACACAGCATGACACAGCAGGACACAGCAGGACACAGCATGACACAGCAGGACACAGCAGTACACAGCAGGACACAGCAGTACACAGCAGGACACAGCAGGACACAGCAGGACACAACAGGACACAGCAGTACACAGCAGGACACAGCAGTACACAGCAGTGCACAGCAGGGCACAACAGTGCAGAGCAGTACACAGCAGTGCACAGCAGCACACAGCAGTGTAGAGCAGGACACAGCAGGACACAGCAGTACACAGCAGTGTACAGCAGGACACAGCAGGGCACAGCAGGACACAGCACGACACAGCAGGACACAACAGGACACAGCAGTGCACAGCAGGACACAACAGGACACAGCAGGACACAGCAGTGCACAGCAGGACACCGCAGGACACAACAGGACACAGCAGTGCACAGCAGTAAACAGCAGTAAACAACAGGACACAGCAGTGCACAGCAGGACAAAGCAGGACACAACAGGAAAAAGCAGGACATAACAGGACACAGCAGTGCACAGCAGTACACAGCAGTGCACAGCAGGACACAGCAGTGCACAGCAGGACACAGCAGTGTACAACAGGACACAGCACGACACAACTGGACACAGCAGTGCCCAGCAGGACACAGTAGTGCACAGCAGTACACAGCAGGACACAGCAGGACACAGCAGTGCACAGCAGGGCACAGCAGTAAACAACAGGACACAGCAGTGCACAGCAGGACAAAGCAGAACACAACAGGACAAAGCAGGACACAACAGGACACAGCAGTGCACAGCAGTACACAGCAGTGCACAGCAGGACACAGCAGTGCACAGCAGGACACAGCAGTGTACAGCAGGACACAGCACGACACAGCAGTACACAGCAGGACACAGCAGTACACAGCAGTACACAGCAGGACACAGCATGACACAACAGGACACAGTAGTGCACAGCAGGACACAGCAGGACACAGCAGGACGCAGCAGGACACAGCAGGACACAACAGGACACAGCAGGACACAATAGGACACAGCAGTACACATCAGGACACAGCAGTACACAGCAGGACACAGCAGTGCACAGCAGGGCACAGCAGTGCACAGCAGTACACAGCAGTGCACAGCAGCACACAGCAGTGTAGAGCAGGACACAGCAGGACACAGCAGGACACAGCAGTACACAGCAGTGTACAGCAGGACACAGCAGGGCACAGCAGGACACAGCACGACACAGCATGACACACACCACAGGACACACACCACAGGACACAGCAGTGCACAGCAGGACACAACAGGACACAGCAGGACAAAGCAGTGCACAGCAGGACACAGCAGGACACAACAGGACACAGCAGTGCACAGCAGTAAACAACAGAACACAGCAGTGCACAGCAGGACAAAGCAGGACACAATGGGACAAAGCAGGACACTACAGGACACAGCAGTGCACAGCAGTACACAGCAGTGCACAGCAGGACAGAGCAGTGCACAGCAGTACACAGCAGTGTACACCAGGACACAGCACGACACAACTGGACACAGCAGTGCCAAGCAGGACACAGTAGTGCACAGCTGTACACAGCAGGACACAGCAGGACACAGCAGTGCACAGCAGGGCACAGCAGGACACAGCAGGACACAGCAGGACACAGCAGTGCACAGCATGACACAGCAGGACACAGCAGTACACAGCAGTATACAGCAGGACACAGCAGGGCACAGCAGGACACAGCACGACACAGCAGGACACAACAAGACACAGCAGTGCACAGCAGGACACAACAGGACACAGCAGGACACAGCAGTGCACAGCAGGACACAACAGGACACAGTAGTGCACAGCAGTAAACAGCAGTAAACAACAGGACACAGCAGTGCACAGCAGGACAAATCGGGACACAGCAGTACACGGCAGTACACAGCAGGACACAGCAGTACACAGCAGGACACAGCAGGACACAGCAGGACACAGCATGACACAACAGGACACAGTAGTGCACAGCAGGACACGGCAGGACAAAACAGGACACAGCATTACACAGCAGGACACAGCAGAACACAGCATGACACAGCATGACACAGCATGACACAACAGGACACAGTAGTGCACAGCAGGACACAGCAGGACACAGCAGGACACAGCATGACACAGCAGGACACAGCAGGACACAGCAGGACACAGCAGGACACAACAGGACACAGCAGTACACAGCAGGACACAGCAGGACACAGCAGGACGCAGCACTGCACAGCAGGGCACAGCAGTGCACAGCAGTACACAGCAGTGCACAGCAGCACACAGCAGTGTAGAGCAGGACACAGCAGGACACAGCAGTACACAGCAGTGTACAGCAGGACACAGCAGGGCAGAGCAGGACACAGCACGATACAGCAGGACACAACAGGACACAGCAGTGCACAGCAGAACACAACAGGACACAGCAGGACACAGCAGTGCACAGCAGGACACAACAGGACACAGCAGTGCACAGCAGTAAACAGCAGTAAACAACAGGACACAGCAGTGCACAGCACGACAAAGCAGGACACAACAGGACAAAGCAGGACACAACAGGACACAGCAGTGCACAGCAGTGCACAGCAGGACAGAGCAGTGCACAGCAGGACACAGCAGTGTACAGCAGGACACAGCATGACACAACTGGACACGGCAGTGCCCAGCAAGACACAGTAGTGCACAGCAGTACACAGCAGGACACAGCAGGACACAGCAGTGCACAGCAGGGCACAGCAGGACCCAGCAGGACACAGCAGTGCACAGCATGACACAGCAGGACACAGCAGTACACAGCAGTGTACAGCAGGACACAGCAGGGCACAGCAGGACACAGCAGGACACAGCAGGACACAACAGGACACAGCAGTGCAGAGCAGGACACAACAGGACACAGCAGGACACAGCAGTGCACAGCAGGACACAGCAGGACACAACAGGACACAACAGTGCACAGCAGTAAACAGCAGTAAACAACAGGACACAGCAGTGGACAGCAGGACAAATCAGGACACACAGCAGTACACGGCAGGACACGGCAGGACACAGCAGGACACAGCAGGACACAGCATGACATAACAGGACACAGTAGTGCACAGCAGGACACAGCAGGACACAGCAGGACACAGCAGTACACAGCAGGACACAGCAGAACACAGCATGACACAGCAGGACACAGTATTACACAACAGGACACAGTAGTGCACAGCAGGACACAGCATGACACAGCATGACACAGCAGGACACAGCATGACACAGCAGGGCACAGCAGGACACAGCATGACACAGCAGGACACAACAGGACACAGCAGTACACAGCAGGACACAGCAGTACACAGCAGGACACAGCAGTGCACAGCAGTGCACAGCAGTACACAGCAGTGCACAGCAGCACACAGCAGTGTAGAGCAGGACACAGCAGGACACAGCAGGACACAGCAGGACACAGCAGTACACAGCAGTGTACAGCAGGACACAGCAGGACACAGCAGTGCACAGCAGGGCACAGCAGGACACAGCAGGACACAGCAGTGCACAGCAGGGCACAGCAGGACCCAGCAGGACACAGCAGTGCACAGCATGACACAGCAGGACACAGCAGTACACAGCAGTGTACAGCAGGACACAGCAGGGCACAGCAGGACACAGCAGGACACAGCAGGACACAACAGGACACAGCAGTGCACAGCAGGACACAACAGGACACAGCAGGACACAGCAGTGCACAGCGGGACACAGCAGGACACAACAGGACACAACAGTGCACAGCAGTAAACAGCAGTAAACAACAGGACACAGCAGTGGACAGCAGGACAAATCAGGACACACAGCAGTACACGGCAGGACACGGCAGGACACAGCAGGACACAGCAGGACACAGCAGGACACAGCATGACATAACAGGACACAGTAGTGCACAGCAGGACACAGCAGGACACAGCAGGACACAGCAGTACACAGCAGGACACAGCAGAACACAGCATGACACAGCAGGACACAGCATGACACAACAGGGCACAGTAGTGCACAGCAGGACACAGCATGACACAGCATGACACAGCAGGACACAGCATGACACAGCAGGGCACAGCAGGACACAGCATGACACAGCAGGACACAACAGGACACAGCAGTACACAGCAGGACACAGCAGTACACAGCAGGACACAGCAGTGCACAGCAGGGCACAGCAGTGCACAGCAGTACACAGCAGTGCACAGCAGCACACAGCAGTGTAGAGCAGGACACAGCAGGACACAGCAGGACACAGCAGGACACAGCAGTACACAGCAGTGTACAGCAGGACACAGCAGGACACAGCAGTGCACAGCAGGGCACAGCAGGACACAGCAGGACACAGCAGTGCACAGCAGGGCACAGCAGGACACAGCAGTGCATGACACAGCAGGACACAGCAGTGCACAGCAGGACACACTGCGTCATGGGAGTAGACACACTCACACATGACCCTCGAGTGTCCATCACGGGACTGCGATGAAATAACTTCCGACAGAACCGCACCTCTGCCTGAGCAGTCCCTCCCCAGCTGAGCGCCTAGAAGCCCCCAGTGACAGGCCAACAAGGCGCTGAGCAGCCCCCCATGTCCCCACAAGTATTCCCTCTCTCACATGCTCAGCGCCGGGCACAGCAGAGTCCGCCCTCTCCCCTCACGCTCCACTCACACGCCCCCGTGCATGTGCGCGCATGTAGCGCCTAGCTAGCTGCGGAGCTATAGATGCACACAGCGGGGGCGGGAGAGAGGCCCAAACTGACACAACCTGCTCAATGCCTTTTTTTTTAAATATAACTCATGGGCTAAAATGACACAATGTAAAATGCATTGGTTTTTTTAAAACATAGCGCCTAAGCATGGCAGGAACCGAGCCCATGACAGCAGACTTTGGAGACCCCGCCACTAACCACTGCACTGATGGCAGAGCTCCGGCCTGCAGAGGTGCTGACTGCCGTTAGTATTCAATGCACCAGCGCCGGAGCTGCGACTAAATGCAACAAGTGAGCCATACCTCTCTTTAGCAAGAATGCGTCCCCCCAGTTCTTTACCCTGCGGGACCCATTGTGTTATGTCGCATTTTAAATTGATTGCGCCCCTGAAGTAAGGAGATGAAAGATAGAGGGAGGAAGGCTGGCGTAGCTGCACAACGAATGCAAGACGCACTTTATGTGCTGAGGACATCGAGTCAGGGATTCTGTGCCTCGTCCCTTGTTCTGGCATTATGACTGCTGGATTATTTGCAAACAGGGACTTGTGTCCAATACAGACTGAAAGAACCGCTGTTCCGTCCCCCATCCAGAAAAAAATGTCTCTCTATTGAAAGGTGCAGAGCCCGCAGTGCTGTGAAACACGTAAAGACTATTTTCTTGATAATTTAACTCTTCTGACCCATTTTGTGACACTTTCGCATCTGGCCTCATTGTCTGTGAATCTGCACTTCATCCGTGTGTTGAAAAGTATAACACGGAAATGGAAAGTGAACGTTCCCGACCATCACCCATCAGCAAAGAGTGTCTGATCACGGGACATCAGGGACATCAGATGTGGCTTCTAGTTTCAGCCAAGACCTGCAGGGGGGCACCCTCTACGAGGCATGGGTCAAATGAGGAAACACCACCGAGGCCTCACCCCAGGCGAACTTAACACTGATTACCGCCGCTGCCCCCACAGACACGGCTACCCACACGGTTGCCCTAAATGAAAGTAAAACCGCTAAATGGATACCAGGAACAGAAACCATAATGTCAAATAAAACTACCAAATGAACCCCAGCACTCGAACCCCCGTCCGAACACTCTGAGATGAATCAGCTGAGCTAAAAGGATCCTTGTCTACAACACTACCCCAGGCCCACGCCAGGCCTCCCCAGACCCACCACAGGCCTCCCCAGACCCACCACAGGCCTCCCCAGACCCACCACAGGCCTCCCTAGACCCACCCCAGGCCTCCTCAGACCCACCACAGGCCTCCCTAGACCCACCACAGGCCTCCTCAGACCCACCACAGGCCTCCCCAGACCCACCACAGGCCTCCCTAGACCCACCACAGGCCTCCCTAGACCCACCCCAGGCCTACTCAGACCCACCACAGGCCTCCCTAGACCCACCACAGGCCTCCCCAGACCCACCACAGGCCTCCCCAGACCCACCACAGGCCTCCCTAGACCCACCACAGGCCTACTCAGACCCACCCCAGGCCTCCTCAGACTCACCACAGGCCTCCTCAGACCCACCCCAGGTCTCCAAGACCCACCCCAGGCCTCCCCAGGCCCACCCCAGGCCTCCCAGACACACCCCGGGCCTCCCCAGACCCACCCCAGGCCTCCTCAGACCCACCCCAGGCCTCCTCAGACCCACCCCAGGCCTCCCAGACCCACCCCAGGCCTCCTCAGACCCACCACAGGCCTCCTCAGACCCACCCCAGGCCTCCCTAGACCCACCAAAGGCCTCCTCAGACCCACCACAGGCCTCCTCAGACCCACCACAGGCCTCCCCAGACCCACCACAGGCCTCCCTAGACCCACCCCAGGCCTACTCAGACCCACCCCAGGCCTCCTCAGACCCACCACAGGCCTCCTCAGACCCATCCCAGGTCTCCAAGACCCACCCCAGGCCTCCCAGACACACCCCGGGCCTCCCCAGACCCACCCCAGGCCTCCCCAGACCCACCCCAGGCCTCCTCAGACCCACCCCAGGCCTCCCAGACCCACCCCAGGCCTCCTCAGACCCACCACAGGCCTCCTCAGACCCACCCCAGGCCTCCCTAGACCCACCCCAGGCCTCCTCAGACCCACCCCAGGCCTCCTCAGACCCACCACAGGCCTCCTCAGACCCACCCCAGGCCTCCCTAGACCCACCCCAGGTCTCCCTAGACCCACCCCAGGTCTCCCCAGACCCACCCCGGGCCTCCTCAGACCCACCACAGGCCTCCTCAGACCCACCCCAGGCCTCCCTAGACCCACCCCAGGCCCCCCTAGACCCACCCCAGGCCTCCCTAGACCCACCCCAGGCCCCCCTAGACCCACCCCAGGCCTCCCAGACCCTCCCCAGGCCTCCCAGACCCACCCCAGGCCTCCCAGTCACACCCGGGCCTCCCCAGACCCACCCCAGGCCTCCTCAGACGCACCACAGGCCTCCTCAGACCCACCACAGGCCTCCTCAGACCCACCCCAGGCCTCCCAGACCCACCCCAGGCCTCCCAAGACCCACCGCAGGCCTCCCAGACACACCCCGGGCCTCCCCAAACCCACCGCAGGCCTCCCAGACACACCCCGGGCCTCCCCAGACACACCCCGGGCCTCTCCAGACCCACCCCAGGCCTCCCAGACACACCCGGGCCTCCCCAGACCCACCCCAGGCCTCCACAGACCCACCCCAGGCCTCCCTAGACCCACCCCAGGCCTCCACAGACCTGCCCCATGCCTCCAACCCAGGCCTCCCCAGACCCACCCAGTCCTCCCCAGACCTACCCCAGGCCTCCCCAGACCCACCCCAGGCCTCCCAGACAACCCCAGGGCTCCCCAGACCCACCCGGGCCTCCCAGACCCACCCCGGGCCTCCCCAGACCCACCCCAGGCCTCCCAGATCCACCACGGGCCCCCCTAGACCCACCCCAGGCCTCCCCAGACCAACCCCAGGCCTCCCCAGACCCACCCCCGGCCTCCACCCCAGGCCACCCAGACCCACCCCAGGCCTCCAACCCAGGCCTCCCCAGACCCACCCAGTCCTCCCCAGACCTACCCCAGGCCTCCCCAGACCCTCCCCAGGACTCCCAGACCCACCCCGGGCCTCCCCAGGCCTCCCAGACCATCCCGGGCCTCCCCAGACCCACCCCAGGCCTCCCAGACCCACCCGGGCCTCCCCAGACCCACCCCAGGCCTCCCAGACCCACCCCGGGCCTCCCAGACCCACCCGGGCCTCCCCAGACCCACCCCAGGCCTCCCAGACCCACCCCGGGCCTCCCCAGACCCCCCGCGGGCCTCCCCAGACCCACCCCAGGCCTCCCCAGACCCACCCCAGGCCTCCTCATACCCACCTCAGGCCTCCCAGACCCACCTCAGCCGCCTCACTGGTTCCAGTCTCTCGCGCTCTCCTGGGCCCCGGAGACAATGAGGAGGAGACCGAGGGAGGCTGACTTATCACCTACATGCAGTAACTTTCGGTTTAGATATGTGTGTGCACACGTCAACATGAAATCTGATCTGAAACCAGCCCGTCCACCTGGAGCTGTGAGTTATGGCACGACTAAAGCCCCCCCCAGAAGAAGGGAAGTGCTTAGTCATCCTCATGCTGGACACAACAGTGCACAGCAGGACACAGCAGGGCACAGCAGGACACAGCAGGACACAGTAGAACACAGCAGGAGACAGCAGTGCACAGAAGTGCTCAGCAGGAGACAGCAGGACACAGCAGGACACAGCAGTGCACAGCAGGACACAGCAGGACACAGCAGGACACAGCAGTGCACAGAAGTGGACAGCAGGACACAGCAGGACACAGCATGACACAGCTGTGCACAGCAGGACACAGCAGGACATAGCAGGACACAGCAGTGTACAGCAGTGCACAGCAGGACACAGAAGGACATAGCAGGACACAGCAGTGCACAGCAGTACCGTGTGCTCAGTAAACACTCACATTTGCCAATGCAGTTCAAATACAACTTTACACACAGCCCGGCACAGGGCTCGAGTCGCATTTTCAACAGACTGCGTCATGGGAGTAGACACACTCACACATGACCCTCGAGTGTGTGTGTTGGACTTGGCCCTTCGGTCAGGTTCACCCCTAGACTTTCTGCTTTTAATGGTGACCTGGTGATGGTGATTTTTGGGTTCTGCGCACTTTCACTGTTTCCCAGTGGAAAGTGCGTGCGCACTCTGAGTGCATGTGATGAGATTGGCCTGCCCTCCCATAGGAATGCATGGGGAATGTCTGTGTCCCTGGTAGTTCCTGATGCGTAGGGTGTACAGGCTCGAGTCTGGTATGTGTGGACTTGTGTGGTTGAATGGTGCGAGATGATGTATGCAGCATGTATGTGTCTAGTGTGGAAGTGCCACTTCTAGACATTGATGTACGTGTGCTGTGAGGGTGCTGGCGTGTGATTGGCTGGAGCTGGCTGGCATGCCAGGCTCCATGAGTCATGATGGGTCTGCCCAGTGGTGAGTGCTGAGATCAGCATGCTGATGTGAGGGGAGGGCTGCACCTGGTTCCTGATGGGGCTGGGCTTTCCCCACACAATGCTGGCTCCGCCCCCTGTGGTGCGCCTAACGACCCTAGCCCTGCCACTGAATAGAGTGAAGTGATGAGCACATCAAGGGTGCTCCAAAACCAGCTGCGACTGATTTCTCCCTCACCCTGCACCTACAGACAAAGGAATGTGGTGTATAAAAATGGGGCTGTGTCCCCACAGAGGTTGTTCTCTTCCAGGATCCTGCCTGAGGGGGCTGCTGCTGCTGCTGGGCCAGAGGACCGCCACTTGGAGTGTCTCCCTGCCAGGAGACCCAGTGAGCTGGCTCTGGGCCCAGGCTTGACCACCCCATCTTGCTGCATTTTCCAGGAGGACTTGTGCTGGACTTTTTGGCCTCTAAAGCGCCTGGAAGCGCTTTACCTGTGCTCATAGTGCCTGGGAGCGCTCTATTTTACTTATAGCGCTTGAGAGCGCTGTACTTTCCTTCTAAGCGCCTGGGAGCGCTTTCATGTCCTTTTAGCGCTGGGAGCGCTGTAATTATGCCCCGAGCGCTTGTGACCGCTTTATTTGCTGTTAGCGCCTGGGGGCGCTTTATCTTCTGAGGCCGGTGCCCACCCGGCATTGTCCGCCCCGATCGAGTGCCCAACTCGATCTATTCTTCATTGTAAACGGAGCCGGTGCCCACCCGGCATTGCCCTGTGAAGTGTCCCCGTTGCCGCCCGGCCGCGACCAGGAAGTCAGGCAGGCCGGGGGCGGGACTGCAGGACATCCCGTGACCTCATTCCCCGGGCCGCGCTCTGATTGGCTGCCGGCCCGGGACAGGAAGGAGGAAGCCGGAAGCTACCGGGAGCCGACCCCGGGATCCGGTGCACTCGCCCAGGAGAGAGAGAAGCCTTCTGTCCAGCAGCGGGGCCCCCGTGGTGTGGGGAGAGCCCCGATGCTGCCAAGGACAAGAAGGAGCCTGGAGACCCGGGGAGCGCCCGCCAGAAACCGGTGAGTGGGGGCTCCGGTGCTGCTTGGAGGAGAGGGGGGCGTCGGGGCACATTGCCGGTGCCCGCCTCTCCCCTCCAGCGCGAGGATATTGGTTTAGAGCCGCAGAGGCTCTTGTTGGCATTTTCTGAATCCCGAGTCCCCCAGAGGGGGGGACTCCACTGACGGGGGCAGTTGGTTCTTCTCGGGTCCCCGAGTGGGACTCCAACTACAGCGGGCACATCGGTATTGAGAGCCCGAGAGGCTCCGGGGCAAATCTGGTGTTCGAGCCCCCCCCGAGCGGGGCTCCTACGTTGTTCAGTGGATTCCTCGAGCCCACGAGGCTCCCCGCCCACAGTGTTTCACGAGCCCTGAGAGGCTCAGGAGGGCCAGTTCTTTGTCCACGAGCCCAGAGAGGCTCTAGGTGCCCCAAGTTACTTCGAGTCTCCAGGAGGGGGACTCCAACGTTTGGGGCCATTTTGTGTGCAGAGCCCCCGAGGGACCAGGGGGCATTGTATTTGTTTAGGAGCCCAGAGAGGTTCACAGCGCCCCAGTGGTTCTTCAAGCGCAGAGCCTGCGATGCTCCAATGAGTGGCCCATTGTCTGCACCAGTTGCCCAGCACTTTGTGGGCAACTGCCACGTTTAGGACCCTGACTTGGGACACAGGGCGTCATAGCCCTAGAGAGGCCAGTTGGCCTAGGGACTGCCACAGGTGGTGGCTTATGTGAGTTTGGCGCAATTGTTCATTTTCTGCACCTCTGAATGTGTTTTTATGCGTCATGTGCCTTGTTCTTACACCTCTGAATGTATTGTTGATGCATCATGTGTTTTCCTTCCTTGCACCTCTGAATGTATGTTTATGCATCATGTGTTATGTGCTTACACCACTACAGGTATTGTGATACGTAGGTGGTTTTTCTCCTAGTGCAGGTGGTGCTAGTGAGGTCCTGGTTACCAGTGATTACTGGTTGTGTGCTTTATGTTCTATTTTGTGCTACAGTGATTTATATTCCATGTTCTAAGTGCTAATTCTACCTAGTGCTAAGTTCTAAAAGTGCTGATTCCTGACAGTGGTCCAGGTGGCCCTGTTTTGTACATATCCCCCGTAAATTCTACCCGTCACTGTTGGCACATTGTAAAGTGTGTGTTTTTATCTAATGTGTTTTGGTGTAATACAAAGGCTATTTTTATATAACCTTGTGTGGAGTTTCCTTTGTGGTGGGCCCGGGGAGTTGTTGCTGGGGTGCGTGCGTAAATACTTAACTCACATCGCCTCCAAGTTTAGCCTTGCTGCTCGCGCCACGTTACCTAAAGGGTGAGCAGGGGTTATCTTGGCGTGTAACTCCCTTGCCCTGACTTAGGAGTGGTGGTCTCTGACTGACTTTGGTGCAAGCCCTGGCCATCCAGGGATCCCATTTCTAACAGTGTGGGACTGCGATTAAATAACTCCTGAGCAGCCCCGCCCCCGCTGAGCGCCTAGAAACCCCCAGAGACAGGCCAACAAGGCGCTGAGCAGCCTCTCATGTCCCCACAAGTATTCCCTCACATGGCCAGCGCTGGGCACAGCCGTGTCCGTCGTCTCCCCTCACGCTCCTCTCATAAGCCCCTGTGCATGTGCACGCATGTAGCGCCTAGCAAGCTGCGGAGCTATAGATACACACAGCGGGGGTGGAAGAGAGGCCCAGACTGCCACAGTCACTAACTATGGCACTGACCGGTGAGGACACAGGACGGTGCAATGGAGAGAACAGACAAATGTGCACTCCTGGGGAAAGAACCTGAGAGGCTATAAAGAAGGTGCACAGCTCACCCGCTGCAGCTCCCGCACAGCTCACCCTCAGCTCCTGCACAGATCACCCTCAGCTCCTGCACAGCTCTCCCGCTGCAGCTCCCGCACAGCTCACCCTCAGCTCCTGCGCAGCTCACCCGCTGCAGCTCCCGCACAGCTCACCCTCAGCTCCCGCACAGCTCACCCTCAGCTCCTGCACAGATCACCCTCAGCTCCTGCACAGCTCACCCGCTGCAGCTCCCGCACAGCTCACCCTCAGCTCCTGCGCAGCTCACCCGCTGCAGCTCCTGCACAGCTCACCTGCTGCAGCTCCTGCACAGCTCACCCTCAGCTCCTGCACAGCTCACCTGCTGCAGCTCCTGCACAGCTCACCCGCTGCAGCTCCTGCACAGCTCACCCTCAGCTCCTGCACAGCTGAACCGCTGCAGCTCCTGCACAGCTCACCCTCAGCTCGTGCACAGCTCACCCGCTGCAGCTCCCGCACCGCTCACCCGCTGCAGCTCCAGCACAGCTCACCCACTGCAGCTCCAGCACAGCACACCCACGGCAGCTCCTGCACAGTTCACCCGCTGCAGCTCCTGCACAGCTCCGGCTCTGCTCCTGTGACTCCGTGACAGAAGGCACTCACTCCATCAATCAATCAGAACATTTATAGAGCGCGCTACTCACCCGTGAGGGTCCCAAGGCGCTGGGAGGGGGGGGCGTTACTGCTCGAAGAGCCAGGTCTTGAGGTGCTTCCCGAAGGAGAGATGGTCCTGGCTTAGTCGTAGGTGGGTGGGGAGGGTGTTCCAAGTCTTGGCCGCTAGGTAGGTGAAGGATCTTCCTCCGGTGGTGGATCTCCGGATCCGTGGGACGGTGGCGAGGGCGTGGCTGGCGGAGCGGAGCTGGCGGGTAGGCGTGTAGAACGTGAGGCGGTTGTTGAGGTATTCGGGGCCCAGGTCGTGGAGAGCTTTGTGAGCGTGGGTTAGGAGTCTGAACGTGATCCTCTTGCTGACAGGGAGCCAGTGCAGGTCCTTCAGGTGGGCGGAGATGTGACTGTTTCGTGGGACGTCCAGGACGAGTCGTGCAGATGCGTTCTGTATGTGCTGGTGTCTTTTCTGTAGTTTGGCCATGGTCCCAGCGTAGAGGGCGTACCCGTAGTCCAGGCAGCTGATGACGAGGGCCTGGGTGACCGTCTTCCTGGTTCCGGTGGGGATCCAGCGGAAGATCTTGTGAAGCATGCGGAGGGTGTTGAAGCAGGAGGATGTAACGGCGTTGACTTGCCTGGTCATCGTGAGGGAGGAGTCAAGGATGAAGCCCAGGTTGCGTGCGTGGTCCGTGGGCTTGGGGGCGGTGCCCAGAGCCTGGGACCACCAGGAGTTGTCCCAGGCGGAAATGGATGGGCCGATGATGAGGACTTCCGTCTTGTCTGAGTTCAGTTTCAGACGGCTGAGCTTCATCCATTCCGCAACGTCTTTCATTCCTTCCTGGAGGCTGGCTTTGGCGGTGGCGGGGTCGTTGGTGAGGGAGAGGATCAGTTGGGTGTCGTCTGCGTAGGAGATGATATTGAGGTTGTGCTTGCGTGCGATGGCTGCGAGGGAGCTCATGTAGACATTGAAGAGGGTGGGGCTGAGCGAGGAGCATTGGGGTATGCCACAGATGATCTTGCTCACTGACGCTCGGTGCTGCGGTAATCACCTCCCTGAGCTGTGGGGATGAGGCCAGGGCGGGTCTAGAGGCAGGGTGCGGGGCTACTCTCTCTCGGCCTCCGCTTCATGTCGTTTTATGATCAGAAACGCGATTTCTGTCCCTTCTCCTCCTGTCTCTCCCCTTCCGCTCCTTTATTTCCAAGGCCAATATCGTTTTAATTCCTTTTTGGTGAATTACCCCCTCTATATTCCTCTCAACTACTTCCTCCACCTCTTTATTTTCCTATGTTCTCTCTCTCTCTTTCACTTTCTCTTTGTCTCTTTTCTTCTTCCCATTTCTCTGCAGTGACGTGTAAGGAGGTGCAGTGTGTGTTTTGTCAGCTACGTGGTGTTGCGGTCCTGGGCTGCAAGGAAACGCTGCAGGTCGGGGAAGGCCAAGCGCAGGGGCTGGCGTGTGGAGCAGCAACTCATTCAGGCCACAACATGAGTTAGTTAGGAAGTGACGTGCCACAAGCGGCAGTCCTCCTTTTATTAATCACCGCAGGCCACGCCTGGCTTACGGATGTGGTGGGTATAGGAGCTTTGGCGACTAGACTGCCAACCATTACATCCCTATCCAACTCAGTCTTTTTGTTATAACTGTTCTTACATGTAACTACCAATGCTGTTCATCTCTGCATAGAGAAAAACACAGTACTTGCGTGAGCTTCAGCTAGCGAGCTCTGGGCCTCTTCAGCGGGCATAGTCTCTCAGACGTTTACTTGGACTGGGGTTCGGCCTCAGGCTGTATCTCTGGGTGCCGGTACGCCCCTCTGTGCCTTGCCGTGCTGGCGGAGGTCCTCGGAGCAAACACTATGTTGAGATGAAAAGTCCACTTCTGGGGCCTCTCTGCCCTGGCCGCTAGCTGATTCCCCCACCCTTTCTTCGGGCTCAGCGGTGATCCCGGGACTTATGTAATTACTGGAGTTCTCTCTGCGGTGTTCTGGCGGAACTTCCTTGAACCACGAGATGTTCCATGATACTCAGCTCTCTGCGCGCAGTCACCATGGTGCCACGGTTGGACGTGACAGTCCACGAGCCAGTCTCGTAGTTTGTTTGGAATTTGCCGTCCTGGCGTCGGTTTTGCAGAATGATTGTCGCTTTCTGGTTGAGTCTTCTTGGGATGGCGCGGCGTCTGACGCTGGCGTCCTGATTGCGTTGCTCCCTTCGTTCTTGCGCTTCTTTGACCTCCGGTGGAGGTGGTGACCATCCCGGACAGGTAGGGAATAGGTCTCTGCAGGGGCCATGGAACATGAGGGCCCACGGGCTTTGCTGGGTCGTACAGTGAGGGGTGCTTCGGTACTCTCACAAGAACTCGTGGAGTCTATGGTCCGGGTCCACCTGTTCCACGACCACTATGCGGAACATCTTGTTCAGGGTGCGCATAAAGCGTTCAACATCTCTGTTCACCTGGGGCCACTGAGGGGTGATGCGGCTGTGTGATATGCCTCGCTATTGGAGGAATGTGGCAAATTTAGCCCCTTGGAACGGGAGACCATTGTCTATGTGTACTTCTCGAGGGAAGCCAAACATGGCAAATACCTTCTCTAATACTGGCCCAACATGATTAAACACCGTCGATACCACTGGTTCCACCACTGGATGTTTAGAGTAGGCATCGATGATCACAAGAGTGTGTTTTACCCCTGGGAAGCTCCCAAAATCCACGCTCACTTTGGACCATGGGACGGTGCAGGCCTCTTCGGTGACGACTGGGAGAGGTTTTCGCTGGACCGCTGGCCAACTGCCACAATGAGCATCTCCTGACGTATTCCTCTACCATGTCTTCGAGCTCTGGGAACCAGACTTTTTCTCACATCCGTGCTTTAATCTTATTATTCCCTGATGTCCTCCATGGGCTAACTTGACCGCCCGATGCTTGAGGCTCTGCGGGATCACTAGCCGGGACCCTCTCAGCAGGATGCCTTCGCTGGTAGCACTGAGTTTGTGACGGACCCTCCACATCCTTGTGAGGGTGTCCAACTCCTCCGGGGTCCACGAGTTGGCCTGACGAAGGTAGTTGGTCCATAAGCCTTCTTGCACGGCGCTTAGTGTCCGGGTGTAGATCGCGTCAGCAGCCGCGGCTTCTTTGATGTCATCCAAGGACATGCTCTGGGGGCAGGATGTCAGAGACACCAGATGGGCATATTGTTCAATGTCCTCATCATTTTCTCGCTTCTCCGGACGAACTGGGTGTCTCGAGAGGAAGGTGGCTGGGTTCTTTGCCCCTGGGTGGTACAACACCTCCATTACATATGGTTGCAGCTGGACTGCCCAGCGCTCAATGCTCAGGGATGGGTGCAGTGCAGTCCCCTTGAAGAGGGGAACAAGAGGCTGATGGTCAGTGACCATGGTGAACGATCGTCCATGGAGGTAAAGATGATGGCGAGTGCTTCGCGCTCAATCTGGGCGTACCTTGTCTCGGTGGGTGTACCTTGTCTTGGTGGGTGTGAGTGACTTGCTGGCAAATGCCAAGGCGGCCCACGGACCTGGTTCACGTTCTTGAGCTAGCACTGCACCGAGTTCTACTGGGCTCGCGTCGACTAGCACCTCCGTTCTCTTTTTGGGATCAAAGTAGGGCAGCGTGAACTCTCTGGACTCTTTTACCCCTTGGAATGCTTCTTCCTCCTTTGGGCCCAAGTGCCAGGTCGCATCTGCTTTTGTGAGGGCTCGCAGTGGCTCACTCCGGGTGGCCAGACCTGGTATGAACCGCCCACAGTATGTGGCCATCCCCAAGAAACTCGGTACCTCCGTTGGTGTCGTCGGTGCGGGTGGTATCCTTTATCGCTTGCAAGTTTCTCGGGTCCACTTGTATGTCTTCCTGGTTGAATACGTAACCAAAGAACACGAGGGAGGGCTGGAAGAACTGGCACTTGTCCTTGTGTAAAGTGGCTCCATGTTCACTGAGGCGCCTAAGGGTGTCGTGGAGATGTGTGTGGTGATCGGAGGCCGTTGCTGAATGGATGAGGATGTCGTCACTCACATCCAGCACTCCAGGCAGACCTGATACCAACTCCCGTATTGTGTTTTGGAATACGGCCGCCGAAGATATCCCAAAGTTCAGCCATTTGTATCTTCTGATCCCTAGGTGCATGCTGAAAGTGGTAATGTATCTGCTGTCCTCGGACAGGGGCAGTTGGTGATACCCTGCGTTCAAGTCAATTTTTGGGAACCACTTGAACCCATTGACATTCGCAATGTTATCATCCATCGTTGGCGTGATGTGTCGTTCTCTTCTCATCGCTTTATTGGGAAGCCACATATCGATACATAAGCGTATGGCCCCTGGCTGTTTTGGCTTTTCAGCGATAACCATCGGGGATACCCACGGTGTCGGCCCGGAAACCTTCTCAATGACTCCTTGTTCCTCGAGGACTTCTAGCTCCTTGTCCACGAGTGGCCGCAGGTGAAACGGAAACCTTCTGTGTCGTAGGGGGAGTGGGGTGACTGACTTGTCTATGTGGAGCTTGATGGGGTCGCATTTGATACACCCAAGGCCTTGGAATAGATTGGGGAACTGTCCGAGGAGCTCTTCTCCCTGGTATGCCTGGATTCGTCTAGCAAACGCAATTAGTTTCAGGTCTTCTGCAGTGTGACTGCTCAGGAGGGTGTCTGCTTCCCTGTTGATGACATGGATGGTAGTTGTTACCTCCAGATCGTCTGCTTTGATGGGTACTGAGATCTTCCCTTTCAGCGGTAGGGGCGTGTCTGCCCCATACGCATAGATTCTGGTCTTGGACGGTACTAAAAGAGGGCGAGAGCATAGGTTTCTATATTGTTGTAGACCCATGACGTTCACGGTCACCATGGTGTCTATGACCGCCTTCACCTCTGTTCCGGCAATCTGGAATAGGCAGGTGGGCTGTGGTCGGCGTCGCTGCTTGAGTTCCATTGCGAAAGACACTATGTACACCTCTTCGTCGTCGTCTTCTGATGAGTCCTCTACTGTTGGTAGGTGTTTTACGGGTCTTTTTTGTGCATGGTCGGTTGGCGAGGCGTCTGTCACTGATAGCTGCTGAACTCCCCTCGTTGGCGGCTTCTGTCCTCGGAACTCTCGGTTCTTGTTGCGTCTTCTGCAGACGGATGCAAAATGATTTGGTGTCCCGCAATTGGTGCAGGTCTTTCCTTGGGCGGGACAGTCTTTGGCGGCATGTGGCTCATGTTCGCAGTACCCACATCTTGATCTGGAGGCGTCTCCTTTTGGTCCTCTGAATGTGTCTCCTCTGGGCCTGGTACTCCCGGCATCAGCTCGCTCCTTCTTGATAGATTCTGGTTTCCCGTAGGTCTTGGTTAGGGCTTGATCCATTTCATTTGCCCTCACCGCGGACAGGTCGTGTGATCTGGCCAGTATTAGTATGTCTTCTAGTGTGATTCTTGCACAGTATGAGCCCTCGTAATGTGTTGTTGTGGCACCCCTGAATTAGTTGCCTCCTGATCACTTTTGGCTGGTCTTCATCAGTGCACATGCTGGCCAGCTCCCAAAGACATGCGTCGAACATGTCCATCGATTCTCCTTCCCTTTGGCGGGCTTGTCCGAGCTTGAAAACTTCGAAATCCGGGTTCAATTGCAGGTCAAAGTGGCCATTTAGCGCTGTGACTGCCGCATTATAGTCATCTGCTGCCCCTCTATTAGCTCGAAGATGTTGTATCCCGTATAGTGTAGCAGCAAAGACGCCATTACTGCATTGTCCGTCTCTCTCGTCGCGACAAAATAGTTGTTGAGACGTTCAATCCATATTCTCCACCGGGGGCAGGCTGATGCAGGGTCCTTTGGCTCACTAAAAGAAGGTAAAACTCCTGACGCTGGGTGTTGGAATGGGATGCGGGCCTCGGCTTGGTTGCCGTCCCCCATTGCATATGACGGTGGGGCCCTTGGGTGTGTCTTGGCCGGTGGTGCACCACGTGCTCTGGCAGGGCCTAGGTTAGGGTAGCACAGGGTGACCCATGTGGTGCTCTGAAACACTTTCAGCATTGTCCTTTCACACTGAGGTGTGCTGTCCCCCTTCTTTCTCCTTACTAGAGTGCATGTGGAGTTTCTTTCCTCTCCTCCTTCTTTCCTATTGCCAATGCTTGTTTGTCTTATTATTTTTCTTATTTTGTCCCGGTCACAGGAAGCAGCAGCAACAAGTCTCTGTGGCGGCACTGCTGATTGTTTTCTGACCCCCATTCCTCAGGAGGTGTTGCAGGAAGCTTCAGCCCCCGAGTAGAGAGCAACACGCTGCTGCATGAGGCAGGAGGTGTCCAGCCAAGTTCAGCCCGTCTCGGGCAAGGCACAGTGGGCAGCCTTACCTGTCACGTGATGCTGTTCGCATCACACGCGACCGGTTCTGGAGCAGGGGCGGGTGCTCACGCACTGCCGACGTCGGGAAGGCTTCTTCCACACGTGGCGCACAGTCGCGCCTACGCGCACAGGAGTCGGCCGGTCCAGCCGAGTCGCGCGTGGTGAGAGAGAGGGTTGGGCCCCCTCCACTCGTCGCCAAAGTGGTGTTGAGGTCCTGGCCTGCGAGGGAATGCCACAGGGCGGGAAAGGCCTAGCACGGGGGCAGGCATGCGGAGCAGCAATACATTCAGGCCACAACCTGAGTTAGTTAGGAAGTGACATGCCACGAGCGGCAGTCCTCCTTTTATTAATCCCCGCAGGCCACGCCTGGCCTGCGGATGTGGTGGGTATAGGAGCTTTGGCGACTAGCCCGCCAACCATTACATGCATCGGTGGATGCTGCAGGCAATGCCTGTGATATCACAGAAATCAACAATAAGCACTCTAATGCAGGCCAGAAGCAGCCGCCAAGGCGGTCCACACCCTGTCCTGAAATACCAGCACTTCTGGCACCCCCAGACTGTCCCAGGGGGCAGTGTGGCACAGAATGGTCCTGCTACTACCGTGGGCTGTGGCAATGAGAGAGAGAGAGGCGGGAGAGAGACCCATGGGGGGCATTTTTATTTCCACTTCATTCAGTGGTGTAGCGCCAACTCAGAGGACACAGAGCCAAGCGCTTCTTGGCTGTGGGCCTCGTCTATGCCTCTCCTGATTGGCTGACACGTGTCATCGGTGTGCACACCCCTCCAGACCCCAACCCTTGTATTTGGGATTCACCACAAGCCCCTGACACACCGGGCCCCGTGCAGACACAGCCCTTCTGTCCATAATTGTACACATTTAGGGTGTGTCCTTGAAGTCACAGGCTGCACTCCTGATCAGGCTCCAAGGGACGCACACGCAGCGATATGACACCTGCAGATAGGCTATTCTGGCAACTTAGGGGCAGATTTACAAGCCCCTTGCGCCACTTTTGCATACGTTTTAACATGGGAAAAGGGACGCAAAAGTGACGCAAGGGTCTAGTAAATCTGACCCCTATCTCGAAGGCATATGGCTGGTCCCCAATCTCAAAGAAAGGTAGGGGCAGATTTACAAGCCCCTTACAACACTTTTATGCCGCTGTTGTGTCACTTTTGTGACCCAGCGGCGGCATAAACCATGCGCCACATTGTGCCTTATTTACAATGTCACGCATCTAGGAAGATGCGTCACAAGCCCTAGGCCAAATGAAACCTGCGCCAGGTTTCATGTGGGCGTTCCAGCAAGATGTCACAGAGTCACTTTTACAGCCATGTTGTGTCAAAACCCTGGGCCTGCCTGAAGCAGGCATAAGGCTTTACGCATCATGTTGCACATAGGCAGGAATGGAACAGTGCTGGAGTTGCGTCGCGCACACGACGTAACTCCAGCACTGCGCCAACCTTATGCCGGCAGATGCAACACATATCTGTTTATCCTTGCGCCATGATGCGCCGCTTTGTAAATGCGAGCATCCGTGGTGGCGCCGGGGTAAACTTACGTGACACATCTTTCCTGCGGCATCCCTGCTGAGTTGCAGGGATGCACCAGGAAACGCAAATCTGCCTCGAATAGTATAAGTAAAGATCAGCAGCCAATGCAGGGCCCTGCGCCCCCAACCACAGATGGGGCCCCACCTCTCACCCTCACCTGCAGCTTGCAGCAACAGCCTCAAATGTGTCGCTCTTGGGCCGGCAGCTCATCCTTTCTAAAAGTGCACCATTCACCGTGAGGAGGGTTATGAGGGCCATGGGCACTGGGGTGGACCAGCTGTGCCTGCACTCAGACCAGAAGGCCTCTACAAACGTGCTCAGGGTGCGCCGGCAAGTGCAAGTTAGATGGGAGATGAAATTTAAATGAATGGTCACTGAAATGTATAGGAGCCCTGAAAATGTTTTTACTAGATGGTTCTAGGATTTGGCTTTTGCTTAGGAAAAAAACAACTTATAATTCTGTTTGTGATATTAGTCATTACTCTCTCCTGCTACCTGTATGTTAATTATGACCCAATGATTTGTTCCCTTTGTATTCCTGCTCATACCTCATAAATACCCGCTTAATGAAATGTTTAGAATAGAAAATGCCCACCCAGCAAAGAATTAAGATATTGATACATTTAATGAAATTAACGTGCAAATCTTTTCTGTGTTCCTACTGGATCATATTAAAAGGACTATCTGTTGAAGATTGCAGGGATTTGTTAGCATGAGCTGAAAGCCATTTTGTATTTTGGCAGCCATTTTAGGTAGCCATGTGCTCGCCATATGCTGTTTCCCTCTTCCAGAGCCTTGCACATGCTCAGAGAGGCCTAGCTAGTAGAATGCACCTGCTCCTAGTATAGAACTGTCAGGCTATTCTTGCTGATGTAAGGAGAAGTAACTCTCCTCCCACTTTGTTGAGCAAGCAAATCTTGTATACCCATATTAGTAATTTTGCATTCTTACATATGCCAGGACCTCCCCTTGGTTTGATGCTACCTAATGTAACCTAAGCATATATAAGGTCCCTGTTTTATGTACTCCTTAGAATGCTTCCTGCAGTTCCTGAGGGTACTGTGTGACGTAGTCTCCCTCATCAGAGGTTTTTAAAATATGTATTTTATATTACAGCTTCTGTGCCAATCTCTTCTTTATTGGTTTAAAAGAACCAGGTGTATCAGTGAGACCCCTGAGAAGGTTTCTATGTTCTACAAATGCATCTCAATGACGAGTAACGAAGCCATGAATCTGGAATCCCAGAGCAGCGTACAACAGCAAGCAACAGTCCTTGCCATGCATCTCAATGATGAGTAACCAAGCCATGTTGTATAACATTTTAGGACCCTATTGTAATTTTCCTGATCCATGCCCTTATATAGGTATAAATCACCATATCCTTATATAGGCATAGAAATCATAAGCATATTTAGACATAGCTCATGCAGTCCAAATACGGCAGGGCTACTTCCACTAGTTCCGAAAATCTACAACGATTTCTTGGAAAACTCGGCTTCAGCAGCTAGGGACTTCCCCTTGCTCGAATACTGACGTGTCAAAGAACTCATGGAGTTTTCAAAGAACTGAGACTCTTTAATGACGTTATTATTTCCACCTTTACGTTAAACTCGGTACCTTCAACGTTCAAATATGCCCACACTTGCCATAGCAAACACACAGTGGTTTGGAGCAGTTTGACTATCTACTTGCCCAACGCATCCTGCTACAGCAAGTTCCGAAGGAAGCCGGCCCTCCAGCAGACGCACTGAGAGAGACGCTGTCTTTTCTCCTGCCGATGTATACCAGCTCCAGTGTTTCCAAGCTACCCTTGGATAAATTCTTGGCAAAGAATACTACATTTTTGCTACACCTCACTACTTACCTTGTACTTAGCTTAGGTTAGGTACATCGGGGTAGGCATATTTTAGAAGCACCAGTTGAGTACTTTTTTAGCCTCTGTTATTTATGTATGTATTTATCTATGGTTTAGGAACCATACAATGCTCTTACAGTATTATTTTATTCTACTCTTTTTACTGTATGCATTTTATTTTGCAACCAGTTTTACAATTGTAGCAGTTAATTTCTTATGCTTGAGAAAGAAGACTATTCAATAAATAATTTTATTGAAAACACCGTCCATCTATTTCTCTGCACCTCTGGTGAAACGAAGCATGCACGATTGACTGAGTAAAATATCTATCTATTGTTTCCACGACTCTGAAGATCAGTTTTATCTTGGGGAAACAAAGTTGTCATGTTTATTCGGTTGTCAGAAACAAAATCCCTTCTTGTGAACTTGAGAAAGTTTCTAGTGACCCCTGAGCTAGCTGGCACTCACAATTAAGTCTAATATATTTCGATAGAGACCTACTTCATATCCATAGGATATATCATTCCAATGTGCAGAGCCTATTGGGAATATAGGAACTACACTACATGGCGCCCAACGTTTGGTAAGGCACTAATTTAACACTAGATACTAGAGTAACTCAGTTGTGCTTTTCACAGAGACTCTTTTTTCCCGTAAAATACTCCAATAGACGTCTGGAGTGGGTTAAAGGATAAAATATCCACCATTACTGAGTAGGATGAAAAAATCCTATGTATTAGTTTTTGGTTTGTTCAACGTTAAAGGATACAGTGTTCCGAAATATTGTGCACCTTATCTTTATTTCCTTGAAACCTGCACTGCAAGACTTTCAACAAAATGTCGGATACCGACGATGATAATCCCGGGGGAAGTGGAACTGCATTAAATGCAAACCAACCAGGTTTTGACATTACAGGTTTCCGACAAGATGATGTGGATGCTATAATCATCCCGGAAAATGTAAGGAAAACAATAGCTCTAAAGCATATACAAAATGGCCTATCAGCAAGAGGTGGTAGTGTAATTTGGGTTATAGAGGCACATGAATATCGGCAGACAGAAGTATTATATTCATGGATTATCTTTCCACAAGCAAATCCAACAACACATGTGTTCCACTTCTATAAGTTAGAGGAACCTCCAACGGAATACGTTCCTTTCGAGGACATTGAAATTCCAATAACTTACCAAGAGCATCAGCTCTGGTTTAAAGGCACCCTACAACATCAAAATCACATTACCAGGCTCGGCCCACTAGGTAGACCAGGAGCAACATGCCGGTACTAGCCAGCTATACACCACATCCTCACATTGAAAGAATGACAGGTGTAGAACTATTAGTTCAGCTAAAACAAATAATTAAAATACATAGACAATAGGTACAATATGTCATGCGGATGTTAACAGTCCAACCTGCTATAAGAATTCCACATCACGCCCCTCATCAGGAGAACACAAACAAAAGTACACCATAAACCATACAATCAGTCATCGGTAAATTACCCACAAAAAGGGAACACATTTCATTCTGGTTAGCTCCGAAAATTACTCAAATTGAGGCAGTAATTCCTGATAGTACACCTCATGAGAAACACAGGATTCTTACAATCTGTTTACCAATGGAGATCGCACCACACCTGGAGGACTGTGACACTTGGGGTACAGTCTTTGCTGCAATTTACACAGAAACACATGGTTTTTCATCCATGGCGGTAATACCAGATGTCCTGAAACAGATTCAAAATGAATACGAGGCAGAGCCTGCCTTAAATCTGGGTATGAAATTACTGAAAGATTTCAAACAGGTCTCAGCTATTATATTAGCTAATTTTAAAGGTGAAGCAGCATCTGTGGCAATCCGCCAAAAACTAAAAGAACTTTATGTAACTGAGCAACATTATGAATTGGCCAGAATAATAGAAAAATCCTATGAAGAATTAGCAAGAGATAGTTTGGGAGGGAAATCAGTAAAACCTGAATTAACAGAAAATCCTGAAAAAGTTTGTCTTAAAAACACTCTCACGACTCAGTTCAGTTCAAATAACTTTATTCAATTAAAAAAGAATCATAAAAGTATACTAATAAAATTGTCAAATGTCAAATATCATACATTCAAATCACAAATGGTATTTCACAGATCATAATCACAATTCCAAAATTCACGGACAATAAGCACTAAAAAAATATATATTGACGGGGTAGATAGTTAAATAGCCCTGGTTATAGTCTCTCACACTGACCCCCATTGTCACCGAAAAAAGTCTAAAGTGCAGTGCATTAAAATAAATTTATCATCTCCAGTTCACTAATATTATTTCATATTCATACAATAGGATCATAGAAAAAAAATACACAATGTACAAAATATCATGTTAAAAGACGTCAAATCAATAAAAAGGTTCATAATTCATAACGATTCCTAATCAAAAGTGCAGATTTAATAAAACTAAGCATAGAGCTACATATAGCAGCAGTTGACAATGATCTCCAGTACTCAAAGCCTTCCATATATGTACAAGGTCTAATATCTCTCAAAAGGGGTTTGATAAAACGGTCTCTTAGGGCTTTGTGAAGTGAACAGAAGAGTACAAAGTGCACTGTGCATTGTTGGGCTACATTATTACATGGGCAAGGTGGCAGCCTCTCACACCAACCCCCTTGCTTAGGAAAAGCAGCCAAGAAGTGCAATATTTTCAACCGAAATCTGGTCAAATAGAAACACCATTGTATGTGTATGGTAAAAGACAAATAAAACTGTTGTTGTGATGTAACCACTTGATTAGATGTTAATGTTTCTTGCCTATGCAATCCTACAACAGTACAATATGCATTCTTGATGACCTTCTTCATGTTCAAATTAATAGAGGCCGGATTATCATAAAAACCTTCTAGCCTTATATGGGATTGATAGTAGTCGCTTTAAAAATGTATTCTTCATAATTTGAATCTGTTCACTTTTATGGCATCCCCATACTCCTGCCCCGTAAATCGCCACTGGCAGACACTTTGATTTATGCAAAATCATCAAATCCCCTATTGGTTTTTGCCCCAGTTTGCTAGCAAAACGGAAAAGGGCCTCTTCAGATTTAGTTTTTTTTTAATCCGAGTCTTTATCAATTGATCCCAATTCAATGTTCTATTAAAAAGGTTTCCTAAATAATTACAATTTGTGACTTTTTCAATGACCATGTTGTGCACAGTATATTTACAGGTCTTAATTCTACCTGGACCACAGGCCATGGCATAAGATTTATTAAAATTGACCCTGAGATCTAGACCCAACATGAATTCATTAAAAGCATCCAGGCATTTCTGCATGCTATTAGCCGTTAGAGTTATCAACACGGTATCATCCGCGTATGACAGTAACGGTACATAATTGCCATTTATCTTAGGAAAATCTAAACATTTTTGCAATAAAAACTGTTCCAGACCATTTGTGTAAATTAAAAACAAGAAAGGTGCCCTGATGCAGCCCTGGCGGACGCCTTCAGATGAGGCAATTTTCCAAGTTTTTTCACCGCCTGGGCCATATCGTACAGCAACAGAAGTTGCAACATGCAGTCTACGCAACAGGGTGACCAATGGCTCCTCGAATCCCATAGACTCCATTAACGACCAGAGCTTTCCCCTGCATACAGTATCAAATGCACTGGATAAGTCCATGAAGGCCAAGTGGATTGAAATACCCTTGGCCTTCATGTACTTACCCATGATCATGGCCAAATTAAGACACTGAAACCATATTGGGAGTCCACAATGATGCCAGAGGCATCCGCCCATGTTATCAATCGCGCCAATATTACTCTCCCTAATAGTTTACAGGAGGCATCTATTAGTGTAGTGTAGTTCCTATCTTCCCAATAGGCTCTGCGCATTGGAATAATACCTACAGCAGTAAAGGCCTAGGCCAGACGTTAACTAGGTCTACTACTGTCGATACTAGACTTAAGTTTTGGGTTTGCCAGCGTAGCTCAGAGTTCGCTAGAAACTTTCTCGAATGTTCAAGGAGGAATTAACTTCCCTGATTAGACAAGAAGGGATTTAGTTTCTGACAACCATAGAACATGACAACTTTGCTCTCCCCTAATCAAGAGTCAATCTCGAGAGTCGTGTGAACAAAAGGCAAATTATTTTACTCAGTCAGTACGTGCATTCTTAGTCTCATCAGAATGTAGAGAAAAGGAAGAGACGGGCGTGTTCAATAAAAAGGTGTTATTTATTGATCAGTCTCTTTTCTCGTACAAGAGAAATGGATCGATATTATTGCAATACTTATAGTTAAGTAAAGTGCATACATTAAAAGCAATAGTATAAAGTAATACTGTAAAAACATTGATATGGTTTCTAAGCCATAAGATGTTTTAAATGAATAAAATATATTTACATACACATATACATTTGACTAAACGTACTCAACTGGTGTTTCTAGATAGGGGACCCGGACTGGCTTACCTAGTCCTCTCTCTCCCTTTTGATTTGCTGATAATTGGCAGCGCGCAGCTGCGAGAGACACCTGACTGATACAAGATGGCACAAAACACAGGCCTAACATTCACCGAGGATGACGTCACTGAAATCCTCGATGACCCCACACTCTGGGCAGATTTTAACACAGCAACAACAATAGCGCAGACTACAGATTGGGACACTCTCACTGAGAAAAAGCGAAACAGGATACGCACTATTTTGCATGGCGTTATCCTCGCACAATACCTGAGGACCAACACAGCGCCTAAAGGCTTACTGGTCACCAACGCTCCCAGAATATTCCTTGATGATGTCACCTTTAGGAAAGACTGGGCTCAGATAGCCTGGCACTGCACCAGGGACTGGCTCATCTTGATAATAAAAACTGCCAAACGCCTTTCAGACGCAGTTATAATAGAGATCCAGGCAACTGAGACCCACTTCAAAACCACTCTGACAGGATACAAAAAGAAATTGGAAGATCAAAATCGGGAGATGAACGATTACAAAGAATACCTAACCCAAACCAAGATAAAGAAATTCGAGAAGGATCTAAAAAACTTCAGCTATCTAAAAACTTATCCCTATGCTGACGACACGTATACTGCACCCACAAGAGGCCAGAACACGGACAGCTCAGGAGATACTAGTTCCATTTCCAGTGGCTCCAGTAATGGATCCCACAAAGCCAGAGGGAGAGGCCGTGGAGGGAAACAACAAGCACAACCTTGGCAAGGCCCCCCGCAATTCCAGAACTTCGGCCCTCCTCCATTTGGCCCAATGCCTCCTTATTATGGATATCCACCTTTATATCCGCCTGGCCAGGTACCATACTACCAGAACAACCCAAATCAACGATATCCTTTTTTAGGCCAAGGCCGCAGACCCCGTGGCAAGAGAAGGAATCCACCACAGCAAGTGCAGTGGGCGCCTCAACCAGCACAGTGGTCCACAGAAGAGGATCCGGTCAGTGCCAACACGAGGAACAAAGCCAAAGAGCAAGCGGGCCCCAGCAAATAGCTGAACCAACCAATACCGGCACCCTGGTATTCAACCTCTCCGACATACCCCTCACCAATGAAGAAACCAATGTCCTGAACAAAGGACTGTCATTTGTCCCGACCATCAGACTAGATACTTTCAAACTCCATGTCGAACTGGCCGAGTTTTTTAGAAAACTCAAGCTAAAAGCGTTTTTCGAAAACAAGGAGAAACCTCTTGACTCAGAAACCACTAATGAGACTGGGTTGAAACTCAAATCCAACTTCACTCCACCACCTGCCACCGTGCCAGTGGAGATCAGTACCTTCGAGTTGGCAGTATACTCAGAAGTCGAGAAATTGCAACCCCAAAACCATTTCAACAATCTGTCTTTTCAAGATAGGGAGATCATCAAAAAACTCCAAAATGACCCTACCCGCATCATCAAACCAGCAGATAAAGGTGGAGGGATAGTCATCATGAACAAAATCGACTACGACACCGAATGCCGCAGACTATTAAGCGACACTCGTAACTATAGAAAATTACTGAGAGACCCATCCAAAGATCTACAAAAAAAGATCACAGAACTAGTACAGGAGGCTTCTGACGCAGAATACATCTCAAAGCAAGAAGCTGAGTATCTCAACACACGTGATGCAAAAGTACCCTACTTTTACATCATGCCCAAGGTGCATAAAGGGGTCACCCCACCACCGGGCAGACCCATAGTGTCAGGGATAAAGTCCCTCCTAGAACCGTTATCACGGTTCTGCGATCACTACCTCAACCCATTGGTTCAGAAAACTCCATCCTACGTCAAAGACACGAAGCACCTCCTTAACATCATCAAGGATGTCAGTTTCGATAGAGACAAACACCTCCTGGTGGGATTGGACGTGGAGAGCCTATATACGAGCCTCCCTCAGGATGCCACACTGAAGGTACTCCATGATGTCTTGATGGAGATTGACTGGCAACATCGTACACCCCGTCACTTCATCTTGGATTGCGCCACGCTGGCATTAAAAGAGAACTATTTCCAATACGAAGATACATTCTTCTTACAAACGAATGGTACCTCGATGGGCAGTGTCTTTGCGCCGAGCGTGGCGGGGCTATATGTCCACCACTTTGAGCAGACAAATATCGAAGCCCCCACGAACCCCTACTCAGCAAATATAACAATTTGGCGTCGATATATTGACGATATCCTCATTGTCTGGGAAGGCAATGAGGAGACATTGAAAGATTTTCTCACCTGGATCAATAGCCTTGATCCCTTTCTAAAGTTCACCTGCACTAGCAGTTCTACTGAACTGGCGTTTCTGGACCTCAACATAAAAGCTGATCAGGGGGGTCTGACCACAACGACTCATTACAAACCGACTTCCAGGAACTCGTTGTTGCGCTTTGATAGTTTCCACCCCAGACCTTTGAGAGAGAACCTGCCATTTGGACAGTTCCTGCGCATTCGCCGGAACTGCAGCAACCTCCATGACTTCAAACACCAGTCCAAAGCCTTGGTCCACAAGTTGGGAGACCGTGGCTACCCATCCAGAATCATCACAAAATCCTGTAAACGAGCACGCAACCAAAACAGGGAGGCCCTTCTTGAGACCGTGGTCAGACCACCAGAAACACCCATCATGACGTGTGTCACCACCTATAACACCGCCTCCAATCAGGTCTCCAGCATAATTCGCAAAAATTGGAAGATCATCAATTCAGGCGCGAGGAACTGGGACCTCCCCCGCTTTGCTTACAAAAGAGCACAAAATCTGAAGGATCAGCTGGTAACCACGAGACCCAGAAAAACACAGCAAACCGGCCATACAATTTTAAACACTTGGGGCCTACCAGAACTAACAGGCCACCAACCATGTTACAACTGTAGCGTCTGCCACCTGACTACCCCTTCCAAAACATTGTCGTTGGAAGATGGTAAAACCTGGACACAACGACAATTCACGAACTGTAATTCATCTAACCTAGTATACCTAATCACCTGTCGCTGTGGCTTGAGATACATAGGCATGACGACCAGGAAGGTTAGAACCAGGATGACTGAACACAGGAGCACCATGCGCTGTGGTAAAAACATCAGCAAACTGACCCAGCACTTCATCGTGCAAAATCACACCCCGAATGATTTCACCTGGACGGTCATCGAACAATTCGCACTTTCAGCTTGTGATGAGAAGACTCTGCTCACCAAAGAGCAACGCTGGATTTATCGCCTTTCTACCCATATAGAGGGGCTCAATGATTCCATCCCGTGGAATGCTCTGGCGAGATAAACACTCCTATGTAAAGTATTGGTCAGTATCCCTGTCTGCGCTCAGACTCGTGATCTGTCCCTACTCTGTAATTGCCTTCTTTGCCTATATACCTTGCAATCGCTGTTGTTGCTTTTTAAACCTTAAAAGACCCACACGGGCTTCTTTTCCTTTTTTTGCCCCAGTTGCGCACGCACTCGCGCGCACATGCCACTACCAATGCTAACCTAGTCCTGGTACCATGGCGCATGCGCGAATGGATAGCGCTCGCACACACCTCTACCACGCATGCGCTGGAAACCTCACATCGCGCATGCGCAACGCGCAGACCGCTAGCTCCCAGCGCCCGCGCTCTAAAAAGGAAACGCGACCGCGCCCTCTCCCCTCTCCAGGTGATAACAATCAAACCGGCTATTTAAGCCCATACCTGACTCTGGCAAAGCTCATTCGGGACACTGGAGCAGGACGATAGGTCGCAGGAACCGCTGATCGGAAATACCGTGAGTAAGCTTGATCTCTGCACAACGCTCTGGGTAAGCAACAATTTCTCTCCACAGGTACTATCCTAACTGTAATCCTCTACAAACATTTAGGATCTTCTTTCCCTCCCTGCCAAGTGACCCATGAGGCTTTAACAGCAAGTAGCAAGTGTGAGGAATTATGTACCATACTTACCTGTACCTCACGCTATGCCTGTTTCGCTGCGTAGCCCACCACTGCCACTGCGTTTAATATTTAACCGCCATAGTTCACCTTAGCCATGGCACACTCATGGCTTTGTTACTTGCCGCTCTAGGTCGCTCACGCACACCAGAAGCCGGCTATTTGTTGTGTTTTGGTTAATACCATTCTCAATGACTCTTTTTGTATGTCTGTACTGTCTTTGTGTTTTATGTACAGTAAAGCAGAGGGAATCCCCCTCTTACACGTACGGCACCTTAGCGAGTGCAACACTTTTTTACCACACACTTTCACTTAATATAGTTTATTTTCACCCACACATACTCATTTGGTCCTGAGGAAAGCCAGTTTTAATCAAAAGGCCTGGCTGAAACATGTAGACCACAAGGACGTAGGAGCCCCTAATATACTCCACATCGTCCACAGCCTTTTTATCTTGCTAACAGGGGCCCAGGTATTAAATTTACCTCTTACCCTCGGGAACTGGGACCACCTGTATAGCTTTTAAAACCTTTCATCTTCATTCTCACCAACACTGCACACTCAGTAAGAATACCAGCTCCTCAGTAATCTGGAGTCGCAGCACACCCGGGACACATTCGGTGTCACTGTGGTGGGCCCGATGATGAAGCATGACACCAACTAGGTTGGTGTGTGAGGGCTTCATGACCAAACCTAAGGGTTTGCCTACAGATATACCTTCTGAGTTTCCTCTAACACAACATAGCTAGTCCTATATTGATATCTCTACATATAACCAGGGGACCCGGACTGGCTTACCTAGTCCTCTCTCTCCCTTTTGATTTGCAAATTATTTTACTCAGTCAGTACGTGCATTCTTAGTCTCATCAGAATGTAGAGAAAAGGAAGAGACGGGCGTGTTCAATAAAAAGGTGTTATTTATTGATCAGTCTCTTTTCTCGTACAAGAGAAATGGATCGATATTATTGCAATACTTATAGTTAAGTAAAGTGCATACATTAAAAGCAATAGTATAAAGTAATACTGTAAAAACATTGATATGGTTTCTAAGCCATAAGATGTTTTAAATGAATAAAATATATTTACATACACATATACATTTGACTAAACGTACTCAACTGGTGTTTCTAGATACGCCTACCCCGTGTACCTGACCTAAGTCTAATACGTGGGCGGGAATAGAAAGTTACAGTTTAAGTTAAGTTTGTTTTTGCCAAGTGAATAACTAAAGAATTCTCTGTGAGGGGTTATTCAGTTCTGTACCTGGAAGTTAGGATGAATGAGGAATGGTATCTCTCTCTCTGGTCTCGATATTCCAGGCTGCCTGCGAGGGCTGCCCAGAAACGCCGGTGCTGGATTCTCGGCAGGAGAAAGCAGCGCGTCTCTCAGCGCATCAGGAAGGCGGGGCTGCTGCCAGCGGGGTCTGCTCTGCTCTTGGCTTCGGCAAGTATGGCTGCTCCGTCTCGTCACCACGCGTGTGTTTGCATATGGCAAGATCGGTAATATTTATACCTTTAAGGTGCCGAGATTGACGTAAGGATGGACATAGATACGTCAATAAAGATGTCATACGACTTGCTCGTTAGCACATTCTTTACTAAAGTTCTCGGTGAAATCAAAACAATGGCCGCAGGGTTTTGCCCAGGTTGTCATAGGTTTGATTTGTTATGAGAACTCCGTATGCCTTATCAGGGGCTGGAGGAATATCGCTTGTCTAATTAGATCGCAAGCGTTATGACCTAATCAGATAACACGTTCCTGTGCCGTAGTGTGACTGCGTCAGATAACGGTATCTGCATCATGGGGGTTTTCTGCCTCATGGGCTGACTGCTAGTTAACTTGTTGGTTTGTTTAACTAGAATAGGGTCAGGAATAGGGGGATCGATTCAGAACCGATAGGAATACATGACACCCACTCCACGCTAACTATGGACATATTTACTAATCTAGGCATAGTATAACATAGTACAACATACTATAGAGTAGTGTGTATACCTTACCACCCCAAAATACATAAATGCATTTTGAAACTTTCAAATATACTGAAAAATTGCAGACATATATATATAGTATGCACTCAAGCTGTAGAATAATGCCAAAGTAATCGCATTTGTGTACATTATTGCTTATTTGGTATATGAGAATTACACATGAAATGATTTCTTACAGAAAAAAGTTTCGAGACCATTCCATCACAGAATAAAATATCTTTATGAACATGCCAGCGGGCAGCTAATGTCTATAAGCTATCTAAAATTTAGAAACCTTAGTTCTCTAAGAATAGTTCTTACTTTAAGCAGAAGATAGTGTCCCGAAAAATATGCAAAAATATTTGGGGCTGCTGAAAAAACTGCTGTCCGTGAACTGGAGCGAAAATGTTCATGTGACTTTATTTTTAAAGTTGAAGGCCGAATTCAGGGAACGCCGTGTGCGAGCTTGCTCAAAAGTCTCTATTTCTGTTCGGGTGAGAACATCATATCATTTAGGCTTTCGAAAAAACTGTCAACAGCTTCCTGGGAAAGTTCCACTAACTCGGAAATAGGTGTAATCATGCATTCTTGCGCATGATTGTCTCCATTGACATTCTGATTTGCATTACTGACAGAAGGTCGTAACTGTTCGATGCTGCTTTCATCTTGAACTTCACTACCCATCAATCGTAGTGGTGAAGCTTCCACGAATGCCGTCATCAGGATTGGTAGCCTTTGAGGGCAGCACAAAGCATGAACCTTGATCGGGCTCAACAATGTTTCTGCATCCATCGGCGCATCCGATTGTAGCGTCAGACAGGTGTCTAACATGCATTCTTCTCCGCATAGCAGACACCTCAATACAGGTAAAACACATCTTTGCCACATTGGTCGAAATGATAGAAACCAGGTCATGTTCAGGTCTCTAAGCCGGGAGAGTCCCAGGATTTTTGATATCCGGTCCCGGTATCCAATGGCTAGGATTGTTTCTTCCCTTGTCGCAAGAGTTTTGTCTGTGACATGGGTTGCCATAACGAAAAATAAGGACTAAGAATAGTATTCCTGCAATTAGTCCCAGGATCAGGGGAAGTCCGCCAAAAATCGAATGCACGAAATCTGGAAAAATACCCAGTATGGCTTTGAATGGTGTTAATGCCATCGAAAATACTGTCTTAAATACATTTGAGACCCCAGTGGTATCAGAAATATTTAAGATTTCATTTAGGATTTCCGCGAAATGTACGGGGGAATTAGTTGATAATAATGTATGTATCTCTGCAGTCGTCCTTGCGACTTGTAGATCATACGTTTCTTTTGATGACGAGAGCCTGGTAGGCGTCTGAAGAAGGACTGTTTTCATTCTGCTTAAAGTATCTATTCGAATAGAAGTAATTTTCAAAGCGGGCCATGCCCTTGCCTCCCTGTCTGGGAAGGAGCTGGGGAACAATGAGCGTCCACAGCACTTGACCTTCGCAGTCGTAGTGACTAGATAAGGAGTCCCGGGCATAAGACTACAACATCTGCGGTCTACAATAAGAATGTAACTCCCATTATAGAGTCTTTGAAAGAATGGTTCTATTTCAGTTGCAGGTGCGCCTTGCTGGTGACATGAAAGGTTGTATGAATTCCCTTCACAGGCTCCATGCAAACTAATTCCGTTACACAGAAGTGTGCCACTTAGTGACATCGCACAATTGTTGCCACTAAGAAACACTTTCTGTCCTTTATTACTGACACATGCATGTGAATAGGGCAGGTTCCAAGTTGTTTTAAGGTACCCCTTTCCCAATTTCTCGTACATGCCAGCCTGTATATATTTTTGGCAGTATTGAAACCTGAAGGTTGAGATTGGAATATTTATGATTCCGTGTATTATCCATTCACTGACAGGTCGTTCTGACATTGTCATTGGTAATCTTTCTAGTTTTTCAATGCTCAAGATTGTATAATCAGCACCCTTTTGCGCCATACCGATTTGTCTATCAGTAAGGTTAAAGATTTGGAATAGTGACGTTGTGTTGATTAAACGCCAAGGCACATAGCCTGAACGCAGATTTTGTAACGTCCAGCCAAGCTGTACAATAGAACGCAATTGTGACTGACCATGTTGTAATAACAGTAAGTCTTGCGATAATATATCGATTGCTGAAGACACAATGCTGTCCAATGAAAAAATTCTGGAGGACAGAGTCATTAACCCATTGTCCACTACAGAAAGTGATTTTTCCAAATTAATACGGTCAATTTCCCGTATTCTTTCTGCTGTTTCAATTTGATTAACCTTCCAGGCCTCATTGTATGCTGCATATACAGAGGCTGCTATGAAACGCTTTTGACGCTGTTTGCGTGGTCCCAAAGTGAAATCACGCAAGTCAGCACCATCAGTAAGTAAAGTTAGGTGTTGCTTAATTTCAGGCAGTGTGGAAGTTTGTAGCCATTGAAGGCATAATTTGCCCACACTGTAGGTGGTTATTATCCCTGGGTGATGTCTTTGAGGATATCTAGGGTCTGGCCTGGTCATTTTGAAACCCTGTGTTTTGTTCAGGAATCTGTCTTGACAGTTATTAGTATCTGAGGGCCAGATCAACCACTGTTTCCAATCAGGATGTGTTCTGTTTTGGTTTAATATATGGTTTACGTCTATCTCTTCATCTTTAGAAGTGTTGCTAAACATTGTTGGCTTTGGAATAGACGGGTTATTTAAATCTTTGATTTTGGCTAAGCCAAGACAGGTGGTCTGTTGAACAGTGTCATTTAAAAATATCATTTGTTCTGGGATCATGCAGGCTCTAAACAAAGCTTCTATACCCTGTACTTGCCATTCTTTTGTACCCCAAACACTTTTCAATTCAACATTTTTGTCCCAATAATCAAATCCAAAAGTATTCATTTGTTCAAAAAATGAGTCTGAATATAACAATTTTGTGTTGGTTATCATGGTTTTGGTTCCTGTCTTGTTTGACAATTTAAAATAAAATGTTTCAGCATTACTTGTGTTAAAACCTGAAAAATATGAATATTTGTCGTAAACGGTTCTTGAGCTCCCTTTTGGAGGTGTTGCACAATGTTCCCATTGATTATAATTTAAAACATTTCTAGGTTGTGCAGATCTATGTAAAAAGTGATTACCATAGTGGTTATAGCAATACATACTGTCATAATTTGTAGAACCCTGCAAATAATCATGTTTGGTAAATTTAGCAGACATTACTAAGTCAGACATCATATTATTAATGCTTTCGAAGTCCCAATCATCAGCAAATGAGTTTGGTTTTGCAAAGTCACTCAATGAGATCTTAATTTGGTGTGGATATTTCAGGATCTCGACCGGACCATAAATTTCATAGTCAGTGTTGTCCCAGGCTACCCCACCAGGTATAGGATTGGCTGTGAAGTTGGCTGAAGAAAGTTCTCTTTTCTCGACGTGTGAAGATGTGTGTGGTTTGAGGATCAAGTTGATGTTCTGACTTGCTGTGTCCATTTTAGCATATTTTCCCTCAATGAAGCGTCCCAAAGTAAGTACCATGATGAGCCAAAGTATGAGGATAAATGCACCAAAACCCACCCAAAATTCAATCCATGGAGAAATCAGATATGTTTCTTTCAGTTGTTTCAAAAGTTCCTTCGCTTTGTCTTTAAAGGATTTCGATGATGGCTGTGTCTTTGATTCACTGAAGCCTTCAGAGGAATCATCGAAGTTTATGAAGTAGCCAGATGCAGTTCTGTCAATTGTTCCAATTGCTTCAGGATTTTTGTTTCTTGCATTGTCACTTGGTACTTCATTATAGATTGGTGTGTCTCTGCTAAATGTTTTTATTTGGGTTTTCAGAGGTCTGAGTTCTATTGCATTGTTGCATAGTCCTTGTTGTTCTTCTGTAGGCGTTTCGAATGTGATGAGCCTCTTCGTTAGGACCTCTGTACTGGTAGCAAACCTTGGTGTTCTGCTACTTATTGGGAGTCCACTTGGCCTACTGTTTGTTATTGGCCACATGTTGTGGTTTTACCAGGTCGATGGATACAACTCGGTTCTCCTTTTTACCAGCAAGTGGCGGTAGTACAACTGATCTTGTCCCGTTGACAGACAAGACAGGAACTGCTTTTCTGTAAGAAGGCCCAAATTCCTTCTTTACCGCGATCTTTTCCCTGACTAGATCCCCGACTTTTGGAATCCAGACAGGTCTTGCTGGGACAGGTGGTGGTTCTTCAGTGGTTGTTGGCTGTTGTTTCAACTTTATGTTGCTCAGGTCTTTTCTTGTTTTGTTTAAGTCCTGCAAAATAGCCAAACGGTCTTTGATATCAAAGCTTTTTTCTTTCACCACTGAAGTCTGACTATCAATGTCAGAGATAATCATCCTAGTTCCAAATAATAATTTGTACGCACTGAATCCCTTCAGAGAATTTCTTGGCAAGTTATTGAGACTACGTTGGACACTTATTAGATGTTTGACCCACCCAGCTCCCGAACCTAATATCCTTTCCGCTATAGATTGCTTTATGCCTTGGTTTTTTCTTTACACCATCCCGTACCCTCAGGAAGGAAGTGAGAAGATTCCCGCTGGGCTGTGCTCATTTGGCCATGTTTCCCCTCAGGCTGGTGGGCCTGAGTGAAAACAATGGTCGAACGTAGCATGCTCTTAGCGTATATGCCATTTAGACTCGCAAATCTTTGTATAACAGTCCGAACGTCAGCCGAGTGCTGGTGATCTACATTATAAGTGGAACTAGCCTGTATATGTTAATCGCAAGCCCTGCTTTTTACTGGTGATATTATCTGCAGTCAGATTCCACCGTATTATATTTTTTCTCTCCCCACTGCGATTTCTGTTGCAGTTTGGGCAGTTTTTTACAAACATGGTATGATGTAGGCTCATGCCTGGCCACCAGTACCGTGATTGTAATTCTTCCAGAGAATCTTTTAGTTTGAGGTGTCTGAGACCCTCGCCCATATGTGCGTCTGCGATTAACAAGTTTCTCCTGTCCATGTTTGGAATCACTCTATCCCCCACTCCAGGGATTCGAGCAAAAGGGACGGAGTTTGCATCGATTATGTATGTATAATTGAGTGGATAGTTGATCGGTAACGCTGAGCAGTCGCCTTTTGATGACGTTTTCACCGCCAGCACTGTTTCACCGTCAATGTATTTTAATGTACGCTTTTTTCGAACTACGGGAGCCGATTTAGTGGCTGCCGCTGCGGCTGTTTCAGCCAATGAATTCCCTACAACGTGAACGCCATCACGCTGATGACTCAGTGACTCAGTGAGTGGTAGTTCTTTTTGTAAAAGAGCTATTTGTTCCCAGAGCAGTTTCTGCTTTATTGGTGCATCTGTGTCATCTTTGTAACCATTTTGAATCCATGTCTGCAAATCGCTGTTATATGATTTGACGCAGTAATATGAATCTGACACTATAAGTGTCGGGAATTCGCGATCCGCATTATCTAGCGCCATTTTCAGTGCTATTATTTCAGTTTGTTGTTCTGAATTAGTTTCTACTGAGTGTGATTTTGTTAATAGAGGTCTTAGTTTACCTCCGCGCCACACTTCTTTTGTAATCTCACATGTGGGGTTGTATGCTTGTTCTCCCCAAACGGAGGGTTGAGCATGTCCGTCTGTATAGATTACACAGGCGTAATGTCGTAGAGGCAGAATGTCGATTGGCAGAGGGTATGTTTTTTCATATTCTAGATTTTCCATTCTTCTAGTTCTTAGAAAATTGTCAACCATGCTATACTTGATAATTCATATCCTACGTACAAGACTGTCAGATGGGCAATTCTGGACTTTTTAAAGTTGAATTTGTAACCCTCTGCAGCGAACCCAAGTATTATGGTGTTCACTCTCTTCAAGTGAGTCTCCAAGTCATCATCTGTTAAGTAAATGTCATCGACATAAGATAATGCTTCATCATCATATAGTTGTAGTAATTCTGTTACTCTCGCTGAGAATACCCCCGGGCTGTTCTTGTACCCCTGGGCTAACCGACAGAATTGTTTTTGAGTGCCATTTACTGAGAATGCAGTTAAATATCTGCTCTCTGGTGCTATGTTTTGACAAAAGAATCCATTGGAGATGTCCAAGGTTGTTTTGTATTTTTTGCGCACTATGTTATTCATTAGTGCAGCACTGTGTGAGTTTTGCACTGCAAAAGTTTTGCAACATGTGTTAAGGTGTCGGTAATCCAAAACTAGACGATATGAATTGTCTGGTTTGGAGACCGGAAACAAAGGGTTGTTCATTTGTGAGGTGCAAGTTTCAATCACCCCCTGGTATTCTAGCTGATCTAGTATTTCATTTACCTGTTTTTTAGCTTCTTGCTTAATTGGGTACTGCCTTTGTGCAGTAGGTTGTGATTTTAACTGGATTTTGTGAGGATGAGAATCCTCATCCCATCCTACGTGATTTTTATATAAAGCAGGAGCTAGAGCCACTGCCCACTTTCTAGCAAGTGTGTATTTTTTATGAATTGGAATTTGATTTGAGAAGGCAGGCATAATTATTTCTTCGCCATGAGGGCACTCCCTGACAAACTCTGGTGGCCAGTCTTTTTCAGCTAGAAGGATATCATAGCCCTTGGAGAGGTTATCCCAAAATAGTCCCCTTATTTTCCTAGTCTTATCTCCCTCTATACGTAATGTTATCTCGTATATCTTGTGAGGTTTGCTAACCCTGGTGTCTGCAGTTTCCACTTGAAGATATTCATTCGTGTCCACTGTCTCCAGATGATTCATAAGGACTTTGCGAACTATGCTCACTTCTGCTGCGCTGTCTAGCATTGTCTGAGCCCACTCTCCGTTTTTCAGTTGTGTCCTCAGTATTCTCGGCATTGTTAACTACCTTGATACTGGCTACCTTCTTTTTTGGAAATTGTAATTTCTTTTTTAGCTGAGCAGGTTCCTTGTCTTTGGACTTGGCGTGCTCTTCTCTTTGTTCTGATCGTCCTCTTCTTTCCGATTTCTGCGAGGAATTCTGAAAAGATTGAGAGGGACGTGTATCAATGTCTTGATATCTATCAGGTTTTTTAATATTATCCCTATTTTTTTATTTATTTATTTAGACATTTATTAAGCGCACAGCTACCCCCAACGGGGGTGTCCCGGCGCTGAGGAATGCAGCTCAGGGGAGAGAAATTTTTATTGACCCGCAAAGAGAAAGGTTTTCAGTTTGCCCCTGAATTGAGACTCGACGTCAATGAGCCGAAGGCTGATGGGGAGTGAGTTCCAGAGTTTTGACACCACCACCGCAAATGCTCTGCCACCCTTTCTTACTAGACGGAATCTAGGGGTAAGTAGAAGATGCAGATGGTTAGACCTGAGATTAAGGGAGGAGTGGACAGGTTTTAATCTTTGCTTCAAATATTTTGGGCCTTTTCCGTTGAGAGCCCTAAAAGCAAGGACCAGGGCCTTAAACTTGACACGGGCCGTGATCGGGAGCCAATGTAATTTCTTCAAGTGGGGGGAGATAGAATGACGATAAGGGACTTTGCAGATCAACCTAGCAGCGGCGTTCTGCACAATCTGCAGCCTATGGAGGAGGTACGCTGGTAGTCCCACAAACAGGCCATTCGCATAATCCAAATGCGAAGTGATCAGGGCATGTATCACAGTCTTCAGTGCTTCCGTCTGGAGGAAGGGGGAAATTTTCTTTATCATGTGAAGTTTCCCGAAGCATGCTGAGGTGACTTTCTGGATGTGAGTTTTAAAAGATAGATCATTGTCAAATTGGACTCCAAGATTGCGAGCCACTTTTACCGGAATAGGAGGGGGGTTAAGTTCCTGTGGCCACCAGATGGAAGGCGACCACGGGACATTTTGATTGAAAAACAGCACCTCCGTCTTGTCGGTATTAAGTTTTAGCGTGTTGGCGGTCATCCAGGCCACAATATTGGAGAGACAGATTTAAAAATTTTCAGAGCCAGCAAGTGAGTTATCTCGGAGGGAGACCATAAGCTGCGTATCGTCAGCGTAGGATATTACTCTAACCCCCAGAGACTCAATCAGCTTTGCCAAAGGTGCCACGTAAATATTAAAAAAGAGAGGGCTGAGGGCAGATCCTTGGGGCACGCCACAGCCTAGCGGTTTCCTGTCCTTCGACCAGAAAGGATGGCACCAGACTTGTTGAGTGCGATCAGTAAGAAAGGAAGAAATCCAGGCAAGTGGAGGGCCACCAATTCCTAGCTCTTGTAGTCTACTCAGGAGAATGGCATGGGAGACCGTGTCAAAGGCTGCGGACAGGTCGAGGAGCACAAGCATGGCTACCTCTCCCCTGTCCACAGTCTCGCGCACGGTCTCCGCCACCTCCAACAGGGCCGTCTCCGTGCTGTAACCGGTCCTAAAGCCGGATTGTGAATCGTGTAACAGACCATTGCTTTCAACAAAGTCCGAAAGTTGTTCTTGCACAATTTTTGGCCGGTTTAGGTAGGAGAGATATCGGCCGATAGTTACTGAGCACAGCAGGGTCAGGGTTATTTCTAAGGTTATATCTATTCCCAGAGGGGTCACTTTGGGGTGACCTCTGTCTTCGGTTTGGAGATTTTTCTCTTCGCCTAGGAGAACTTCCTCTGGACTGGAATTTCTTTTCTTTAGGATTGGATTGTTTATTTCCATCCCAGTTCTTTTTTGGTGAATTGTTATTAAAAAATATTTTTTCTGGACTTTCAGTCAGTTGCGGTTTTACTGGTATTCCACCTAAACTATCTCTACCTAGTTCCTCATAGGATTTTTCTATGATTCTGGCAATTTCAGCTGGTTGGTCTGCTATATCTGTCTCTTTTAACCTCTGGCGGATCGCCACGTTTGCTGCTTCACCTTTTATGTTGGCTAATAATATAGCCGAGACCTGCTTGAAGTCTTTCAGTAATTTCATACCAAGAGTTAAAGCAGGCTCTGGACCGTATTCATCTTGAATTTGTTTTAGCACATCTGGTATTACCGAAATGGATGGAACACCGTGCGTTTTTGTGTAGATGGAAGCAAAGACTGTACCCCAAGTGTCACAGTCCTCAATGTGTGGTGCGATTCCCATAGGAAGACAGATAGTCAGAATCCTGTGCTTTTCTAGCGGGGTGGTGTCAGGAAACACCGCCTCTATCTGGGTAATTTTCTGTGCCAACCAGAATGGTATTTGTTCCCGTTTAGCCGGTACTTTACCTAGGCAGGATTGGATGTTCTGTGGTGTAATTTTATTTGTGTTCCCCTGGTGAGGGGTCAGCTGTGGAAGTTTAATCGTTGGCTGAATTGTTGAAGTCCGCATTACATACTGGACTAATTGTCAGTGAATTTTTAGTAATTGTTTTAGCTGTATTAACAGCTCTCCTGTAGACATCCCTTCGATGTCTGGGTGTGGTGTGTATCCGGCTAAGACCGGCCACGTTGCTCCTGGTCTACCTAAAGGACCGAGCCTGGTGATGTGATTGTTATGTTTTAGGGCGCCATCAAATAAGAGCAAATGCTCTTGGAATTTGAGTGGTACTTCCACCTCCTCGAAAGGAGTGTAAATGTCAGGTGGTACCTCTATTTTGTAATAGTGGAAGTACTTTGTTACAGCATTTGCTGCTGGAAAATGTATCCATGAATAATATACCTCTGTCTGCCGATATTCGTGTGCCTCAATTACGAATATGACTGTGCCACCTCTAGGTGTCAGTCCATTTTCTATAAGTTTTAAGGTTATAGATTTCCTTTTGCTGACCGGAATGAGTATTATATCCGCGTCTGCATCCTGTAGTGCAGTATCAGCTGCTGCTATTTCAGCTGCTAATCTAACTGCCTCTCTTTCTTCATCACTGTCTGTCATTTTACTGACTGGATGGTTATTTCTTTTGTTTGCAGATCAGGTTTCTTATGGAAACAAAGATTAGATTCACAATATTTTGGAACTGTTTATCCTTCAACGTTGACTAAACCAAGAACCATACATAGGAGTTCCCTCCTGCGAGGTTTTGGAGGATATTACCTTTCACCCACTCCAGACGTCTTTGGAGTATTTGGGAAAAGGGGTCTGAGTGAGAAAGCACGACTGAGTTACTCTAAATGTCTTACGTTAGTTTTATCGCCCTTTCCAAACGCGTTGGGCGCCATGTAGTGTAGTTCCTATCTTCCCAATAGGCTCTGCGCATTGGAATAATACCTACAGCAGTAAAGGCCTAGGCCAGACGTTAACTAGGTCTACTACTGTCGATACTAGACTTAAGTTTTGGGTTTGCCAGCGTAGCTCAGAGTTCGCTAGAAACTTTCTCGAATGTTCAAGGAGGAATTAACTTCCCTGATTAGACAAGAAGGGATTTAGTTTCTGACAACCATAGAACATGACAACTTTGCTCTCCCCTAATCAAGAGTCAATCTCGAGAGTCGTGTGAACAAAAGGCAAATTATTTTACTCAGTCAGTACGTGCATTCTTAGTCTCATCAGAATGTAGAGAAAAGGAAGAGACGGGCGTGTTCAATAAAAAGGTGTTATTTATTGATCAGTCTCTTTTCTCGTACAAGAGAAATGGATCGATATTATTGCAATACTTATAGTTAAGTAAAGTGCATACATTAAAAGCAATAGTATAAAGTAATACTGTAAAAACATTGATATGGTTTCTAAGCCATAAGATGTTTTAAATGAATAAAATATATTTACATACACATATACATTTGACTAAACATACTCAACTGGTGTTTCTAGATACGCCTACCCCGTGTACCTGACCTAAGTCTAATACGTGGGCGGGAATAGAAAGTTACAGTTTAAGTTAAGTTTGTTTTTGCCAAGTGAATAACTAAAGAATTCTCTGTGAGGGGTTATTCAGTTCTGTACCTGGAAGTTAGGATGAATGAGGAATGGTATCTCTCTCTCTGGTCTCGATATTCCAGGCTGCCTGCGAGGGCTGCCCAGAAACGCCGGTGCTGGATTCTCGGCAGGAGAAAGCAGCGCGTCTCTCAGCGCGTCAGGAAGGCGGGGCTGCTGCCAGCGGGGTCTGCTCTGCTCTTGGCTTCGGCAAGTATGGCTGCTCCGTCTCGTCACCACGCGTGTGTTTGCATATGGCAAGATCGGTAATATTTATACCTTTAAGGTGCCGAGATTGACGTAAGGATGGACATAGATACGTCAATAAAGATGTCATACGACTTGCTCGTTAGCACATTCTTTACTAAAGTTCTCGGTGAAATCAAAACAATGGCCGCAGGGTTTTGCCCAGGTTGTCATAGGTTTGATTTGTTATGAGAACTCCGTATGCCTTATCAGGGGCTGGAGAAATATCGCTTGTCTAATTAGATCGCAAGCGTTATGACCTAATCAGATAACACGTTCCTGTGCCGTAGTGTGACTGCGTCAGATAACGGTATCTGCATCATGGGGGTTTTCTGCCTCATGGGCTGACTGCTAGTTAACTTGTTGGTTTGTTTAACTAGAATAGGGTCAGGAATAGGGGGATCGATTCAGAACCGATAGGAATACATGACATTAGGGAGATCGGTCTATAGCAGCGGGGATCATTTTTATCTCCCTTCTTAAAAATGGGGACGATTACCATCTCTTTCCAAGATGATGGAATATGTCCCACAATAGTCGCTTTAAAAACATTTAACAGGAGGGGTGCCCACATTGAGGGTTATTTTTAAACAGATCCAGTGGTACGGCATCTGGCCCTGGGGCCTTCAGAGCGATGGCTTTTCTCAAAGCCTCATCCACTTCCTCGAGGGAAAACGATAGGCTAAGCGGCCGTGAGGACTCAACATTCAAAGGAACATCATCCTCACAGTCATTTAATAATAAATCACCCTTCAGGTTAAATATCTTTGAATAGTGGGCCTCCAAAACCTCCCCGATTATATGCCATACCATACACCTCTCGTCACTGATAAAAAGTGGACGGTTTATGACCTCCCAGAACAACCTACTATCTTGCAGGTCACTGGCTTTTTCCAAGTCGTCCCAGGCCTTCTCCTTCAGTTCTATTTTTCTCTTCTCAACTGCCTTTCTGTACATTTGTCTTGCATTCCTGACCATTTCTTTATCCCGGGGTACCACATGAAGTGCCGTCCTCAGCGCTGTTTGCGCTTTGGAACATTCCCCATTAAACCATTTCTTATCCTTGGTAATACCTTTCTTGGCCGGTTTGAGTAGATTTGTGGCCACACTCTTGCAGAGGACTTTGAAATTTTGCACTATCTGCTCTGGATCAGAGGTGGCCGTTAGACAGGTCATTATTTCTAATGAATTAGCTTCAAGGATCCATTCCTCCATCTTTTTGGGATTGATCTTGTCCCATTTTATTCTAACCCCTTGGTTGTGATTATATAAAGTTGGTTGTTCTAGGGGCCTTATCCTTGGTGTCGCTGTAGTCAATGATAAGGTGAGGGGATTATGATCGCTGATAGGATTCGGTTCTACCCTAAAATCATCAACTAGATGGACATATCTGCTAGAAATTAAAATGAAGTCTATTATACTCATGGACCCTCCGACCCCCTGAAAGGTTGGAATGGGCACCATTGAGATATCAGTCGGGGTATCAAGTATGCGAAGGTCGTTTACCACAATGATGTTATTTAGTGCATCTCCCTGTGTAGTGTGCTTAAAATGTGCCAGGGGTTGTTCATCGATGTCCGATAGCCCACAAACATGACTCCCGCTAAATGGGCATAGAGTGCAATTAAAATCCCCAAGCCACATAATACATAAAGGTGACATTTTCTCAGTCACTTTAGTAATTTCCACCTGCAAAGAGTCAATGATAACAGACGTGTGAGTATCAAAGATGTTATAATACCAATTAATCATAAGCAAAGGTACAACAGTCAAATTAGTGCACAGGATCAGTTGGTACCATGGAGAAGAGAATATTTTTTCTATCCTTAATGACATATTACATAATGAGATTGAAGTCATTAAGCCACCCTTTGCCCTTCCAGAGGGGGACGGTTCAGCAACAACAGTCAGGGTATTATAACCATCTAAGAAATGGTCCTCTCTGCTCCACGTTTCTTGGAGACAGATGATGTTAAAGGATTTGATGTATTCTATCCATGCCTCGTCCGATAGCCTCCTCAAGATGCCTGTTACATTCCACGAAATCCGACGGGTGGTGCCACCAACTGACTGACTATTTGCTAAACTAGTGGGTTTACTAGACTGATTCCTTTCCATTATATGTTCAACTTGTGTCATATTCCGATCCTCCTCGCTGCCTTTTATTAAGCCCTGGATTTTATTAATAGTATTAAGAGACATCTGCAAATCGCTATTATTGGCCAAAGGATCAGGGAGGGAGAGAGTTATTTCTGTGTTAGCATTTTCCTCATCACTCTCTAATTGAAGTCAATCGACCTCAGCCAAGGTACTCAAGGGATCAAAACGATTTGGATGGTACCATGGGGGCAATAATGGATATGACTTTGGCCCTATTTGAGATACAGATTCTATTTGGCTAAATCGCCCTACAAGATGTCGATAAAAGAACGCCAGAGGCAGTATCAAAACCCTAGACTTGTCCATGTTCTGCTCATTCATCCTGTCGATTATGGCTTTTACCAAGCTAGGGGGCCTGAAGGTCAAAACGATACAGTCTCCCTCCATTGTTTTCTTAGCAGGGCCAACCCATCTAACCCTGCGAGCCACCTTAAGTTCTGAGAACAGGGAATTTTGATTTATACCTGTTTTGGCATTTATAAAGTATAAAGACTTATTTCTCAGAGAGGGCCAATCTTCGGTCCCTCCAGGAGCTTAAGGAGTTAGTCCAAAAACCCCCCTCCAAGCCCTGTTTTATAGTTGGTAGTGTAGGTATAGTTTGTGTATCTTCAAGAACTGTATCTTTGCTCGCCTTAGATGCCGGACCGATTAAAGGTCCTTGGATTTCTTTTGTGGCCTTCCTAACTAAAGGTTTTGGCATGTGCTGTATCTGTTTCTGTTTTTTTTTAAGTACTTGGCCCTTTCATTTTTTAACAGTCGGGACAGAACGATTTCCATTTATTTGCATGGTTTTTTGTGCCCTTGTCACTACACAGGGTTTATCGTTTGGGGCAGGGGAACAATCTAAAGAATCTAGATACTCTTGAATACTTGCAGATTTAGGCGATGATAAAATACACCCATTAATTTGTGAACCTCCATTAGCGGAGCAATCAATGATATTAGGGCTGGAGATAGTATTGCCATTATGGGGCATTTGAGAGTGCAAGGACAATCTACGCTCTGTTTGCTTTATTTTATGAATTATGGCAGTTTCAGCTCTTAATAAAAAGGCATCTAAAGTGCCAACTACCCCCTTCCCCTTACCATCCTTTTGTTTTGCCATTCCAAATGTACCCCCTCAGATCAAAAATTTTTTCCAATATAAGTTAACACCAAACAATTTTAAGCCCTACAAAAAAAACATGGGCATGTATACCACTCAATAGGATCAAATAATATGCCAATTTTTTCCAGTACTAGATGTACAAAGTACGGGCACAGACTAACATCAGCCAAGAAATAAATGTTAATTCTGTGGCCCAGCCCGGCCTCCTACGGCCCCTGACGGCCATAGATGGCCCGCCCTTTGCCCGGGCTTAGCCCGGTGCCGCCCGCGCACTTCCCGCGTTGCGTGGGAGCAGGAGCACTTTAATGGCTTGTTGCGGCGCAGCGGTGACGCCGATGCCTTGCGCCGCTGAGAGACCACTGAGTGATGCAGTCCGTTCCACTCAGGGCGGTCATAGAGTGCTGCAAGCCGTTTCCCTCACGGTGTGGTTTCAAGCGCCAAGCTGTTCCCCTCATGGCAGGGTTCCAAGCTGCAGGCCGCTCCCCTCACGGCAGGACAAAGGAAAGAAAAGCCGTTCCCCTCACGGCAGCCGCAGGTATGTACAAGGGCGTCCTGCGTTGCGTGGGAGCAGGAGCGCTTTACTGCAATTCAGAGTCCCCCAACCAGCTTCAAACCGATGATTAAATCAGCAGCTGCACCCTCTCCGCTCCCTTGTCTCCCTCCACTCTCACCTGCTCAACTCTTCCAGCTGCCAGGCGAACCAGGGATGCAGGGAAAAACTCAGGGTCGAGCACGGGTGTGTAGTACTGCCGCCTCAGAGAATCGAGACTCTTCACCAGGAAACTGCCTCCCTGCTGCGGCTGCCACCTCTGTAATCACGCTGCATATCGCGGCAAAAACGTGGCAGAAAATGGCCAAAAACTACACCTCCAAAAGCCACCAAAGTGCCTCAAATCAGCACTCGAATGCCAGCCAGCTTGCACGCCATCCAGAACGCCGGCAGCAGCATCACCAGCAGCCGGACTCCCACTCGTCTGTCACACAAAGCTTGAAGTTTAACCTACAGCGCCTTAACTAACACGACAACCCATCAACTGCAACTTAAATGGTCCGTCCGTGAATCACTCTCACCACTCCTAAAAAGAAATGGGAAAATACTAGACAGACACTTCCTGTGAGAAGTTAGCCTGGCATATGATGTCAACTATTCTAGTGGGCACCTTGCACCAGTCTAAACAATGCTTATTGATGGTGGTTGTATTAAAGTCAACCTTATAGACAAGCTATCCTAGTGGTAGCATGGACCTGCAGTCTTAGGCTAAAACCTCAGAGAGCATGTGAAGCAAGCTCTTTTACCAATTATAATCCCTTGAATACTAAATGAAAGGACACCACACACGGTATATATAAAATATATATGTATTTATTACTAACACAACCCCTCTGCACTTTTTATGAGGTCAGAAATCGAAGTTACTCATTAGGCATACTATAAGTTGCACAAATACAATTCTGCCCTAGGGGTCTCACGAACCATATACTAAATAAGTGGTATAAGGACCACTTCAGGAATGCTGAATAGGCCTAGAGCATAGTAAATCGCTGGGCTACACTGAACAACCAAGGGATTGGAAGTAGGAAGCCCACGGGAGACGTGTGCAGTCTCTAAACACAGTCGCGAGTTACCATAGAGTTATAATGGGAAAGTAAAAGTTACAAAGTAGTAGATTAAGGACACTTCCGGATAGACTACGGTAAAACCCTTTTAAACTAGGACACTTCGAGAGTCAACACCCACAGGAGCACCGGAGTACTCGAGTTACCTCACCCAGGGAAGCCGGGTGCATAGGTGTTCTTTCGTGTCTGGTTTCGTCGCTGTCTCCTATGGAGAGCAGCAAAGAAGTGCTGCAGGCGATCAGTAGAAAAGTGTCCAGGTGGATCCAAGGGTGGATCAAAGATGTGAGTAACCTGAAAGCAGAGGGGACAGAGTCTGGGTCACTAGCCAGTGATGAGGAAGGAACTAGGAAGGAACGAGGCGATGTCGAGATGCAATCAGGTGAAGATGTAAAGCTTGTCTCTGCAGCCACGAGGACCAGGAGGTGTTGACGATGACCAGGAGCTGGATTCGAGCTGTCCAATAAAGGATCTAGTTGACTGCGGTGTTGGTATCCGGATTGGACCCAACAAGCCTTGGCAAACGCAATCCATGTAGGAAGGGAAGATTGGCTTCAGTTCAGACCAGCAAGGTCTGGGGAGCTTTTCCTTTGCAGGGAAGCTGGAGAAAGCCTGGAGCAACCAGGAAAGCAGTGTGATTTCAAAAGACAGTCTTCGGAGGGCTTACTAGCCAACAGGCTAGCAACTGGGAAGATGCATCAAGCTGAAATGCAAGAGCAGGCCCCACGCGGCACTCGTGGAGTGTGGAGGGCTGAGCTTCGGTGCAAATGGTGCTCGGGTCTAGCGCTTATCATACCCCAATGCACAACTTTGAGGGTGCCTCGGTCGTTGCACAGTTAGCAAAGTGCAGGTAGTCCAGGGCGTCCTGTCCCATGTCTCTCGCGTGTGCCACTGGTCTCAGATTTGTTGTGGATGTGGATCAGAGTGGGTGAAGTCTGGAAGTCCAGTTCCTGAGTCGCTTTGTCTTCTGGTTCTGGCAGGAGCATCAACAAAGCAAACTGGCAAATTACTGGTGGTGCCTGTTTGCACAGGGTGGTCACTCCTTGACCACAAGGGAAATGTCTTCAGTCTTCTAGTCAGAAAAGAATGTCAAAGGTCCAAGAGTTTCATTTAAGAGTTTCAGTCCAGGATAATCTAATGTCTCTAGACACAGCTCCTATCTTTATACTAATCTAAGGGGCTGGATTACCTGCTAGGTCTTTCCTATGGGTGGACCTTGGGAAGGGGGTGGTTACACCCCTTTCCCTTTGTCCGTTTTCACGCCAGAGCGGGGCAAACCAGCAACTGGTTTGATTCAGGCTATGCATGGAGCACCTTGGGTGGCCCAGGCAGTGACTGGAAAAGCATCTTTCCTTTCAACCCACCCTGCCCAAATACACTACAGGCTGTCTGGGGAGGTGCTAGCACCTCCCTCAACAGAAAACCTATTGTCCAGGCCTCCCATGTTGGAGTTTTGTCCAGATGCAGGAGGTCAGCCTCGTGTCTGTGGCAGCAGCATCCATTTTGTGATGCTGAGGCTCTGTTTAACTTTAATCAGATAAAGCAGTAACCACATGTCTTCTCCCTCTAGAAGGGTGGAATGCTACCCCCGCCACCTGGACTGGTGTGGGGGTAGTATTCCAAAGTGTTTGACACCTTACACAACATGTTTTGATAAAGCCAAAGCAAAGTTAGCATTAACCGCGAGGATTATAATGCACTTAAGAGTATATGGTGTGGCTATATCATAGAACAGCTATAAGAACATGGTTCTGAAAGCTGCAGAAGGGCTCAGCTCATGCTAGAGCACCCTCTCACATAAAACCAAGCACTCTGCCTCCAGGATTGATAAGGCCTGCCATAGGAGTGACTTATAGGTATATATGTGTCTATATATAAGGGTAGATATAGGTATACTATATATAAGCAAGGGGTGATTACACCACCTTGCCCAAGCTGAGTGATCAACCTGTGGTGTCAGTTTGGACGGCCAGCCAGGGGTGGCATAATACATGCTGCAGCCCCTGGTAGGCCTTATGAACCTATGCCCTGGGTACCTATGGTAAACTATACAGGGGCTCACAAAGGTGACCCAATTCCCAATTAGGAATGTACCTAAAGAACATGGTATCAATTTAGAGAGAGAACAGGTGGGCTGTGGGTTTGATTAGCAGGCCCGCAGCCACACTAAAGTCGAAAAACCAGAAAATCACAGCAAAAAGTGGGGGTGACCATAGGAAGCAGACCCTACTCTCCTACACTTCCTAAAGAAGAGCGTTCTCAATACAGAGGTAGGTCTCCTCAAAAGGAGCCCTCTGAAAAGATGTATAACCTCAGAAACAGGGTTAATTTGAGAAAACCTGATAGATATCAAGATACGGATACACGTTCCTCTCGTACCTTTCAGACTTCCTCGCAGAAATCCGAAAGAAGAGGACGATCAGAACAAAAAGAAGAACACGTGAAGTCCAAAGACGAACAGCACGTTCCAAAAAATAGGAAAACTCAATTCCCCAAGAAGAAGGTAGCAGGTCTAAAAATCAGACATGCTGAGGATCTTGAGGACACAACTCAAGAACGGAGAATGGGCCCAGACAATGCTGGACAGCGCAGCAGAGGTTACCATAGCTCTCAAGATCTTGAAGGATCATCTGGAGACAGTAGACTTGAATGAATGCATTCAAGATGAAACTGCCGACACCAGGGTTAGCGTACCCCTCAAGTTATATGAAGTAACACTATGAACAGAGGGGGACATAACTAGAAAAATAAAAGCAATCTTGTGGGAAAAACTATCTAAGGGTTATGACATCCTTCTGGCTGAAAAAGACTGGCCACCTGAATTTGTCAGGGAGTGCCCACATGGCGAAGAGATGGTTATGCCGGCCTTCTCTAATCATATTCCTATTCATAGAAATACACCTGTGCCAGAAAAAGGGCTGTAGCCCAGGCTCCAGCGTTATATGAAAATCATGTGGGATGGGATGAGGATTCCCCTCACCACAAAATCCAGTTAAAAAATCAACCTACTGCTCAGAAGCAGTATCCAGTTAAACAAGAATCTAAAAAGCAGGTCAGGGAGATCTTAGATCAACTTGAATACCAAAGGGTGATTAAAAAATGTACCTCGTCCATGAACAATCCTATTGGCGGCCACGGGTGTGCCCTCCCCTTGCCGCATTCCGATTGGTCCCTGGGCCCAAGAGCGAGTGGGAGGCCCGGGACCAAAGGAGAACTACAGCGCCAGTGCCGTCAAGATCGGGAGTCCCCACCAGCCGGCCCCAGCCTAGAGGGGGGGCGAGAAAGAATCCCCAGGCCGCGTGGGGCCTGCCAGGGGGCCGGAGCCCTCCCTTCCAGCAAAAGACTATTGCAAGGGGCCGGAGCAGGCCCGAAGACTGAGGTAACACCCCGGGTGGGCGGGCAAAAGGCCTGTGACCGCTCCACCTCCGGGGAAGTCTGTGTTTGGGGCCCCGTTGCACCCCCCCCCCCCTGTGAACTGATAAGGGCCCGAGTGCAAAGAACATGGGCAAAGGCCTTGAGTGACAATCTGGGCCATAAAAGTTAACCCCTTGCTAGAGGGAACAATATTAGCTGACGTACCCTGCTCAGTTGAAGGGTTTATTTCTGGTTCCCACAATGAATAATCTGGCCTAATACACTGGTTGCCCCCCTTATGAAATGTTGAGTAACTTCTAGACGAAGGGGGCTACCGTTGGTTAATGAAAGGAAATGGTTACTGTTGCAAATGAAATGTTTTACACTTAATGAAATGTTTTACATTTAATGAAATGTTTTACATTTAATGAAATGTTTTATCCTCATTTAATGCACTCCTTATTCCTGCTGAAGGAAATGTTTTAATCTTGCCTAAGTAGTCCTATTCCTGCCTAGTGAGAAGTGGCCTGATCTTTACTGCCATATCCAGTCCTGTGTCAGGAATTGTTTGGTCATAGCCTAATGAAATCAGTAATGCTGAGTAATGAAATGTCTACACTTGCAAAATGAAGTGCTAAATGAAAACCCACAGTTATCCCATGAAATGTATTAATGTAGTGAGTAATTGATCACCCTGATTTTGGTCTTAGATAAAATTAATTGTTTGGAATCAAAAACTCACTGGTGTGGTCTCCGTCATTGCGTGTGCATTTGTTGTCTCAGTGGATGTGTGTGCTGTGTAGTCACTTAACACCTAAGCTTTCGGGTGCTTACCTGCTCGGTCCAGGCTACCCCTGGGGAACTGGTGACCCCAGTTCCTACAGTCGGGTTGGATGTAAATCTCATTTTTAACAGGCATACTGTCCCCAGTGTCCGCTTCATGAGTGCACCAGGTAGTCTGACTTGGAGTCAGAGAGAACAACTGTCTGTACTGATTGAGCCCCTGTCAGCAATCAGATTGCGGCTGGACAGTGAGGCTGCCTGCCAAGGATATAGAATTCACTGACCCATCATCAGGGTTCTGTGAGAGCAGGTCAGGGAAAGGGTCACTCTCCTCCTCCTGTCCGTCATCAGTAGCCATAAGCAAGCCCATGCCTGCCCTGTCAACATATTGTTTCAGTCTGTTGACATGGAACACCCTGTGGGGGCTCCTGGGAGTCTACCACAGAGGTAAAATCTCCCTTCTGTGCAACAATTGTATGGGGTCCACTCCACATTTTCTGGAGGGCAGCTGGGGCCACATGCTCCAACACCCACACCTTCTATTCTGGTTGGTAAACAGTCAACACAGTCCTTTTTTCATGCCAGTACTTTTGCAATTCCTGGCTAGCCTCAAGGTATTAGTTTGCCTTTTTCATATTTCTCAGCCATCCTGGAGCAGAGGCCAAGTTCATAGTCCACTATGTCCTGTTTAAGGGGTTTTAGAGGTAACTCCCATCCCTCCTTCACAAGACACAATGGATCCCTAACAGGATGTCCAAACAAAAGTTCAAAAGGGCTGTAACCAACCCCCTTTTAAGGAACCTCTCTATAGGCAAATAAAAGGCAGGGCAACAGTATGTCAAGGGGTATGGATCCATTGTGACCCCCCTCCTCCTGAATGAGTTAACTTCCAAGAGAATGCATAAGAAAGCCCAGTGGACAGTTAGCTGTCAAAAGACATTTGATAACCTGAAGCAGGCCATGTGCACTGCTCCCATTCTGCACAGTCCAAACTACTCCAAAGAATTCATTGTCCAAACAGATGCATCTGAGTTGGGAGTAGGGGCTGTATTGTCAAAATTGAATGATGAAGGTCAGGACCAGCCAGTAGCTTTTATTAGCAGAAGGCTGGCCCCTAGAGAGAAACGTTGGTCAGCTATTGAGAGGGAAGCCTTTGCTGTGATTTGGGCTGTGAAGAATTTGAGGCCATACTTGTTTGGCACTCATTTCACTGTTCAGACTGGCCATAAGTCCCTCTTATTGCTAAAACAGATGAGGTGCAAACTTCCAGTACCGCAGGATCTCAATGCTAGTCAGCAGTTCTGCAATTCCCTAGCTGAATCACTTCAGCATAAGATCAAGTCTGTTTATGACACTTTTGTGCTCCAGGATACGTGCCTGGCACAGATTCCTACTCAACAGAACAAAACACAACCAGGATCAGTAACTCCAATCCATTCGTCATTTACCACCTTGACCTCAAAGCAGACATCAAAAACACTTGTTTCAATCAAATCAGGATCTCCTTCAGATCCTTGTACTCCAAGAATTCTACACTTGTCCCAGAAAACCATAGCTATCCCTCTTACGACTATGTTCAACTCCATGCTCATACTACGGCACTTTCCAACGGAGTGTAAGAAAGATTCCATGTTGCCTCTATTAAAAAAACTACTTTGGACGCAAAGAACACTCTCAACTGCAGACCTGAATAAAGACTCTCCTTCCCCTCAAAGGTGATAGAAAAAAACATTAATATGGAATTATCCTCCTTTGCTAATGAGAATGCAATTGATGCAGCGTGAAGTGGCTGGGGAAATGTTATCATCAGTAACCAATTTCAATATCTATGAATTACTTTACTTACACTAAATGTCTTCCATTTTGATAATGACTTTGGTCCATTCCAATGAATCTTTATGGAGTTTGTCAGAGAATTGACCATTGAGAACACAAATTCTACAACCCCTCTTCGAGGACCTAGAATAAGAGAATTATTCTACAAGTCTACAAGTCACGATAATAGTCTATAATTACTTATCAATGTGCTTTTATCTATTTAAGAATATGAATGTTTGAATGTACAATACAGCTGATATCATAGATTCATCAAACCAGAGAAACAACAATTCAGTAATTCCTAATAACCGCTCGCAACGAGCCATGAGTGAGTGGACAGGAGAAGAAACAACAGAGCATTGCAAATAAGATCAATGCAATTTCAGAATAATCATACGAACCTAAAATGTAAATGTAAATGTGTTGTATTTGTAAAGCGCACGGCTGCCCACGCGACGGGGCAACCCGGCGCTGCACTCATACCGCTGTGGAACCCTTCCTGGCTTTTCCATGTGAAATGTCCACTCCTGGGCAAGGTGAAGCCAGGCATCCAAGCGCTGCTGGGGCCGTTGTGGAGATTAAGCACGCAGAGTGGGACCCATGATTAGACTAGGCACCGAGACGAGAATTATCAGGTCCGGGGAGATTGAGTCCAAGAGCCGCCGAGGCGGAAATTGAATCCTGGTCCCGGGCCCGACTTATGCATCAGGGTCTGCCGCTCTAACCATTGAGCCACGCTTCTCCACAAACTATAAAGAAACTATATAGCACAAAATGCTAATAGTCTGAAGAGCTAACCCTCTGGCCAGAAGAGTAAGTTGAGACACCCTTACGAAGATATGAGGAGTAAAGTTAAGGAGTCAGGATCAGCAGAACAGCAGCGAGTCAGACAAGTGAAGACCCAGCAATTCAGCAAACTGCCGCAGAGCTGAACATCTATCTTTCCGCACACTTTCTTCAGTTGAAAACATTTCTAACACTAGTTATTATACCCTAATCTCTATTTGGATCAAATCCTTGAGCATCACAGTTCTCATTGGTCTAAAATATAGGGTGTTTGCTCACTCCACTTCCATCACACAAAACTCTCAAAAGTTATTTTTTAGAAACAAGCTGTTGTCATCGTCCTTCAGCAAAGAAACCACGTTAATCTCTTGAGTAGCTTGTGCGTGTCTCTTGTAGTCTTTGTAACAAAAAATTTGGTACAGTTATCCACAAAAATAAACATCTCCCCAATCAGCAAGGAAGTTCCGTAGATTACTCTCTCCACACAGCCATTGGCAAAAAAGAATATCTATTCATGAATAACAAAATACATTTCTTTGCAGCCTACATTTTAGAAAGCAAATTAAACCTAACTACGTTTTTGAGGCCTTCTCTGCAAACTGTCCAACGTGCCATTTTCTCTAGGAAAGACGAATACAAAATGAGTTAATAGTTCATAATAAAGCTTCAGTATTATACTTTACATCGCACTTCTCTGCATCGCTTTGGAGATAAACGTTGCTAATAGCACATTATCTCTATGATGATATCCGGCGATAGCTGGCAATAAAAAAAAAATGCGCCAAGCACATTTAGCGATAATTATTGCTATTTGTTGCTAATATACCCTTACGTCTTCGTGTGGGAACATTTAAAAAGTCCTAGTACCCAGGTTTTTGGCGTTGTGATTTGTTGTGTGTGTGTGTTTTTTTTGCTTGTAACTTCTGACCCAATCCATATACTGTCTTTATCGCCACTAATGATTATCGTTGCCGACCACAGAAGTGAAAACTAAAAAGAGCTGCTTCTTTTTTGTAAAAGCGAGTTTAAAAACCTCATTCATATCCTTGCTCTCGGTGCAGCTGCTGCCTGTGACACACTTGCTGTAACTAGTGGGCACCAGTTTGTTTTTTGTTTTCGCTGCCTCCTTCCCGCCTGAAAGCAAAACAGTAAACACGGCTTTGTTTCTGGTGCGGACAGACCTGACGTGCCGGAGAAGAGGTGGAGAGACATGTCACCCCTGGGCCGCAACTCGAAACTTGGCTGTTTTCTAAGCACTAGTCTACAAAGCTTCTGTACACTTCTAGATTTTTTATGAACTTGGTACTCCCCTCTGTGATAATCAAGTAGTCTTAGCGCCGGGACACCCCCTCTGGAGGTAGCCGTGCGCTCTATAAAATTCTAAATAAACTCTGGGCTTGAAGCCACGTCACACGTGTGCTCTGTGTCCAGAGATATCTTACAGCCCTTGGCGGCCATCTCATCTCCTATGAGACACATCGCGGCTATACTGCGTATCATTTGATAGCCCCTAGTGCGTTCCGGGAGTGGTATGAGTTTTGCTCACATTAAGCTGATTGCATTGACACGCATGATACTGACCTGTAGCAAAACAGCGAAAGAATTAAAGCTGGTGCTCTGGTGACGTGGAGTTAGGCAGCGAATAACTGAACACTTTAGAGCCGTCTTACTCCAATTAACTCAACAGCTTCATCTGATTAAAAGCCGAACACGCAGGGGTCATTTGTGGCATTAGTTACACTTTATTAAGTTTGATTACAATTCTATTTTGCAAGCTTTTTTTCAGGTTGCTCTGAGAATCCATGTTTTCATGACTGGGTAACATTGCACTTCCCTCGACTCGTTTCTTATTCTTCCTCCAGTAGAGATTTAATGTTCATTTTTGACTGGCAGGACTGCACAACAATCCTTTAATTTACTCCTAACAAAGTTATGCAAATCTGTCCAGCTTAAAATGTCATTATTTTAAAGAATGATGACTGCTCCTACTGCTTGCAGAGGCTATAAATGCCTTTTTTTTTATATAAATAGCCTGGGAGGGGCTCTGTAGCACTGCAGTCTGGGGTGTCGCATTCCACATGCATCTTCATTAGAAAATGAGGACATCCTGACTCGACATTTTGCACGTCACATATTAATTTACATTTTTTTTATATGTGCCTTTTACATAGCAGTGAGCAGGTGATTTTCGGAATTGGGCATTGTTCTCTACTTCATCTTGTTGCCTTCGCCTTGTCCCTGCTCATTGCTCAAGAGTTACATTTTGTTTGGTAATTTCTGTCGGCAGATGAGGTCTGCTTTCTCTTTCTGTGATAGGGTTTAAACTTAAACATTATAAACGATTCTAGGGTGGTGTCCTGATCAACGGAAGTAACAGCCGAGCATTCTCCAGGGTAAAACCATGTTTGGGCTTTCTCACAAAACGACAAAAGCGCAGTTTTCCGGCAAGCAATATCGATGCTGACGGCCTTGCATTTCGTTTTATTTCTATTATTTGTTAGGTCTCGCCTGAGACCGCGCATGCTGTCTCTTCGAGACATTTAGTAAGTGGCTTTTAAAAGTGCCACCAGAGGCTTTTGCTGGACTCCAGCTTGCGTCCATGAGCGTGTGCACGTGCACAGCTGCCATCTGTGTTTTTAGGTCTCACTGAGCCAGTGCATGCGCTGCTCCGAGACATTTAGTATCGGGATTTTCAAACTGCTGCCACAGCAGGCTTTTGGTGGCCCAGCGCTTGCGCTCACGCGAGCGTGCACGCGCGCAGTCACCATCTGCCTCCCTTCCAGCGCGTCCCGACTGACCAAGCTTAGCCGTGTATGATGCCAAAAGAAGCTCCCGCAGGTGCACATCACCGTCCTATCTCCTAAATTATAATATACGTTTTTTTAGTTGTGATGTCATGAATTAATGGATCTTTCATGGTTTATGATATCACTTAGCACATATTACCGAAAGACATACAATCTTTAATTATTTATGCAACTTCAGTAATTGTTTTTGAGTGATTACTTTCTGGGTTTTGTTAATTGAGTTCTCAACAGCATTCTTGAGTGCTTCCTGGTTTTGGGCATTGTCATATTGCACTCAGGCTTGTAGCAGAGTAGGGTCTGCTTCCTATGGTCACACCCAATTTTTGCTGTGATTCTCTGGTTTTTCGACTTTAGTGTGGCTGTGGGCCTGCTAATCAGAACCACAGCCCAGCTGTTCTCTCTCTAAATTGATACCATGTACTTTAAGTGCATAACAGATTAGTTACTGGGTCACCCTTGTGAGCCCCCGTATAGTGTACCCTAGGTATCCAGGGCATAGGTGCACTTTAGGCCTATCAGGGACGGCAGCATGTATTGTGCCACCCCTGGTTTGCCTTCCAAACTGACACCACAGGTCTGATCACACAGCCTGGGTAAGGTGGTATAATCACCCCTTACTTAGATATAGTATACCTATATCTACCTTTACATATAGACACATATGCACCTATAAGCCACTCCTATGGTAGGCCTGGCAATCCGGGAGGCAGAGTGCTTGGTTTTATGTGAGAGGGTGCCTTAGCATGAGCTGAGCTCCTCTGCAGCTTTCAGAACCATCTCCTTATAGCTGTTCTATGATATAGCCATATCATATACACTTTAGTGCATTATAATCCATGCGGTTAATTCTAACTTTGGTTTGGCTTTATCAAACATGTCGTGTAAGGTGTCAAACACTTTGGAATACTACCCCCCACCAATTCTGGTGGCGGGGGTAGTATTCCACCCTTCTAGAAGGATAAGACATGTATGTAACTGTAACCCCGGTTAAAGTTAAACAGAGCCTCAGCATCACAAAATGGATGCTGCTGCCACAGGCACGAGTCTGGCCTCCTGTTGCTGGAGGAAACTCCAGCAAGATCGGCCTGGACAATAGGTTTCCTGTCCAGGGAGGTGCCAGCACCTCACCAGACAGGGGTTTTGTGTATTGGGGCAGGGAGGGCTGATTCAGTTAATACATCTAGACACTGCTAGGGGCACACAAGGTGTTCCATGCATTTCCCAGTTCAAACCAGTTGCTGGGGCACTCCAGCCCCAGCTCTGGCACGAAACTGGACAAAGGAAAGGGGTGTAACCACCCCCTTCTCAGGTCCACCCATAGGAGGGACCTAGGCAGGTAATCCAGCCCCCATCCTTAGTAAAAGTATAGGAGCTGTGTCCCCAGGACTTCAGATTATCCTGGAACAAAACTTTGATACAGAACTCTTGGACCTTTGACATTCTATTCTGACTAGAAGACGGAAGACATCTCCCTTGTGGTCAAGGAGTGGCCACCCTGTTCAAACAGGCACCAACAGCAACGTTGCCAGTCTGCAGTTTAAACGCTCCCGCGGGAACCCAAAGACTCTGCAACTCAAGAACTGGACTTCCAGACTTCTCTGACACCACCCCACATCCACAGCAAAACTGAGACCCATGGCGGACACAAGAGATGTGGGACTGGACATCTTAAACACCCTGCATTTTGCTACCTACACTCCTTTCCTGAAGCCTCAGTAAGTTGTGTATTGGAGTACAAGAAGCCCCAGCCCCAAGCATCATGGAAACTGAAGCCCAGGCCCCCACACTCTGCAAGTGTCCTGTGGGCCCCGCCTTTACATTTGAGCTTGACGCCTCTTCCTGGTTCCTTGCCTGTTGGCTAGTGAGCCCCCAAAAGACGCCATCTTAAATCTGACTTGCGATCCTGGTTGCTCCAGGCTTACCACAGCTTCCCTGCGAAGGAGAAGTGCCACAGATCTTGCTGGTCTGCAACAGAGCCAATCTTGACATCCTGCATGGGTTGCAGTTGCCAAGGCTTGTTGGGTCCAATCTAGATACATACTCTGCAGTCATCTAGATCCAATGTGGGCTAGCTCTAATCCAGCTCCAGGTCATCATCGATGCCTCCTGGACCTCGTGGCTGAAGAGACAAACTCACCTTCTTCAACTTCAAGCATGCGACATCGCCTGGTTCCTTCCTGGTTCCTTCCTGGTCACTGGCTAGTGACCCAGACTCTGTCCCCTCTGCTTTCAGGTTCTTCATATCTCCGATCCACCCTTGGATCCACCCGAACACTTTTCCTCTGGTTGCCTGCAGCACTTCTTTGCAGATCGCCATAGACGACTAAAGCCGACATCAAAAGACACCTATGCACCCGGCTTCCGTGGGTGAGGTAACACGAGTACTCTGGTAGTCTCGAGGGTTTTGGCCCTCCTAGTGTCTAAGTCTAAAAGGGTTCCGTCCTATTCCATCCGGAAGTGTCCTTAAACTATATCTTTGTAACTTTTACGAACTCCATAGAAAGTCAACGGGAGCCTGCGCCTGTGTTTAGACACTTTGCACGTGACTCCCGTGGGTCTCCTACTTCTTAACCTTTGGTTGCTTAGTTTAGTCCCAGCGACTCTACAGGCCCCAGGCCTGCTTTCTAACTCACTCGTGGTACTTATACCACTTTCTTAGTATATAGTTTGTGAGGCCCCAAGGGCATAACGTATACTGTGCAACTTATTGTAATTTAACTGTGTGACTTTTATTGTATTTTTACCTCTGACCTCATAAAGAGTGCAGAGGGGTTGTGTTTAGATTAAATACATATATTTGATATATACCTTGTGTGGTGTCCTTTCATTTGGTATTCAAGGGATTATATATGGTAAAACAACTTGCTTAACTCACCTACTGAAGTCTTAGCCTGAAGACTGCTGGTTCATGCTACCTCTAGGATAGCTTTCTATAAGGTTGACTTTACAACCACCATCAACAAGGGTTGTTTGGACTGGTGCAAGGTGCCCACTGGAACTAGTGGACATCATATGCCAGGCTGACTTCTCACAAGTCTTTCCATCTATTACTGTTAATTAAATCCTGACCCTACATGCCACTAAAGAGCCTCTCACTCTCACAGACTCTCACAGACACTCTCTCACAGACATTCTCCTACAGACATTCTCTCACAGACACTCTCCCACAGACACTCTCTCACAGACTCACTCTAGCAGACACTCTCACAGACACTCTCTCACAGACACTGTCTCACATACACTGTCTTATAGACACTCTCTCACAGGCACTCTCTAACAGACACTCTTTCACACACTCTCTCACACTCTGAGACACCCTCAGACACTCTCTCACACACTCTCACACACTCTCTCACACTAGCAGACACTCTCTCACAGACACTTTCTCACAGACTCTCACAGACACTCTCTCACATGCACTCTCTCACTGACTCTCACAGACACTCTCTCACAGACTCTCACAGACACTCTCTCAGACACTCTCTCACAGACATTCTCTCACAGACACTCTCACAGACACTCTCACAGACACACTCTCACAGACACTTTCTCAAACACTCTCTCACAGACACTCTCAAACACTCTCACAGACACTCTCACAGACACTCTCACAGACTCTTTCACAGACACTCTCACAGAGACTCTCCTCAAGGGAAGAGGTGTGGCGCAGCAGCCAGGGTGCCTGACTCCGGACCACAGGGTTCATGGTTCGATCCCTGGCTCCAGCAACGGGTTAGTCCAGCACCATGTGACTCTGGGAAATAGCTTGCTTAATCTTCCCGACGGCCCCTAGCGCTGGGACACCTTCCTGGAGGTAGCTGTGCGCTTTACAAATGTTGATATTCACATTTACTCTCACAGACACTCTCACAAGCACTCTCAAAGACACTCTCACAGACAGACTCTCACAGACACTCTCACAGACTCACAGACACTCTCGCACAGATACTCGCTCAGACTCTCTCACAGACACTCTCTGAAAAACTCTCACAGACTCTCTCACAGACACTCTCTCACAGGCTTTCACAGACTCTCACAGACACTCTCTCACAGACTCTCACAGACACTCTCTCACAGACTCTCACAGACACTCTCTCACAGACTCACAGACACTCTTTCACAGACTCTCACAGACACTCTCTCACAGACACTCTCTCACAGACTCTCACATTCTCTCACAGACACTCTCTCGCTCCCTCTCACAGACTCCCTTTCACAGTCTCAGCTCCCTCTCTGTCTCACTGACTGACTCTCTCTCACTGACTGACTCTTTTCACTGACTGACTCTTTTCACTGACTGACACTCTCTTTCACTGACTGACTGACTCTCGAGAGAGAAGACTGACTCTCGCTAAAAGACTGACTCTCGCTAAAACACCGACTCTCGCTAAAAGACTGACTCTCGCTAAGACTGACTCTCGCTTAATGATTGACTCTCGCCTAAAGACTGCCTCACTCTCACTGACTGACTATATCACAGACTTACTCTCTTTCACTCACTTACTGACTCACTCTCATTCACTCTCATTCACTCTCACTGACTGACTCCCACTCTAACTGACTAACTCTCTCACTGACTCTCACTCTCTCACTGACTGACTAGCTCTCTCACTCTCACCGACTGACTGACTCTCTCACTCACTCTCACTGACTGACCTTCACCCTCCTGTTATTTATGCTTCCCATAACAAAAACAAACACAACAAGCAACCATCGGGACAGGCAGATACAAGTTGCCAGCATTAAAAGGACAAAACAAACTCAAGACATTATTTTTAATACTTTTTTAATATGGTCGTTTAGTTGTACATATTGCTATTTTGGTCATATCTAAGGTAACAAAAATACTTCTGACACTTCTTTATTATAACTTTTCAGCATATTGAAAACTTCTGTACAGCACAGCTTAAAGACATAGGTAAAGTCAATATCTCTGGCTAAACACTTATAAGTTCCCAAAGGCGAGACCTATTGAAAACGTCTGTACAGCACAGCTTAAATACATAGGTAAAGTCAATATCTCTGGCTAAACACTGATAAGTTCCCAAAGGCGAGACCTATTGGTTATGCCAATGCTTGTTTAGAAACAAGCGGTTGTCATCGTCCTTCAGCAAAGAAACCTCGTTAATCTCTTCAGTAGCTTGCGCATGTCTCTCGTAGTTTTTGTACCAAAACCTTTGGCACGGTTATCCAGTTATCCACAAAAATAAACATTTCCCCGATCAGCAAGGAAGTTCCGTAGATTACTCTATCCATCATTTACTACTAAAAGGCGACTCCAATCAATTTTTATTTCACATCACAGACCCCAACTACTACAAACGGGTCAAGTTTAAGACCGCACGTGATATAATAAGAATATGGAAGGATATCCTTGACTATTGTAAAACTACTATATTTCACTCACAATTTATTTTGTGGAATAATCCTGGTTTACCGAGTATATTTAGTGATGGGGAATTTCGAAGGTGGCAGCTGAAAGGGGTAACTGTATTGGGCGATCTCTATAACTCTCAAGGTATACTAAATTTTCTTACTTTAAAACACTTATTTAGATTATCCGAGACTCATAGGTTTAAATATATACAGATTTATGATTTTTTAATGCATAAAAACAGAATTAACACCGTGTCGAGCGGGGGCATCTGGGACTGCTTAAATTCTAAGAAAGAAAAATCTATCATTAGCTCTACATATAAATTTTTTATAAGCTTAAAACCTGACGATAACGATGTACTTGCTAACAAATGGAATTTAAAACTTGGAACAAATCTTACAGGTAAACAAATAAGTCTATCTTACACTAATATTCATAATCACGTACGATCATCAAGCTTACGACTACAACAATATAGAACCATTTATATGCTATATTACACACCAGAAAAGTTTTCAAAATGGTCTTTAAATAATACCTTGGGAGAAAAAACGAAATGCCCGAAATGTGCTGAATATGGGGCAGACCTTGTACATATGCTGTTTTCATGTCCAATGCTTAGGAAATTCTGGGAAGAAGTGGAAAAAACTTTAGTTGCAAAAAACATTCTTAGCTCCCCAATAACGGCTCCTATGGTAATACTTGGCCCACATTTGACTAACCAATCGCATCACATACTGTTAACAATACTAATCTCATGTGCTAAATTAATCTTAGCCTTAGAATGAATTGATTGTTCCAAAGGCTACTTTTAATTGCCTAGATGATCTCGTTGTAATAGTCTAGCATCTTTATTAATTTTTGCAAATGGAATGCTGATTTATATATGTTTGTTTATGTATATGATTTATTTGATGAAATGAAATTATTTTGAATGTATTATTGTCCCGTACCAGGTGAAAATAAAATAAAAAAAAAATAAAAAAAAGATTACTCTATCCAATCTACGGATAACTGGCATTTCGGAGACAACAAACACCAGGCCTATGGAGCTTTATGTTGAGATGATTCTTACCTCTCTTCTGGGGGTGGAACACTTTTCTAAAGTGTTCATTGTGGAGAGAGCTCACCGTTCCTTGGTGGCCCAGCCCGTTCCAGGAGCACTGACCCGGCCTATTATAGCCAGACTGCTAAACTATCAAGATCGGGACACTGCGCTACGTCTGGCTAGAGAGAAGGGCAGACTGAACTATCAGGGACTGAAAGTGGAGCTGTTTTCTGATTTTACAGTGGCAGTGCAGCCAGTGCACAGGGAATTCCATTCTGTAAAGAAGAATTTGCAGACCCTGCACATCCAGTATGCAATGCTCTACCCTGCCCGACTGCAAATCCAGCATGATGGGAAGGCTCGTGTCTTCTTGACAGCCAAGGAGGCTTGTCAGTATATCCGCCAATTGGAGCGGCGCTCGCCGAGACATTACAAAGTTGGGGACAGACTCCGATGGCTGATTATGGGGACCTGGTATTCTTCTGTGTCATAGATTGTTGTTTATTCTGCAAATGTTGGTGGTCAGGCTGCCCTGTGTACCACAGGTGTCTTGATTGATTGATTGATTGATTAGATGTGTACCTCATGTATATCACTATGTCATATTGCTGATACTTTGCTCTTCACACTGCTATGCTCTTGTTGACTCTGATCTGGGGATCGCTGAGCTCCTAGCCGGTATTTGAGGGTGATCACTACAGTCTTTGTTGTTTGATTCTGGAGCTGCTTTCTTAACTGTGAGATTTTGTTTGTACAAGCCTATCAATCTATATCTCGACCCACCCCACTTTCACGGGGTGCCATCGGCGACTAGCGCTTCACTGTATGGGAAATCCCCACAATGTTGTTTCTACTGTTGGGGCATATTTTTGTGTCCAGGTTGCTATGTTTTATGTCTGCAGATCCTTTCTGATCACTTCATCAGCTATGCAACATGTTTTGGCGTTCTTTTTTCTTGTTGTACAAGGGTTTATCACAGCAGATTTCTGCTGCTGGTGTGGGTGGGAGGGGCTATTTGGGACAACATGTTATAGATTTTTTATTAGCAGCACCATGAGGTTACGGTATGGCAGTTACAGAGACACTACACAAGCGATATCTTAGGCATTTTCACTACAGGGGCAGATCATGAATAATTACAATGGTAAACCAATATCCTGGCTTAGCTGGAATGTAAGGGGACTCAACAATCCGAAAAAAGTACGTCAGGTGCTGTCATATTTGGACCGTCACCAGATTCAGGTTGCCCTGCTGCAGGAGACACATCTTAACAAGCAGGCGGTATCTACTATCGCCGCCAGATGGGTAGGGGTAAAGTTAGCCGCATAATACTCGCCCTATGCACGGGGAGTAATGATTCTGTTTAAAAAAGGGACCCCCTTTGTACCAATATCCGTAGTAGAGGACGATGGTAGTAGACATATAATAGTCCAGGGGATATTGCATGGCACTTTAATGGTAATAGTAAATGTATATGGTCCTAATATTGATGACCCCGCATTTTATGACACACTGTGGGGGAAACTTTATAAGTTAACCCCTTACATTGTAATCTGTGGGGGTGATTTCAATGTGACACTGGACCCCATCATGGATAGAATGTCCATGATGGATCTGACTCCTAAGAAGCAGCTGCAACACTGCATGATGTTATGTTGACACTGGGTCTCATCGACATCTGGAGGTTGCGACACCCTTGTCAGAAAGATGGCTCCTGTCCCACCTAAACCCATCATGGTTGGTCCCACATTGACTTTTGGTTAGTCACGCAAGACATCAATGGTTGGGTAGTGCAGGTCGAACACCCGCCCAGGACCTTGTTGAATCACTCCCCTGTGCTTCTTCGTATGGCCTTACTGGCTCATGCTTCCCCCCTTTCCAGTGGCGGTTGCAGCCCTCCTCGCTGCTGGACCTAGTGTTTTGTGAGGGTATTGGAAGGCCATTACTGAATATTTCTCTCATAATATGGTATCAGTTGACTCTGTGGGGACTCTGTGGGAGGCTTTTAAGGTGATTGGAGATCCAATAAACGGAGTGTGGAAATCACACTCAGATGTGTTAATCTCAAAAGCTTGTCTTATTTTCTGTGGTACTATCGAGGTGAATCCGCCTGGGCTGCGGGTGTGACTAACTGGTAGATGCACTATTTCCCTTGGGAGTAACGTCTCCTGAATGCACTCGAGGTCAAATTTCATGAGGATGTTCAATAAAGGTCCATAACTTTTTTTCTTGTAAGTTATATTTTTATTTCATATCCCTGTTTCTTTCTTCATATTATTTTCTTCATAATATGTATTCATAGTTTATGCCCAATGCATTTCGGGCTGCTGCCCTTCATCAGGGGACTTAATGACTGAAGGCAAAAAAAGTAAAGCAATGTATCAATACATCAATTATTCAAATGAAAGTCTCTCTAATACACATTGTTAAAAATGACATGTTATTCAAGTGCATCTGTGTACTACACACAAGACTGAGCCGAGGTAGTGGATGTGACGATTCAAACAGTGATATGAAATAAAAATATACCTTACAAGAGAAAAAGTTATGGACCTTTATTGAACATCCTCATGAAATTTGACCTCGAGTGCATTGAGGAGACGTTACTCCCAAGGCTTTTAAGTTGACCATATGTGGGCCTTGTATCGGCCTTCAAGCTAGCGTTCTTAAGTCTCTCCGGGGTACCATGGATAAATTGGAACGTGAATTGCAAGGGCTGGAACGCTAAGTAAGTCTGCTGGCATTGATGGCCTGCCAGCAGAATTTTATAAAACCTGTATTGACATCCTTGCCTCTTGGCTACACAAGGTATATGAGGAAGCGTGTGAGACCCAATGCCTACCTCTCACGCTGCGTGAAGCACTGGTGGTCACACTCCTGAAACCTGACAAGCTGCCTGATAGGTGTGACTCCTATCATCCACAATCCCTGATTAATTCAGATGTCAAAATATTAGCTAAAGTTTTGGTGACCAGATTGCAGTTGCTCCATCAGGTTATGGTGTTACCAGATCAGTCAGGTTTTATTCCCACCTGGCCAACCTCCCATAACTTGCGGACACTTTTCGCAGTTATGCACGTCCTAAAGCCCATGTTGCCGGCGGTGGCAGTCTTTCTTGACGCCGCAAAAGCTTTTGATTCTGTTTCATGGTCTTACATGTTTGCAATTCTGCATCGTATGGGGGGATCATTTATTTTTACAAATTGGATAAAGCTGCTCTATACACGTCCTTCTGCCCGGATGAGGGTTAACGGCAGTCTCTCCGAGATTGTTCATATTCACCAGGGCACACGTCAGGGCTGCCCGCTATCCCCATTGCTCTTCACACTTTTTCTTGAACCACTAGCGTTCGTCTTGCAGCAGCGTCATGCCAAGGCAGCTCTCTGATTCTTTTAGCGCCCTTTGGCGGTTTCCATGTACACATATGACATGGTACTGTATGTGCGTGAACCTGCCCTTTACCTGGCACCCATCCTCAGGGAATATGTTCGCTTTGAGTGGTTTTCCGGCCTTGGAATAAATTGGTCCAAATCAATGTTCCTACTCCTCATGGACTGCTCAACTCCTTTAGATCTAGATTTTCCCCCGGTTTGGAGTACTGACACGGTAAAATATTTGGGTGTGTGGCTTCATCGAGACCCACAAGCAGGGGTTTGAGCCAATTATGGCAAAGCTATTACGCGACTTGAAGAGCAAATATCCCGCTGGATTAGGCTGCCCCGGTCCTTTGCGGACCGCTTAGCATTAATAAAAATGGTAATACTCCCTCGCTTCCTGCATCTATTTTTAAACATTCCCGTTCCTCTGAAATGCCATTTTTTTAATTCACTCCGCTCCCTTCTGATTACTCTAGCATAGGGGGGGTAAGAAACCTCATCTTAAGTGGGAAACACTTACACTCCCATATGAGCAGGTTGGCTTTACAGCGCCTGACTTTCATCTATATCATTTGTGTGCGCAGGCCCACTTTGTGCATTACTGGCAGCATGATCTGCCTATATCCCCCATGTTGCTGTCGAGGCCGATACAGTTCATCCCATACCCCTCAAGGCCATGATTGTGAACACGCACACAGTTTTTGAAGAAGGGGAGTTTGACACAGTCCAAATCACGGTTAAGGCGTGGCAGGACCTGGGTAGGCGAGCGCAGAAACTGCCACTCTATGCACCCAGTATGCCTCTCTAATATCACACGAGCCTCTCGGTTACTACTGAGGCGGGTGATCTAAAGGGCACGAATATGGTGACAATGGGAGATGTGTTCCCTGGTGGCCAATTCATTACCCCGGCGATGTCACTGCTATGCACCTTTTTATTTACACTAGACGGCCATGCGCGCACTATACACACAATTTCATGTTGAGCCACCTACATTAGATGCACTGCAACTTTTATATACTACTAACTCTAGGGTGAAGCTGGTCTCTAGACTGTATCAGGCATCGCAGAGAGAGGTAGCTACCTTAGGAATAGATGCATTGCATAAATGGAATGCAGTATTGCCCAATCCCACGTCCGACGTTGAGTGGGCCGATTGCTGCCGCCTGACAAGGCACTTAACAGCTAATGGTAATTTAAGGATGATCCACTTTAAGTATCTGCACCAACTGTACTACACACCTCCCCAATTGTACAGATATGGTCTACGGGACTCAGTTGCCTTTTAGGCGCTGTGGTATGCTTGGAGCAGATTTTTACCACTTGGCATGGGCCTGTCCTAATGTTTTCTCCTATTGGGAGTCTGTTGTAAGGGCTATACATTCGACGCTCGAACTTCCTCTGGCCTGTACCCCTAAACTGTGTCTCCTGGGCCTGGTTGCTAGTGTCAGATCCTCACACAGAAGGTTTGTAGCCATTGCCTTATTGATGGCCAAACGGAGGGTCTCCATATGCTGGGAGAGCACACAGGCCCCCACTACCAAACTCTGGCTGCAGGATCTGAGCTTCTGTCGTGACCAGTTATGCTGAAGAACTGCCTACCTCATCGCAGCCTCGTGACATTTGTTCACCCCTCACAACCTATCTACTGTCTGTATCCACTATCTGGTCCTATTATTCATGGTAAGAGGACAGGCATATTTTATGTATGACTGTATTGTGATGTAGTCCCTTTTCCCTCCCTTACTTTTTTTCTTAACAAATGAATTGCCCCTCTTATGAATGTGTATATGACCCTGATATGTCCCAATCAGAAACACCAACTTCTTATACTGTACTGTAACTGACTTGCCTGCCTTGTACTGTATTCCCCTGTATTGTTTGATGTTTTGTTTGAAAAATGACCACTACAAAAAAAAGGATTGTTTTTTGCAAGGTTTTTGATTTAAAGGTTTGAGGTTGTATAATGTATTTCAAAATGGAATATTCCCTTGACTGACAGTAATTTGCAAGCACAACATATACATTGTGAATGACTATGAATATGTACCCACCCATCATCAATCGCCTCCCCTCGACTCTGAGGCCCACTCCCTACCCATGTCATTTCGACCGTATCTGCCATGAGTGGCCTAGTATCAGCTGCATGGCTAACTTATAATCAAACAATAGTGATATGTCATGTCATCGTCATCACATGACGTGATGATGGGCCGTATTATCATCATTCATATCAAGAATATCATTATGTGCCTTGTTGTAATAGTCAGGGTGACAGTGAAATTGAGCATTTGCCATTGATTTAACAGAGTATGGCCGTAATGGAAAAATAGATAGTGTAATACAGCGGCCCCACCTACAGACAATAGTAAAGTAACCTGTGTCTATGCCACATGTATGTCTGTCTAGGGCACAATCTGACTGAGCTGGCATGCCTACAAGAATAATTTTGCTAAACAAGAGAGAAGAAGAATACTTGTCTACCCCATAGTGCCTAATGCCTGAAAGTCTAATTATCATCAAATCCAAATCTTAGAGGCTGAGGAAGTGAGGGTACCACAAATGTTAGTGCTGCTGTGCCACTATGATTTTATGTGTACAATTTTGTGTTACTATGTTGCTAAGAGTATTGGTTACAATTGTCTTTTTTCCTTCCTTGACATAGCTACTCTTACCCAACCCGCATCTGGGCAGGAGTTAGCAGCCAGGACACGGTGTCAGGAATCATTCAGTCAGCTCTCTATACAACACAGGACATTTCCGCCCCAAGAAGACATTCAGCGTTGTGGTGAAACCTAGAATGGTGAACTTCTGGGTAGATGTGAATTAGTTGGGGAATTCAAGATGGTCGCCGCTATTGCCGCGGTGACATTTCGGCGACGTTCTAGTCTCCCGCTATCTTGAAGAGCGAGAGCGCTGAGAACTGCGCACTTCAAAATAGACTGTACCGTGAGTGGCCGTAATCCAAGGCGCTCGCAGTAGTTTCGAGTTTAGTGTTTCTGTGAGAGTAATTCATAGTCATGTTCCTGAATATCTTAGTCCAGAGTCGAAGTTGGGTGTAGCTGTGAGAACCAAGACTTTGAACGGTTCTCGTCTTTCGACGCGTCAGTAAAGAGAAGTCCGTCGAGAGCAGGTTGCGCTTTGACAGTTATTCTAGCAAGAGTCTGAGGAGTTTTTGTGAGAAAGACTTTCTGGACTCTTCCTGAGGAAAATTATCCTCAACGTGCAGTTCCACCCCCGCAGCGAGGACAAGTCTACGAACGTCGGAGGACAGCAAGTCGGCATCCACTGAAGGACCAAGTAAGACTTTTCCAATTTCCTGGAAGATCTTCTAGTTTTCCCCAGAGCTCCCCCATTGCGCTGCCCTATCTCTTCCCTTCCTCTCTCTCCTTCCTGGTTCCTTTTTGCGCGCATCTTCCAAAAGTTCAAGACTGTCTCCATGAACTGCCTGACCAACTTCACATACTTGTGAGCAGACTCCCATTTGACAGCAATGTTATCATTGAAGAAGGTAGGCGAGAGAATAATGGGTTGAAGATCAAGGAACATTTCCTCTAATTCAGTTACTAACGGGGTGTCCTCCTTTTTTCAGTATTGTCCACTCCTTCATGGTAACCACTCGCAATCACATACAGAGAGGGGCAAGGCTCTAAAGACAACTGGTAGGATAAACTGAATTTGTGTACTATATGTCCTGGAAGTGTAGTTGGAGTTTCTGCATTGTCTTTCTCTCTTTCCACTGTGCATTAGGAACCCACGTGCAGTCCCGACCACCAATAGAATATAGAAGGTCAAGTGGGTGCCAGTTGTCGTTGGAGTGTCTCTCTTTTCTGTCCACTTCCCCTTTCCCTGTCTCTGGTGCCGTTGCTCGCGAAGCGGCGTCACTGGGGATAGGGCATTGGGAGCCAGCATCAGTTCTGCCTCTGCGAAGAATCTGGGACCTGACAGTTTGAAGTGCCCAAGTGGTTCACTCGCCCAGGCAGAATGGTTGAAGAGTTTAGTCTAAAGTCCCTTGGGGAAATGTTAGCAGGGATTCAGAGAGAGATTGGAGCTGTGAGGGAGGAAAATAAAAATTTGAAACAAGAGTTAGTAGTTTCTCGTCAGGAAACCTTGCTGTTTTCCCGGAAGGTTGATGGGTTGGCAATGAGTAATCCCGCAGGGTCTTCCCCAAGTTCTAGTAAGAGTACCACAGAATCTGATACCAGAACGGTAGCGCAAGTTATTCATTCTGTTTCTCCCTTAATTCCTTTAGCGGCTCCGGAGCGATTTCATGGGGACCCCCAAAAGGCCCAGTTGTTTCTGACCCAATGTTCGTTACATTTTATGTGTCGTCCTACCCTTTTCCCTGATGCTCAGTCTAGAGTGGCGTTTGTCTTGTCATATCTGGGTGGGGACGCTGCAAATTGGGCAATGCCTCTGGTAACACGAGATGAGCCCTTCCTGCATGATTTTAATCAATTTAAAACGGAGTTTCTCCGTATATTTGATAGAAGGAGGATATCTCAGGCTACTGATAATGAATTGCTTGAGCTCAGACAGGGGTCAGGCGATTTGATTACCTATTTGGCACAGTTTAACAAACTCATTGTCGAAACTCAATGGCCTGAGGAGAAGAGAGCAGCTCTGTTTTACCGAGGACTTCGGGATGAACTGAAGGATTCCCTAGCCCAGATACCTAACCGGCCAACTGAGCTTTCGGCCTTGGTTGATTTGGTGTTGGAGCTGGATTTTCGTAGTGTGGAAAGAAAAGGGGAAAAGAAAAGAGATTTTCGAGTCAGTATTCCACGCTTTGATAGAATGAAGACAGAAGGGTCTAAGAGTGTCAGTGCCCAGCCGGATGTCGAACCAATGCAGATTGGAGCAGATCGTGGACCCCTGAGTAAGGAAGAGAAAGAACAGAGAAGATTGAAGATATTGTGTTTGTATTGTGGAATGCCGGGGCATTTTGTTAAAGAATGCACAAAACGACCTAAGATCCAGATGAAGGAAAACGCCATGAACCATCAGTAGAAGGGGTCGCTCTGATGGCGGAAGTTGAGAAGACGATCCCAGAAGGTCATTCGCTTTCGAACATGTTGCAGACTCTGATGCCTCATCTTATCTTGCAGTTGACTTTAAAGTTTCGAGGTCAAGAAATTCATGGAGTGGCGGTAATGTTAGACTCAGGGGCTACAGGCAAATTTTTGCGACATCAAGTATGCAGAGCGAATGGGCATCCAGTCTATCAGAAAAATTAAGAGTGAACCAGTGAGAGCGGTGGATGGAACCAACTTGTCTTCTGGCCCAATCACTTGTCACACCGAACCTGTGGAACTTTATCAAGTAGATGGTCATCATGAGCAGGTGCAATTTAATCTGATTGACGCGCCGCAGTTTCAGTTGATTTTAGGCTTACCATGGCTCACCTTGCACAATCCAACAATTGATTGGCAAAATCGGACAGTGCAGATGCAATCAGATTTTTGTCAGGAACATTGTTATAGTCAGGATCCACCGAAGCTCATTCCGACTCAATCGCAATTACTTTCGCATGGGGGACAGACGGTCAGTGTGATTACGTCTGTGGAACTTCCAGCGGAATACCAAGAATACAGGGAAGTCTTTAATGAGAGGGAAGCTGAAGTGTTACCTCCACATCGCTCTTATGATTGTACTATCGATTTGGAGCCTGGAGCGGTGCTTCCTTGTAGCAGAATCTATGCTCTTACGGAAAAAGAGAACCAATACTTGAAGGAATATCTGGATCGTTATCTGGCAAATGGATTTATTAGACCCTCCCAATCCCCGGTATCCTCGCCATTGTTTTTTATTCCTAAGAAGGAAGAGGGAACCTTAAGAACCTGTATTGACTATCGAGCGTTAAACCGAGCCACCATCAAGAATCGATATCCTTTTCCTTTAATTTCGGTCTTGTTGGATCAGATCAAAGATGCTCAGATCTTTACTAAACTGGATCTGCGCGGGGTCTACCATCTGGTGCGGATGAAGGAGGGACACGAATGGAAGACTGCATTCCGAACGAAGTTCGGTTTGTTCGAATATTGCGTGATGCCCTTCGGCCTTTGCAATGCCCCTGCTGTGTTCCAGCATTTTATTAACGATGTCATGGGAGATCTGATGGACAATATTGCAGTAATCTATCTCGATGACATTTTGATTTTCTCTAAAGACCCTCAAGAACATCCAGAACATGTGAAGACGGTGCTGCATCGTTTACAAACTCATCATCTATTTGTAAAATTGGAAAAATGTACATTCAGTTCCAATCGAGTGGAGTTTTTAGGATTTGTGCTATCTCCACAGGGAGTGATGATGGATCCGGGAAAAGTACGAGCTGTTGAGGATTGGCAGTCGCCCAAGGATGTGAAGGAGATTCAGAGATTTCTGGGCTTTGCTAATTTTTACCGTCGATTCATCTCCGGTTTCTCACAATTGATTGTTCCGATTACTCAACTTCTCAAGAAAGGGGTGAAATTCCAGTGGTCCAGTGAGGCTGAGAACGCTTTAGTTACCCTGAAGAAGAGTTTCACGTCCGCTCCGCTCTTACGTCATGCTGACCCAGCTGAACCCTTCTTTGTGGAAGCAGACGCTTCGGATCAGGCGATTGGAGGGGTCTTATCACAGAGACATCCAGATACAGGACAACTGCATCCCGTAGCTTTTCGATCACGAAAACTGAATGCAGCGGAAATCAACTACACGATTGCTGAAAAAGAGCTTTTGGCTGTGAAGGATGCCTTCGAAGACTGGAGACATTATCTTTTGGGAGCCCGACATAAAGTAACCGTGTTCACGGATAACAAGAACTTGCAATTCTTGAAGACGGCAAAGACTTTAACAGCTACGTTGGTCTCTCTATTTTTCTCACTTTGATTTTGTTATTACTTATCGACCAGGCAGTAAGAATGGGAAGGCAGATGCATTGTCGCGAATTGATACTGTAGAAATGCAGCATTTGGTGGAGGTTCAACCAATTATTCCGGAGACTCAAGTTCTCTGCACAGTCACCTTGGATGGATTTCAAGAAGAAGTCAAGAAAAGTCTGTCTGCAGAAGAAATCAAGGCTTGGGTAGCTCAAGATCCAGAACGCAAGTGTCACCAACAATTGCCATACTATCGAGAAGCGTTATATCTCCCAACCCTGTCCTTACAAGAAAAGGCCTTTAGGATGTGCCATGATCAACCATTAGCTGGACATAAGGGCATTATGAAAACTCTAGCTCTGGTTCAGCGTTATTTTTGGTGGCCTGAGCTGTCTGCCTCTGTCAAGCAGTATGTGTTGTCTTGTGATTTATGTGCCCGAAGTAAAGCTACACGACAAGTTCCACAGGGTATGTTGCAACCCTTACCAACTCCTACCTGTCCGTGGCATACTGTATCCATGGATCTTATTGTAGATCTGCCCCTTAGCAAAGGGTTTAACACCATTTTGGTCTTTGTGGATACTTTCTCCAAGATGTGTCATTTTGTCCCCCTGACTGGACTCCCTTCTGCAAACGAGTTGGCGAGATTATTTGGGGAATACGTAGTGAGGTTACATGGAGTTCCCAAGATAGTGATTTCTGATCGGGGGGCTCAATTTGTTTCCCACTTCTGGAAGGCTTTTCTTCATGGGTTAGGGGTTGAGCCTAGGTATTCTACAAGTTATCACCCCAAGACTGACGGTCAAACTGAGCGTCAAAATCAGGAACTTGAACAATATTTAAGACTGTTTCTTTTGGATCAGGGAGGGGAGTGGGCTGATCAGTTGTGGATGGCTGAGTTCGCATGTAATAATGCGAAAAGTGCATCTACAGGCTATTCTCCTTTCTATGTCAATTATGGCAGACATCCTAACCCTTTTTGTGTTCAGGAGGAATTGGGGGTGCCAGCAGCAGAGGAGTTGTTGAAAGACATGTCTTCCCTCCACAAATCTGCAGAAGAGAATTTAATTCAGGCTAAAGAAAAGTACAAGCAATATGCAGATAGACACCGTAAACCAGCTCCAGAGTATCAGGCAGGTGACAGGGTGTGGTTGTCCACTAAGCATTTGCATCTCAAGGGGAATAGGAAGTTTCAGCCTCGGTTTGTGGGTCCATACTTAATTGAAGAGGTTCTGGGTCCAGTCACGGTGAAATTAAAACTTACTCCTACCATGAAGATCCACCCCGTCTTCCATGTGTCATTGTTGAAGAAGACTTCCCCTCAGGTTAGGATAGAGAAGCCTCCTCCTCCACTTCTTGTTCAGGGACATTCTGAATATGAGGTCAAAGATATTCTGGACTCCAAGATCCGTTCCAATAAGTTGTTCTATCTGATAGATTGGAAAGGATATGGTCCGGAAGATCGCTCCTGGGAAAGAGCTGAAGATGTTCATGCTTCTCAGTTAGTCAAACGCTTTCATTCTCAATTTCCATCCAAACCAGGACCGCTGTCTCGGTCGTTGAGAGGGGGTACTGTCAGGAATCATTCAGTCAGCTCTCTATACAACACAGGACATTTCCGCCCCAAGAAGACATTCAGGGTTGTGGTGAAACCTAGAATGGTGAACTTCTGGGTAGATGTGAATTAGTTGGGGAATTCAAGATGGTCGCCGCTATTGCCGCGGTGACATTTCGGCGACGTTCTAGTCTCCCGCTATCTTGAAGAGCGAGAGCGCTGAGAACTGCGCACTTCAAAATAGACTGTACCGTGAGTGGCCGTAATCCAAGGCGCTCGCAGTAGTTTCGAGTTTAGTGTTTCTGTGAGAGTAATTCATAGTCCTGTTCCTGAATATCTTAGTCCAGAGTCGAAGTTGGGTGTAGCTGTGAGAACCAAGACTTTGAACGGTTCTCGTCTTTCGACGCATCAGTAAAGAGAAGTCCGTCGAGAGCAGGTTGCGCTTTGACAGTTATTCTAGCAAGAGTCTGAGGAGTTTTTGTGAGAAAGACTTTCTGGACTCTTCCTGAGGAAAATTATCCTCAACGTGCAGTTCCACCCCCGCAGCGAGGACAAGTCTACGAACGTCAGAGGACAGCAAGTCGGCATCCACTGAAGGACCAAGTAAGACTTTTCCAATTTCCTGGAAGATCTTCTAGTTTTCCCCAGAGCTCCCCCATTGCGCTGCCCTATCTCTTCCCTTCCTCTCTCTCCTTCCTGGTTCCTTTTTGCGCGCATCTTCCAAAAGTTCAAGACTGTCTCCATGAACTGCCTGACCAACTTCACATACTTGTGAGCAGACTCCCATTTGACAGCAATGTTATCATTAAAGAAGGTAGGCGAGAGAATACTGGGTTGAAGATCAAGGAACATTTCCTCTAATTCAGTTACTAACGGGGTGTCCTCCTTTTTTCAGTATTGTCCACTCCTTCATGGTAACCACTCGCAATCACATACAGAGAGGGGCAAGGCTCTAAAGACAACTGGTAGGATAAACTGAATTTGTGTACTATATGTCCTGGAAGTGTAGTTGGAGTTTCTGCATTGTCTTTCTCTCTTTCCACTGTGCATTAGGAGCCCACGTGCAGTCCCGACCACCAATAGAATATAGAAGGTCAAGTGGGTGCCAGTTGTCGTTGGAGTGTCTCTCTTTTCTGTCCACTTCCCCTTTCCCTGTCTCTGGTGCCGTTGCTCGCGAAGCGGCGTCACTGGGGATAGGGCATTGGGAGCCAGCATCAGTTCTGCCTCTGCGAAGAATCTGGGACCTGACACACGGCAACAGAAGCTGTATGCAATCCTGGCTGAATATCGCTGGCTGGTTGTCCTGGCGGAGGAGGAGGCAGAAGCTGCTGCAGCTTCCTTAAATGCCCTGGGCCCCAGCCAGGCCCCCTTGAGCCTATGATGGTACAGTGCTGTGTTCTGGCAGCCGCCCGCCTCAACTCAATATAAACCATGTATGCCCACTCCTATTGTTCCTGCAGGAACTTTTAGCATCGCATGCTCCTCTGGATGGTATGCCTAGACTGGGGGAGGTCCTGGAGCACACTAGCCAGCACGCCCATCGTTAGACCTCAGTCTTCTTTACCCTTGCCTTGTCCCTTTTTGAATCCCTTTTTTGGTGGGTGGAATGTTGGGAGTTGAGGAAGAGTGTTGTTCATTTTTTTGGACATTTTGGACTTAGAACAATGAATCATCATGGACATTGGTTGAGGTTAGGGAGAGGGGTGGGTCAGGTGGTATGGGTTCTATTTTATTTGTTAGGGTATTGCATGATTTATAGTTTTACAATACATATGATGTAAATCTGTTCAGGGGTTACTCTTTATTACTTCGACAGTTGTTTCCTCCTTTGCTGCAGGGCAACAAACAGTTTTTTTAAATCTGCTGATAGTGTAACAACACTAACAGATAGATGGAGTACCCAGACTTGTCCTTCTATTGTCAGTCTCTCCTCCTAGTCTATGCAGTCTGCAACTAAAACCTCCATCTATTCAGAAGGATGTGGATGTGTGAATTAATTAATTTCCATAGTATATACATTATTGCCTCCCCCACACTTCTTCTCTTACTTGTGATTGATGCTTAGGTGAAGTGATGGCTGCATGGTGATGGTTTGGTTTCCCAAGGTTAATTTAGATAGCAAGGATCCCCTGCAATATTTTGAGATTCCTAGGGCAGGACAATAATAAGTTTGACTTAACTCAACATCCTTGGGGCAAGACCATCCTGTCATTATATCAACAGTGATAAACAGAGACGCCAGCTTGAAGGCCGCTTCACATACTGTAATCCATTTTCTGGCAATATCGTTGAGCAGAATTCACATTTATCACACTCTGCCCTTTATGTGCCAGCTCGTTGAGCGTTACACAGAACTTCAAGTATCCATTAAAAATAAAGTACATTAATTGAGGAGTATTCACCGCATCCTCTGAATTCTAGCCTGTCGTGTGAGACAAATCATTTGTTGAACTGGACAAAATTTTCACTCTCTAAAGGTATACACATCCGTATACCTGACATAGGATTCATACACACGATCTGTCGGCTTGGATAACTTTTTGTGCCGATTTGTGCCAACAAATACTCACCGTTTACAACTACACAGATATTGTTTGTGGCTTTTCCTGATAAAGATGCAGTTTGCCCCAAAACACGTGTTAAAGAAGATACATCTCATAGACACTGTTCAGTTTTCTTTGCCTTTGTATTAACGTTATAAAACCTGAACCAATTTTGTATTTAATTTAAGTGTGGATTTAATGTAGTACATAATGTTGTATTATATTCATGTTGTCGTTTTATAGATTGTATTTTGTGTGTTTAATAGTATTAATGCGTCATACATATGTCCAGAAATGTATTTAGCATGAAAATAATATAAATATGGAATCTTTTAAAAAAATATGTTGTAGTTGACAGTGAGTTAATTGCATCATGTCTGTTCTTGATATGAGTCCTTGATTGTTTCTGACCGCTTGACTGCCTAGGTATTTACCCTCAACTTGGTTTCCCAAGGCCCATGGTGGGTGGTAGTAGCAATAGTACACAGAAGCATTTGCAAAATAAGAAAATTAGAGCATCAGTCACCTGAAAAGACTAGGGGACGAGTAGTAGTAGTACAGTACACAAGAAGAAGACTGCCAATCAAGAAACCATGATAATGATAAGTGATGCTAAAGTAAAATAAAACATAATGGTGGTGGGATAGCCTAGTGCAAATTTCAAAATGAAATTTACTCAACCTATGAATTCAGTGGAAAAGCGTAACCTTTAGTGGTGGAAGGATGATGAATCAATGCCGGCAATTGATAATAATGATTGATTTAGTTCCTCTGGAAAGAAAATTTGAACAGCGAATACTAAGCATGGGTGAGCAATCTAATCTATATGTTGCCAGTGTGTAAATATATATATATATATATACTTAAAGCAGGAGAAGATCCTTGCACTGCCATGAGTTAGTGTAGCTTTCACCACATCCGCCCCAGCAAGTGTGTGATCAATTATTGGTATACATGTAATTTAGTCACAAAGCCCGGAGGAAGAGGGTTAGGGTTTGATGAATGGTTGTGAAGGGGTATTTGAGGGAAAGGTTTGACAAAGACAAACACTACACAAGGAGAACACATTCATCTTGGAAGCTGACCATCATAAATCTGATAAGGGAGGAAAAGGAAATGCATAATGAAGAGTAGTACTAGACTAGTACAGGGCAGTTAATTAAGCAATTGCCTGCCTACCCCCAGTAAGACCCAAGTTGCATACATACATTATGCTCTGTTGTACTGCACTCCCTTTGACAGATAGCAAATAAAGGTAAACTATCTGTAGGAGTAAAATATAAGCAAACAAACTACACATAGATGTAATGATTGAAGAAAAAAAATATTCAAATGAAGAAGAGACTGTATTATTTTTTTTGCCAAATTTGGAGTCGCATTTCCGAGGCGGCTTGGCTAAATCATGTCTGCTCTGTTTTTGGCAGTTAGTTACCTCCAACAACAGGAACAAGACCGCCCACCCAACCTCCACTTAGCTCCGTATTTGAGCTAGACAGCAGTAGCACTGAGCACACACACACACACACACACACACACACAACAACAACTCTGATCCTCTTGACTCTGACTGCGAGTATGGTATGGTATCCAACTCTGTACCAACAGTGTCCCAACTCTCGAGTGATTCCTCCTGACTCATCCCGACTCCTGACCTAAAAATGCAATGGAACGGCCTGCAATAGTACAGTTTTGTTATCGGACAACAAGAAGGGAAGTATTGACTTGAGTCACTTTTTTATGTGTAGAGTTTTAGAATACTAGACATCATGCACAACAAAAACTCAGCGTGCAATGCATGCATTCATTTACCTGCACTTCCGGGGCAGTCCCTGTAGTCTCAGAAAGTTTACATATATAATAAAGTCAGTGCCCGGGTTTGGATGCAGGCACACATTTCACAATTTGTTGTATTTATCCATCCAATGTCTGGTGTGAGGGAAATGGCTTTAGGGAGAGTCAGGAGTGGACTATTAGTTACTTCTTCACTGACTGCAGTTGCATCTCCAATTTGGCAATAAAAGCGTAAGACGTTTGGGATGGATTTGTGAACTAAAAAGACAGTGACCAAGACAAATAATAAAGTAAATGATGTTCCTCAGCTATATGTTTTTTTTGTGCTTCAAAAAGGAAGAAAGAAAGTTACTTGAGTCGATTCGAAAGCCTATTTGTCAGGGAAGTAGAGCTCTTCCTCATACTCTGGTGGTTCGCCCAGAAGTAGGTCACCTAACAACACACTACTTCCATGATCTGAGTCACCGTCATCATCTTCCTGCTGTTCTACTTCAGGTACGGTGTAAACCGGTGGTTTAAAGTGCTGATTCATTTTCATCATGGTTAACCTCTCCATGTTTTAGGGTGAGAGACTGTTCCTTCTCACTGTCAGAACGGCACAAGCAGCACTTGCAACAGGGCAAGCCAGATAATAATCGCCAGCCTGCTGAGCACTGGCCATTGGCGCCTTTTCTCATACCAATACAGCAATGGGGTTTGATCAAAGTAGACCTCTGGTGGGTCATCCAGATAGGTCTGGACCATCTGATAAATTCTCATGGGTGCTCTGCTTTGCTCAGCCTCTTTTGCCTTTGCCTCAGCATTGGACTTCAGCCCTTGCTGTAGAAAACATTCTGTTATAATGAAGACTCGTGAACCCAAGTAAGTTAACTCTTCTTTATTGATGTCACCCTGCTCTCCAACTGACAGGATTAAGTCGCATTCCAAAGATGACTGGGGGGAAGATACCAAGTGGATGAGGCAGGGAGGGGGGGGGTGGAGCGTACCACTTTATTAAAGTTTGATAAGCATGCACAGGTTACAACACATCTCCCTTTGAACCAACAAAGCATTTGCCAAAACAGCTTAAGTTACAACACATCTCCCTTGGACCGAAGAGAAAGAGGGATGGAATAGAGGGGGAGGAGAAGGGGAAGGCAGGGGTGGGGGGGGAAACTGGCACTCAATGACAGTAACACACAGTGATGAGGACCCTAATAACACAACCCCAAGGGGCGGTTGGAGAGGCTAGGAGGGTATAACTCTGGTCAAAAAACAAGTACCTCCTCCTGGAACAGGTAGAAAAAAGTTATTAGAACACATAGTTTGGATCCTGTACCTCTTCGCTTTGTACCATTCTTACTTGACTCCTCTCCCCTTCCTTACACACCCTTGCGAAGTGGCCCCTTCTGTTACACTTCATACACATAGAATTTCGAGCCGTACAATGCATGCTATTAGCTAGATGATTATTGCTTCCACACCTGAAGCATTTCAACCCTTCTGTGACATTAAAGGGCTTATCACTCTTTACCTCTTTAGATTTGATCTTGTTACCTTCTCCTTCTCTTTTATCTTCCAACACCAACCCTTTGATTTTGTTCACACAACCCATGGATTCTTTAGGTTGTTCCATCTCCTGGATGCATTTTGCGGTGTGCTCAATGGAGTGGGCGATGGCCACCGCTTCCCTCAATGAGGGATTCTTTGCCAGAAGTTTTTCTTTTATCTTGGGATTATGGGTGCACCTCACCATTTGATCCCTAATGAGGGAATCGTTCAACTCCCCAAACTCACACAGCTGTGTGAGACCTCGGAGGGCAGCAATGTAATTAGTTATGGATTCACCCTTTGCCTGCACTCGTGAAAAGAACTTGTGACGCTCAAGCACAACGTTAACCTTGTCCCCAAAATGAGTCTCTAGTTTAATCATTGTAATTTTGAAGACATCAGAATCTAACTCGTCGTCTTCCAATGTTGGGTTTGGGAGAGTGTCATATATTTTCCTCCCTTGCACTCCAAGATTATGAAGCAAAACATGTTGCTTCCGCACCGCTGAGAATTTCCCCCCCCCTATGGCTATTAGATATGAGTCAAACAAGTTGATCCAATCCTTCCAGTGTATATCTGGATCGCCGATGTCATTTAGGAAGGAGGGGGGGGGGGTTTCATAGATGAAGCTGCCATGTGGAAGATTAGCAGCTGGAAGCACCACTGCACTAGAAAGGAGTGAAAAGGAACCTTTGAGGTCCTACAGATGCCCGGATATTTGAAATGTTTACTTACAGAAGATAGGGAACTAAGTTATGCAGAGGGGAAAATCGTAACCCAGGAGTGGTAATTGACTTCCTGTGACAGGTGAAACAACAATACTAAAGGTAGAGGGGGACAGCTGTATGACCTAGACAATGAGCAAAAAAAAAAAAAAAATACTGCTTACACCTGAAGCTAGGAAAACTGTAGGTGTACTTAACACAGTACCCTGAAACTGATGGAGAAATTCCCCTATGCCTACGCTGCTTAATGGAAAGTCAAAGAAGTCCACAATTTAATTAAATTGGATTATTAACGCACAGTTGTCACCATTAGAATGTTCACCCCTCCCAAAACCCATGCATGAGCTGATTATGTCTGCTACCTGAGTACTCCTCCTCTACAATCAGGAGGTTGCACTTATAATTCTGATTTAACTGGTGTGCAAATGGACGATCTCACATCTATCACGTATGTACCATGTATACACTGTTAGAACATTGCACGGTGCACTAGAGAACTTACAGTAGTACCTTTTTTTTTTCCCTTAGTAATATGCTGCGAGGACGAGCAGCAATGCACACTAATGAAATGGTAGGTTAGAGCTAATTAATGCTTGTAAGACCACACACAGTAAGCACAGATGACCTCAGAGCCTGGATATAAACATGGTCGTATTTTCACCTAAGAAATTCTAAATGTGGTGTAGATGAAAGAATCGTTGCTTGAGAAATAACCAACAATATACCCCTGCTATGAACTACACCAATTTAAGTAGGTTCCTTTCCTGACTTGATGCCGATGACCTGCAGTTGGTAAAATGCTCGACGTCAACTCCTGACTTGATCACCACTGGACACGTGGGGGCACTAGATTACAGGTATTGATTCCCTCAAGATATTTCAACAGTATGAAATCTGCACCTTTTCAACCATGCATTTAATGATATGGAATTTCTACGTGAGAATTCCTTCCCCACAATTATTATTATGTCTTTACTTCCTTTCCTTCCGCCCGCAACTTGTAAAAATGGTATGAATATTAAGAACACCACAATCCATAAAATGTTCTGCAGGCTGTCACCTACTAACAGGTTTATAGTCTTTACAATGCTGTGCCTGTCAGCGCGAGGAACAGTTCACTTATTATTATTTTTTTATTTATTTATTTTTTTTATTTTTTTTATGCGCAACCTTTTCTTCAACTCCGAACAGCTGTGCCTATCAGCGTAGGAAATGAAAAATGCAGATAGGCTCGAAATTTCTCCTGCCGTTACCCTCCGCCTCAGATTTCAAATGCGCTTCTCTTTCTCAAAGACTGAATGTCATATGTTTCACTTCAAAGTCTTTATTTCCTATTAATCACTTGCATCGCCGTCACTATGCCATGCGCCCTCTTGTGGTTTCCTCGCATCATCGCACCCGCGCCTGAGGCGGGAACAGCTGAGAGGAGTTTCACGCCTCCCTGATAACCTGACAGCGCCGCCGCCGGTAACTAATCACTTCAGTGAATGCCTGCGCGCTCCTCTCTTCCTCAAGAGAAATGCTTTGCTGAAGCACACAAAATAGTCTCACACAAGAACACCCAAACGTATTTCAAAGCGGCACTTCGTTTCCTCACAGCCCGCTGATGACACGCCACCCAATTTATAGATGTTAGCTAGTATACACGTTCCAGTCAGTCAGAATCGCAATTTTCTCCTTTCCCAACTGAAGATAGATTCGGCAAGCGTGTAACCAGGCTTATAATAGCTTCTAGAATACAAGTCTTTTTCTTACTATAGCATTAATATTCTTTTGCTGACCCGTTTAAATTGTTATTTCTAATTTCTCACGTCGCATTCACTCCTTCTTTCTGCGCTGGCCGGAGTTTGTCACACACTCCCCATGCCTTCATTTACTCACGGCACAGATCCCGAAGGTCTCTCGGCTTAGCTGGTACTTCATAAATCAGTGTAGCACCGCGCCGACTGTCATTCCGCCATAACAACAGCTGCAAGGTCCGTTGAGGGCACTTATAGATAAACGTGACTGGATTTAATCACGGCTTCTGCTTCAATAAATCTCCCGAAATCACCGGATGACAGACCTTCCTGAATACTTAGGCTACTGGTCCGTCGAACAGAAATCACAAATGGAACTTTTCACCTCATATGTACCAAGCACGAACTTCACAGCATCACTTGAGCACCGGTTGGAGAGAGTACTGAAAGGGGAGGTGACATGCTGGGCCCCCTGCGCCAGGTTCTTCTCCTCGTCGCCAGTGTTATAATGAAAAATCGTGAACCCAAGTAAGTTAACTCTTCTTTATTGATGTCACCCTGCTCTCCAACTGACAGGATTAAGTCGCATTCCAAAGATGACTGGGGGGAAGATACCAAGTGGATGAGGCAGGGAGGGGGGGTGGAGCGTACCACTTTATTAAAGTTTGATAAGCATGCACAGGTTACAACACATCTCCCTTTGAACCAACAAAGCATTTGCCAAAACAGCTTAAGTTACAGCACATTCCTATGCCGATTTTGGGACTAATGCTCCTGTTCTTGTTGTTGTTGTTCTTGGTGTTGTTGTTGTACTTATTGGTGGTTGTGGCTGCTGTGAGCCAACCACACTGTCCTCAGGCTCTGAAGTTGAACTTGACACAGGCTGCCTTGCAGTAATTGTTGTGCCCTAGAATAGCAGGCCTCTGATTCCCACCCATTCTTTTTCTAGATGACTGGCTTCCACAGCTGTTAGAACTGGGGGTTTCTAGTTGGCAGAGGTAGGTACCACTGTCCAAATAGGGACCCTTGCTTCTTGTCAGGGTAAGGAGGCAACACTCTTAAATAACCCCCGCTCACCTCCTTGGTAGCAGTGGCAAAGTGCCCCAAAATATAAACCAGCAAAAACAAAATCCAATACATCATCAGAAATATAGGAGGTAGAGGCAAAACTACAGGGGAAACCACGCCAAGAATGCCAGGTCTAACAACAGCTATCCAAGTTTTGTAGTTGCCAACATCACCGTCTGAAAAAGGAATGAAAGTGTGCAGTAATAGTTTGTATTGTGGATCCAGAATTGTGGCAGAAATGTAATAGTTGGATGACACAATGCCTCTTTGTACCCTTTTATTTTCAGCTAAGCAAAGGGTTAAGCTCTCCACCAACTCATATGCTTTTTTTTCCCCTCCATGCCTGTGTACTTTGCAGACACCCCCTTCAGTTGTTCCTGTAACATGTGCAACAATGGGATAGCTTGGCCCATAGTACAGTTCTTCTTGCTGACTTCACGTCACTACAAGGAAGTAGCATCTCAGTCAGGCATTTAACTAGGCCCCGTTGGACCATCTCAATGATCATGCCTTTCACAGTAGCATTCCCTCTTTGGATGACATATTCATTGATTGCGCTATTCTTTTCAAACAGACATACAAGCATGTAAGAAGTTAAGTTACAAAGAGTTGGCACCTCCTGGATGAGTGCTTTAACTGGCATTCTATTATCATGCTGAATGATCTTCAGCTGCTTCCAGGCTTTAAAAGAATGGTTGAAATATGTGCAGATTTTTCTGCAGGTGGTCTGTAAGTTGCTGACACAGTCTTTCTTTTTCAGAAAGTCTTGAACAATGATGTTAATGCAGTGCGCCAAACCAAAGGACCCTGAAATAGCCACCAGTGTGCATGGCCTTAACAACATTACTGCCATTGCCAGTGGCAACAAAACCAATGTTAAGCCCTCTTGGTCGCAGCCATTCAAATACTTTGCTGTCAAAGTCTTCCAAAATGTTTGCAGCAGGATGAGATTTCTCCATGGCGAACATGGCTACCGTTGCATGTTTCCGAGCGGCATTAAAAATATCAGCAGTGTCAACACTTGCAGATATCTTTTCTCAAAACCCCACAAAAGAGATCTGTGTGAGGTGATGCACATGTAATCAGAGGCTTGGCAACTGGTCCACATGTCTGTTGTCAGGTGGAGAGTGTGAACAGCACTCTTTTGCAAAGCTCGTCCAAGCACGTCCAGCACGTCGTGTTGTAGTGCTGGAACAGCAACTCTGGCGAAATGTGACTGGCTGGGAACCGTCTATTTCGGGAAGATGGCTGTCACAAAATAAGAAAACCCACCCCTTCCACAAAAGAACAAGCATTGAAAATGCAATAGGTCTCGCCTTTTATTAAGATAAAGTTATTTGCTTTGCTAATGATACTGTATAGCAAAGCAATGGATTTAATTTAAGAAAAGGTATTTTAACACCTAAAAACAACAATCAGCAGAAGAAAGACCAGTCACCGCACATTAAAAGAGCAATGACAGGCCACTGAGCCGCAACGTGTTGCGGGATTTGGTAACTTTTTATCCACTTGAGCTGTTGAAGTCGGTAAAAATAGGCCATTATTAAAAGCATAACTAAAAGGATCCTAATCACGTAAAAAAAAAAATATTAAGAAAACAACCAAGATACTTCAAATGTCATTCACCACAAATGCAAGAAGCTTTCCATTAAACACCTGCAATCATTCTTTCACAGGGGTTGGTTGTAGGGATAAACCACTCGTTCTAAAAAAAAACCACAATTCCAGCCCATCTTCGCTCTCCTTTGGCGGGTACAGCAACGCAGCATCACATAAGGTACTACTAGAAGGCAACGCATAGGAAATCAAATCAACAGTGAGCAAGAAAAATACAAATACACATGAGTAGAGATAGTCATCCACGCTAAAAAAAGGGGAGGAGGTCTAATTTTTATGTTCATATTCCAGCTGGGGGTAGTAGGATGCAATCCTGCACATGGCACGCACAATCCAATGTCTCAACCGTGGCGAATGAAAGATGTTTTAAGATAGTCGACAGGGTAAAAACATAGCAGTTTAAGATATTCACATAAACAGTGTTGTAGACGAATCTAGGACTCTATTTAATATTCCCGATTTATGCCCTTATGTGGTTATATCAAATCATATCCTTATATAGGCATAAGTATCATACCCATATTAAGACATAGCCAATGCAGTCCAAATACGGGAAGGCTACTCCCATAGACTCCTAGAAAGCACAACACGTTCTTAGATAAACCAAGCCTCCAGCAGCCCGGGAATTCCCCCTGCTTCTGTATTGATTTGTCCTAGAACTCCTGGAGTCCTGAAAGAACTGCGAGTTCTTAGTGACGTCTTATGTCCAACCTTACGTCAAACCAGCATCTGCCCTAGCAAAACACACGGTGGTTTGGAGCAGATCGGCTATCTACTTGCCCGACACCCTGCTGTAGCGAGTGCTGAAGGAAGCCGACCCTCCCATTGATGCACTGAGAGAGACGTTGTCTTTTCTCCTGCCGAGAAATCCAGCTCCAAAGTTTCCCTGTCACCCTTGCGGGTTGCTGGGAGATCGAGTCCTGAGAAAGAGATACAAGACCTCCTTCATTCTATAACCAAGGTACGGAGCTGATTAGACCCTTAGAGAATTCTTGATTTAGATTCTTGGCAGAAACTATCTTAAACTCAAACTACATCTCATTTACTCCTTCCCATGTACTAGGCTTAGGTTAGGTACACCGGGGTAGGCGTATCTCCAATGACCTCCGTACCCTCAAGTCAGAATGCAAACGACTCGAAAGACGTTGGAGAATAACATATTCCCCCAATCGTAAATCTATTTATAAGTCTGCCTTAAAAAATTATAGGAAAAAGATTATTGAACACAAAAGAATTTTTCTTGAAGAAAAAATTAATCGTTCACAGGGTTCAACCAGGGAAATATTTGACATAGTCAGGTCTTTTACGGATCCCTTGGCTTTAAAACGCCCCCCAATGGTGTCGCAGTCTCTCTGCGATAGCCTTTCTGATTTCTTTGAAAATAAAATAGCTACCATTTATGATTCCTTTCCTAATAATACTCACGTAAACATTAGTCCCACCCCCCCTCCCACTCCAGGTCCTAGGTGTACGTTCTCTGATTTCTCAGAGATTACTCTGGATCAATCACTGATGGAACTTTTAAAAAGTAAATCTGGCTCTCCCCTTGACCCCCTGGCCTGCTAAGAAATACAAGTCTCTAGCTCCCATTCTGAATTACACCTTGAATGGAATTTGGAATGACTCGTTCCAGACGGGCATATTCCCTGATTCCTGGAAACACGGGCGTTTAGTCCCCATAATTAAGAAAGCTAACGCCGACCCCAGCGAACCCTCCAATTACAGACCGATTTCTCCTTTACCAGCCCCCGCAAAAGTGCTCGAAAGACTCGCACAACAACAATTAGCGGGTTTCTTAGAAACATCAGGTGCTTACCATGATTCTCAGCACGGCTTTAGGCCAGGATACAGCACTGAGTCTGCATTAATAGAGATGGCTGATGCAGTACGATGGCGGATGGATGAGGGTTCAAGAGCAGTGTTGGTGCTGCTGGATTTGTCAGCAGCATTCGACACCGTCTCCCACCCCCTCCTCCTAAACCGCCTTCAATCTAAAGGTATCCAGGGCACGGCCTTAAAATGGATCACATCTTTTCTGTCCCACCGTACGCAGGCTGTGTTCACCCCCCCATTCACCTCAGATAGTCGTCCGCTCCTGTGGGGAGTCCCTCAAGGCTCCTCACTGAGTCTACTTTTATTTAATGTTTATTTTTCACCTCTTTTTGATATCATCGCCCAAACAGGAATAAAGGCCACCTCTTATGCCGATGATATCCAACTTTTGTTTTCTTATAACAGTATTACCCCCACAACCTTTGATCCCTTAAAAAACTGCCTCCGTACAATTGCCTACTGGATGGATAACAACTTTTTAAGGTTAAACGCAGGAAAAACAGAGGTATTCTTTTTCCATCAGTCCCCTCCCCTCGATTCTAACATCTGGTGGCCCCTAGATCTGAGTGACCCTCCCCTGCCCAAAGACTCAGTGAAAAATCTAGGGGTTAGATGGGATTCTAATCTCACATTCCACCATCAAGTCCACACAGTCTCCGCTGCTTGCTTCACTAAGATCAGAATGGTAAAAAAATGTATCCACTTCCTACCTACCAACACGAGGAAGACAGTAGTCCAGGCGCTGATTACCTCACACCTGGATTACGCTAATGGCCTGTATACTGGCCTGTCTGTGGGGCTCTGTCATCGCCTCCAGACAGTCCAGAATGCTGCAGTCAGACTGGTTAGTGGTATCCCCTTACGCAAGCACATTTCGCCCCATCGTCGCAGTCTCCATTGGCTGCCGATACAGAAAAGGGCGGAATTCAAGGCTTTGGTTCTGGCCCACCGTGCCACGAGAGGCAAGGGCTCTGTTTATCTTTCCACCTGTCTGACCCCTTATCACAATATCAGAACCCTCCGTTCCTCCTCAAAAAATCTCCTCGTGGTTCCCAGATTCAGGAAAACCCGCTCAGGCGGGAAAACTTTCCAAGTATTGATCGCGACTCTCTGGAACAAACTACCCAATGCTATACGGTTGATTCAGGATGAACAACCTTTCCAGGGAGCCTTAAAAACGTATCTGTTCTCCTGATCATTTTTTCCCCTTCATAACACCTGATGCAGCATGCGATCACACAGGAGCGCCGGGACACCCCGTTGGGGTATCTGTGCGCGATACCAAAACACACTAAATAAATAAATAAATAAATAAGCACCAGTTGAGTATGTTTAGTCATCTTTTATCATTGTATGTATTTTATCCATTTTAAGTATCTTATGGCTCAGAAACCATATAAATGTTTTTACAGTATTATTTCATAATACTCCTTTTACTGTACGCACTTTACTTTATGACAAGTATTGCAATTGTGGCAATTCACTTCTCTTGCATGAGAAAGAAGACTGCTGAATAAATAACCACTTTTATTGAAATCGCCCGTCTCTCGATTTCTCTGCACTTCTGGTGAAACTAAGCATGGACGATTGACTGAGTGAAATAGCCATCTATTGTTTCCGCGACTCTGGAGATATACTCCTTATTCTTGGGGGAGCAAAGTTGTCATGTTTATGCGGTTGTCAGAAACTAATCCCTTCTTGTGAATTCGAGAAAGTTTCCAGTGACCTCTGAGCTCGCTGGCATTCACAATTAAGTCTAACATATTCAATAGAGACCTAGTCGACCTAAGTCCTGCGTCTTAACTATTGTTTATGTTATTCCAATGCGCAGAGCCTATTGGGAATATAGGAACTACACTACAACAGCATTGAACGAGGCACCAAGGGCACACGAACGCCTGCAAGGCATTGGTAAATACAATGCTTCTGGATGCTGCCAACATCTCCCCGGGGAATCCCCGGTCCTGTGTGGGCTGGTGAAGGGGAAAGAATGGTAAACAAAAGCAACGCCTCTGTAGAGATACAACATGAAAACAAACGCAGAGGGTCCGTGCCCCATAACTGTCCTGGGAGTTTCAGACACCGTCAGTGAAAGGCTATGCCACATTATAATCTGTGTTGTTGACTTGTGTTTGGATCCATCTAGCAATTATTGCCCAAAGAGCCTGCCATTTGGACGGCGTGCATGGAAGTTTACACTTCAATGAGCTGGTTTCGACGTGATTTGCAGATCAAAAACATCCACCTGTGTAGATGCGATGACCCTCTGCCTGGAGAAGAAAGGGCCCAGCTGGACTGCAGCTATTTTCTTTCTCCATCCTCTCAATTCCTGCCACCGTTTCCAACAGTGGACACTGCACATAAAACATAAAACATCTACACTGCACAGATGTGTGTTGGACCCGGGATCACCAGTCCACCTAGGGTAGCCTGGCACCAAGTGGAAAGGTCTACGTCAAGGCTATTGTGTTGTACTTGCGTCACACTCACCACAGCACCTCAGCGCAGCTCCACTTAAAAATGACACCACACCATCTTTAGAAAAAGTAGAAAAGCTTTATCTTTCCTTTCAATTAGGTTTATAGTTGCATCACAATTTAATAAATCAACATTTCAGACATTACCATTGGATCACCTGCACTTGTAAACGCATGTCATGACATAAGATTTCATTACTTAAGCGAGCCTTATTTTGTCATAGCACTAGGAGAAGGTTAGATGTAAAGATACATTACCAAAAAGGACTCATTTCAATACACAACTGAAAGGAAGCAGGTTCTAGTGGCAGCTCAGCAGCAATGGTACTTTGATAAGAAATTGAACAGTTGAACACCTTGAGTGATGAAGGCAGGCTAAAACAATAAGTCAGATATGTATTGAATTCACACAACATTCACTTTAAGAAGGAAGTTCATTACATTAAATCAAACAAGTATTAAATTGACTGCGTAATACATCCACTTAAGGTAGGCAGTTGTTAATTCCAGCAATGTAACAAGGCTCCCACTACTAATTAGGCATGGCTTCCCATCACTTTCAGTAAGTAAATGTGCCCTAGGTTTATTACTTGCTTAGCGCTACTTCCAGGATGGCTGAAGCGGATAGTTACAGTCCCCTGGTAGGCTAGGGAAACTCCTTTTATGGTGTAGGTCTTCTCTTCACTCCCCATGGGCCCAACAATCACTACACCCAATGGGGTCAGGGAGACGGATCAATGTCAAGGCCTGGCGAGGGTCTCAGTGTGCTGCGTCTTCCCTCCCGCCAGCCCCAGCTTACTTGAGTTCAGAAGCTCTGTCACTTGCTCCAGTAGACCAACAGCTCATGGGACAAGCATTCCCTTCTACCACCTAGCCCACCCAGTGCATCTGAGACTATAATTTGAAGTTAGGCATACCATGGCCTGATGGTAGTTTTGATTATTTAAAACATTCTGACCAATGGCTCTCTGCCAGTGAGGAAATATTCAGTTGAAACATGGCTGACACAGGTGACTGTGGTTTAGAGTACAAGGCCTGATGGTAGTTGTGGACAGTACAAAGAGTCCTCTTACAACCCAGCCCACCTGAACCTATTGTTTCTTACTAGTGAGGGGAAGTTGAGTAGAGAGATGGCTGACACAGGTTGCTGTTGGTCTTTGGTGGAGTCTGAGTTGCTGATCGTATGTTTAGTCCTTTCCTTTTGAGAGCTCAGATTACTTGATGAACTGGTTCACACTACATACCTGGTGAATACTTACTCTAATTATAGGCCATGTTTTGGCATGTTGCCAGATGTTGTTGCTGCCATATTGACTGAATGGGTATGCACTTACAGCCTACAGGTTTACAGGTTTACAGCATTAAATACACATCTCCAATACTTTGGAAATGCTTTCTTTAAAAACAGATTTACAAGACTTTGACCATTACAGTAATGTGTGCTAGGGTGTAATGGACAACTTGAGGCAAATGTTTAGGTATTACTTACCCAACTCCATTCCTTAAGGCATTCCAAACAAGCTCTCCAGTAGCAGGATGTAATGCAACTTCTCTCAGGAAGTAAGATGTACTGGTGGCACAGAAGGGATACCGTCAATCTGTTGTGTGGCCAGGTGGTTCCTGTTAGCCAAGGGCTTGACCCTCTTCTTAATGTAGTGCCACCTCTTTCTAATATCCCCCTTTGAGTGCAGGCTGATGGCTATTGCCTTGATCTTCTTGGCTATCCTGTCCCATATCAGGTTTTCCTGGCAGATGGAAGTTTGTTGGAATTGGGTTCTGTTAGAAATGGGATTTCTGGTTCGCCAAGGCGTGCGCCAAAGCCAGGCAGAGACCACCACTCTAGTCAGGGCAAGGGAGTTACCCGCCAAAGATAACCCCTGCTCACCACCTTGGTAGCTTGGCACGAGCAACATACTAGGCACACCACAAAAGGAACTCCACACAAGGTTATATCAAAAATAGCCTTTGTATTATCATAAAACACATTAGAATAGTACTCACACAATATACGCTGTGCCAACTAGCACTGGTAAATATTTACAGGGTATTATATACGCATGACAGGGCCACTTGGACCACTGGCAGAACCATCACTTAGTAAAAATAGTAAATGTAGAACAAAGAACAAACATAGAACACAACCAGTAATTACTGGCAAACACTGTACTCAGCATCCTCCTGTAACGTAAATCATAATATGCACAGTATCACATTAGGCGAGAAATATTTTCTGCGCCAACCTCAAAAGTCTAAACATATTGGACCATAACCTCCTACGTATAACTCACATTAGGAAATAATCTCACTAGCATAAACCACAGTAGAGAATTACTCAAACAAAAACACAGTATGCAAAACCTCATAATCATAAAAACACTTTAGAGGCATAAAACAGCGTGCGTAAATCATACTGTATAAATCACATTTCCTAGCACCACATAAATCACATTAGGGCCTGGTGCCCTACAAACCTAACAGTCCCCTGGCCAACTGGCCTTTGCAAAGGGGCTCAAATGCCCTATGTCGAAAAGTCAGGGCGCGCTACCACAGCAGAAGTATCCAAAAGCGCGGCATGGCGCTGGGGCAGGAGTACATCTCCCTCCTCTCTCTCACAATGTCCCCAAAGAATGAATGGCCTAAATGTTGCAGCTGCCCACTACTTGCTGGGCAGCTGTGCATATCAAATTAAGCCTGGCACCATTGGGCCCTCTGTCTGGTGGGGCAGATGTGAATACACAAATAGGCCCTGGCACAACGGTGCCCTCGGGGCCTTACTGGGGCTCTGTGCACAAATCTCCATTGGTGCAGCTGCCCTCTGCAAACGGTGCACCTGGGGTAAATAAACTGAAGGGGCCCTGGCACATCTGTGCCCTCGGGGCCCCACTGGGCTTTTCAATTAAATTAGCCCCCACATTGGAGCGGCCCGCAACGGTGGGTCCGCTCAAGGAAATAGACATGGTGTCCTCACTGGCACAATACCGCCCATCTTGAGCTCCCACTCACCAGGACTGACTGGCAGCTTCACACTGTCTCTTCTTGAGGCGGTGAGTCTCATGCGGTGGGGGCAGGCATCAACATTGTGCCTCGGGCCCACTCTGCCTCACTCTCCACCGGCTGCTACACTTGCAAGGCTCTCCATCACACACAGAAGCCCCGTTGCATCACTGGACGTTCTCTCTGGCGGTTCCTTCCTGCCTATTGCCCCGCCCACAACCAGGCAGGGCCTGTCTTCCGGGTCCCGCTGACAGCGGCCGGGAGGAGTTTCAAAAGTGGCTTAGGCCGCAGCGTTGAAACATGGGGTGGGCTCCCACTTTAAGTTAAAACTATTGGCGGGGTGGGCAACTGCCAAAAAGGCACCATAATGCAGGGTGGACACCCGCCAAATAAATTAAAGCAAAAATACGGAATCACAGCGGGGTGGGCACACGTGATTTAGATATAAAAATGTGCGGGTGCACCCACAATTAAGGAATAACGGGGGAATCCCTACGATGGGGGATCCCTCACCAAGGGCCGCAGTTCAGCGCCTAGCAGTCCCCAGGCTCTCCCTCTCCTTTGGAGAAAAGGTAGTATAAAGCGCTCCCGGGGTGTAGAAAACAGCAACAGGTCCTAGGTCCTGGAAAAAGAATAAGCCCCAGCAAGCTGTTCTCAGAGATGAAAAGGGCAATGCAGGTCTTCCAGGTACAGGGGGCAAGGTAGGACCCAGGGAGGCAAACCCTCATGGTAGTCCCCCCTGGCCCCCTGCAGCAGTGTGTCCCCAGCAGGAACAGCACACCAAGAATGAACATTTCCATGGGGGGTCACAGCCCCTATATTTATACTACATTTCCCTTTGTGTAAAAGTGAAGGGCATGGGGGAACCAGATGCAACTGGTTCTGGGGGGAGTTGGAGCACTTTGTTTACCAAGCTCCCCTTCCCCTTTGTCGGATGGGGGCTAGGTGATCAGACACACCACAGGGGCGGAGCCTGGATTCACTTGGGCAGGCACAATCCTATTCAGAATCAGGGGATTACCCCTCCCACTACTCTCAGAGGTCTTATTCAGCTGAGCGCTGACTCATCCTGCCCCTCCTGGAGCTACACACAATCTCAGCTCCTGTCACTCAAAAGCCAGATATGCAAGTCACATCATTCAGGCAGACACATAGCACACAGATATGCCAAATTCTAAAAGTGGCATTTCTAAAATAACTACAAAAAATATGTGCACATCATTGTGCATCATTTATTCACACAATTTCATACATACCAGACTTGACCACACTGCTCCTCTCATAATAGGAATTTCCACTGACACACACTGATCAGGGAATCCCCTATGCATTCCTATGGGAGGGCAGGCCAACCTTACAAATGTAACACAGAGAGCGCACCCACTTTACACTGGACCGCAGTGTTAAAGTGCCCAGATGCCTAAAACCACCAGTACGATGTCAGAAAAAAGGCAAAACGTTTAGGGGTGAACCTGCCACAAAGGGCCAAGTCCAACAGGTCTCGAATTATTGTTGCTCATCTTTGAGGATTTCATCCACACGCACTGAGCTCCTTGTCAGAAAAAAGTGGCTGCTTCCTATTGGACATTGTGGCTGGATTTGTGAGTTTCAGTGTGAGTCTAAAATTGAAGGGGAGTTCAAAAAGAGAAAACAAATATGACAGATGCAGTGAATGGTGCTATGATAGTGGGTGATTGTATGAAGGGCTGGCTGCTGTGTAACAGGAGAACCCAATATGATCAGTCCGACTCTGCAGAACTGTGATAACAAAGGATCAAAGGTAGATTTGTCTACTCTTTCAATTGACATCAGCTGTGTAGTTCATGAACGCATACTATGGCTGGCGTTGTGATCCTGAGTTTCACCTAATCACACTTGCCATGTGGCCTAAAAGCTGCCATCAAACCGCCAAGCCTTCAGATGCATTTGCGATATTGGAATCCCTATGACCGGCCTTTCCGACCTACACAGTCCTGTCGGAGTTGTTTCCCTCTGACATGGTCAAAGATTAGACTTGTATACATCATAATACATTATTTGGAAACATGAGGATTAGTTGTCTGAATCTCACCACGGTCATGTTGGTTGGACGGTGATTCTGCCCGACATCGTAACCAAGCCCTTTGTCTCTTGATTAACTGATGTTAGAGTAATATAAATGGGGCCAAAATAAATCAAAACATTCAGAAAGGTGTTCTGTATGTGAACCTATATCACCCATTATTTGGCTTTCTTGATGAAACCCTCCCCACCTTATTGGACTTTAGGGAGAAAATAAATAATGGGTAATGGTGCCTTTTCATAGTTTCAATCAATCGATCAGGGGTTCCTAAAGCGTGCTACTCACCAATGAGGGTCTCAAGGCGCGCGGGGGAGGGAAGCGGCTCCAGATCAGTCGAAGAGCCTGGTCTTGAGGTCCTTCCTGAACACGTGCAGGGACATCGTTCCAGGTCTTGGCTGCAATGTAGGAGAAAGCTCTCCCACCGGTTCTGTTTCTGCGGATATGGGGGATCTCTGCCAGGGTGAGGCCGGTGGAGCGGAGATTCCTCTTGGATACGTGGAAGGATAATCTCTTGTTGATGTATTTGGGTCCGATGTGGTTGAGGGATGTGTAGGCGTGGGCGAGGAGTTTGAATGTGACCCTCTTCTCAAAGGGAAGCCAGTGGAGGCCTCGTAGGTGTTGGGTCATGTGCTTGTGACGCAGTGTCCCGAGGACGCGTCTGGCTGCTGCGTTCTGGATGGTTTGGAGTTTGTGTAGCACAGTTTTGTTGATTCCGGCGTAGAGGTCATTGCCATAGTCCAGTCTGCTGGTGATGAGTGCGTGGGTGACGGTCCTTCTACAGTCGGGGGATCCATTTGAAGGTCTTACGGAGGATGCAAAGGCAGTTGAAGCTAGTGGAAGCAACAGCATTGATCTGGTGGTTCATGGAGAGGGAGGAGTCCAGTATGATGCCGAGGTTGCGGGCGTGGTCTGTAGGGGTGGGTGGGCTCTTGAGGGCGATGGGTCACCATGTGTTGTCCCAGGTGACGGTGCAGGGTCCGAGGACCTGGATTTACCTCTACAAAATGTATATGGACTCGGTCGATCCGATTGTAGACAGGCATTATAAGCTCTTAATCCATTCCCTGTAGTTAATTTCATAACTTATGCCACCGCCACAATAAACGGCACTAGCTTGTCGTTTTCTATATTGGGGATATTGTTTGCTGCATCTTCACCCTCAAAGAGGTTTTCAAAACACACCACTGGTTCAAAACAACAGTTCAAATCCCCCCTAACAATTACCTGTGCCTTCGGTTCTAATGTGTTTAAAAAGGAATCAAGTTGGTCTATCACCAATGATTCCTTATGTTCTGGGTTCGGTCTATTATAGATGTTAATTAAATATGTCTTTTTTCCATCCCTTGCAGTTATTTTAATCCCAATCATGTCATGCGACTGTAAGAATATTTGGGTTATATCAACTTCAAGACTAATCCTTACCCAAATGACTAGGCCCCCTGGTGGCCTACCTCTAGCTGACGGAATGGCTTCCACGTTAAATGTCTTATATACTATTCTGTGAGGAATTTCTAATGCCCAAGTCTCCTGCAGAAGACAGATACTGCCCTGCTCTATATAGTCATGCCTTTCTATATATCTGAGATTCCTATTAAGGCCTGCTATGTTCCATGAAATAAGGCGTATTTCCAGCTGTAAACCTGGTTCATCATCTGGATGTAGATTATTACTTGTGCTAGAATTAGATATTCCAAAACAATAGAGGAAGTGTAGAGGTATTGACAGAATCACCCTCCAATTCGATATGCATAAACAAAGAGATTCTATCATGCGCCACAGCAGTATGTATCTAAATCTATCAAAAACCTGGGTGTGCCCTACGGGGATTTTAATGACTGTTCTTAATAACATTGCTTGAATTGAATTTCTCGAACAAAAATCGGGTCCCTCGTTTTTAACCCTGTGTGGTGCTAATGTGTGCATCGAGTTATGAGTGTGTGTGTGTTGAGATGAAACCAGCCCTAATTATATGGGGCTACACGATGTTCGGTCAGCAAGTAAAAACGAACATCCAGGGGATGGCAAATTGAACCGTCTCTCTGTACATAAAGTCTTAAGTATATTCTTTACCAGTTGGGCTAATATGAATGATAAGTGGGACTAGTGGCACTAATAATAATTTGTGCTTAAAGACAAATTATAGATACAATTGTATAAATGTGTGCTTTTCTCTCTTCCCCTTTTTTTCCCATTTTCCTTACAGAGACCACATTTAGGTCAACTTTTTTGATAAATTTTATCTCGCTTCCCTTGGGCCAGCTCATGCCCTGAAGCTAACACTACCAGTGGATTTTTATCGCTAGTTTTTAGGACTGTAGGCATATCATACTTAGAAACCGAGCATTTTCTAGTAGGGGCCATTAGAAGGTCCTGATGAGTAAGCAGTAGGGGACTGCTTACGAAACATGTAGACCAGGTAGCTAGCTAATTGCTCTACCTCAAAACCCCCTTCTTAACGTCCCCAGCTAGGGAAGTGAATAAATTGTTTTTTTCCACTAGCCAGAGGATTTTTAGCTTTTTATTTCCCACACATTAATAGGTCCCTACACTTCACTGACACCACTCACCTTGCACTGTCACATAGCCTCCGTCACCTTCAAAGTGCTCCCGCGTATTTCGTCAGGTCGTAGCACGCCCCGCCCCGTAGAGGGACGGGAAGACCCCAATGATGAAGCATGACACTAAAGGATTTTTTTAGTGTGTGAGGGGTATTTTAACAAGCACATTGTGCTCTCATCTTTACCACCTGAAGAGAGAGTTTATCTTTTTCACCACCCACATGTTAAAACAAAAATAAAAAATTAAAAACCACCACACATTGCTAGAATTAGATATCTCAGGAGTTATACTATTAATCATGTGGTCAAACGGAATCTCTAGGAGATTGCCTTGAGTAGTACATATGTTCTCCTCCACTCGGTATTCCTTATTTTCCTGTGTCCTGCCAAAATCTAGTGTTGAATAAACGGATGAAGGTGACGCGGCTTGAGGCACAATCTGTGACGATGTGGAGAGACCCGTGTGTTTAAGGTGAGAGAAGGGTCCTCCCGAAGTGAGGTTAAAGTATGAAAAGGCATGTAATTTGAATGTCCTGATGATGATCCCGCTATACCTTATGGGGATCGAAACGCCGTCGACACCTCACACTGGATGATTTGATTTTATTACTAGTTGAATCACAACAGTGGATTTTGTGCAAATATTTGTCTGCAAAAATTTGGAATACAAGCAGACTGCCTGTTCTTGCCTCATTTATGTCTATATGTGTCACAATTGTCTGTAATACAGTAGTAGGCCACAGGCTGTCCCATTTTTGATATTGTATTTAATTGACTTACAAATTCAACAATTGTGTTATTAAACCCTGTCCGGCAGTTTATATAGACTTTGATTTCGAATCTATATTTATTCAAAATCATTATTTACGTGTTAGGGACCACTGTTCCTTGAAACAATATATGCTCCCAAGGTCCCTCATCTACTGCTCCTTTGGGTTTCCCTTGTACTTCAAAATAGTATGCTGCCAAAATCTAGGACATACTGGGGCACTTCTGGACTATGACACCAACCTCAATTAGCAGTGAAGCCACACAAATATAAAACCAATATAATCATGTATATTGGTTTTATATTTGTGTGGACTCACTGCTAATTGAGGTTGGTGTCAATTCTAATCAGGGGGTTTAGCAGTTAGGGTCTTAAAACATACCCCTGAGACCTTTTTTGTGTTTAGTTAATTACTTCTGGACTATGAGCATTTATTAATCAAGTTTGAACCATTTTACAATTTTGCCGGATGATCCCAGGTTTAGTATTTCTCTGATATGGCATCTTTTGTTGTCAAATCTAGTGTATCTAGATCTTATAACCCCTGGAACCTATTTGAAAGTGCTACTTGGGTGCCATTGTTATTGTAAAAATTTCAAGTGGGGGTCTGTAGAAAAAAAAACAGTGGAAGGGCAGTGATACAACTGCCTTGGGGGAAGGTCTCCTCATGTGTATTTAGTATTTTGCATACCAGCTTTGGTTGCTGAAAATGTACTACTATACAATCGCCTGACACATTCTTAAGAAATTTCCCTTTCCACCCAACCCTATGGACCATGAGGATGTCTTTCATGTTTGAGGGGTAAAACTTTTTGTGTTTGGTGAGCCAGTCAACCGTCTTATTCCATATAAATTATGCCATGATTCTTTTTGCTGGGCACGGTGCCAGTATTAGGCCTAGGACCTCATTGTTAGGTACAGGGTCAGTCCCTTTGGGGCTTTTTGTTTGACTTAGACCAATATGGATTTCAGGTACATTAGGGATTATATGTGGAGTATTGCTATTTTGTGACCCTCCTTGATTGCCTTGTGTATTCCGCGCTCTACCCAATTGGCCGATGTCCCTGCTGATAAACTTTAGAGTGTGATTTACTGGTAATGACTGTTGGGACACATTACTTCTTTTGGCTTGCTCTACTAACAACCCCTCTGCTTGTAGTAATGGGTATGTCCCTATAGCTTTTTTAATGTGGATGGTATTACTACTCATGTTTAGTTGTTCTATTGCACTATTCAACTGCTCTACCTTTATTCCTATTGGGCTAAGTTTCCTGTCCATTAGGTCGCTAATCTGTGTTGACATTATCCCAAGTGCAGCTTCTAGCATTGATGCTATGGAGCCCTCTAAAATTGTCCTAGTCTGTTCTAGAAAGGATTTTATTTATTAATGTATTTATTTCTTTATAGTGTTTTGTATAGCGCGAACAAGACCCGTGGGTATCAGAGCGCTTAACATAAATGATTACAGATTGACATTATAGTAACAATTATAACAATTATAACAGCAAACAGATATGAAGGTATAAGGTGATATGCTATCTAGGGTGATTAGATAAATATATTCATAACGCCTGTGCAATTAGCATTAAGAGGTGCATAAGGTTTCGCTTGTGTCATAGTCATACAGTCAGCTGGGTGAGGTAGGGTTCCATATTATTATCAGTACAATTACCTGAGTAATTAGTAATAAGAGTTGAATGGGTTTAGCTAGTAGCAAGGATCAAAAGATAAACAAGTAAGGTAGAGGTAATATCTTTTGGGTGTGAGATACAGTGTTGAGATCACATAAATATGAGGTAGCAGTAAAGTGTACAGCCGAGGCTTGAGCGGTACTCGGTCAATTGTCTTATTGATCTTCAGCTTATTCCCGATGAGTCTGATCCTCTTTTGGCGTAAATGTTCATACCAATGGTCTGTAGGCATCTCTATGTAGGGTATTTACTCATCATGTGCCTTTTCAGTTCCCGTTTAAATGTTACAGTATTTTTAATCTTCCTGATGTTAGGAGGGAGTGAATTCCAGACTCTGGGGGCGGCACCGGAGAATGCTCGGTCATAGGTCTTTTTCTTCCGGAAGAAGGCCGGCTGCAATAGCAGCTCTTTGGCGCTTCTAGTTGGTCTGTGACCTCCCGATAGCTTAATTTTCTTGGCTAGATATCTAGGCGTGTTGTAGTGGACCGCTTTGTGGGTAATACAGGCTTGTCGTGTATTTCTATAGGTTCTGAATCAGTCCCCCTATTCCTGACCCTATTCTGGTTAAACTAACTATCAAGTTAACTAACAGTCAGCCCATGAGGCAAGAAATCCCCCATGATGCAGATACCGTTATCTGACGCAGTCACACTACGGCACAGGAACGTGTTATCTGATTAGGTCATAACGCTTGAGATCTAATTAGACAAGCGATATTCCTCCAGCCCCTGATAAGGCATACGACGTTCTCATAACAAATCAAACCTATGACAACCTGGATAATCCGTGCGGCCATTGTTTTGATTTCACAGAGAACTTTAGAAAAGAATGTGCTAACGAGCAAGTCGTATGACATCTTTATTGACGTACCTATGTCCATCCTTACGTCAATCCCGGCACCTTTAAGGTATAAATATTGCCGACCTTGCCCTATGCAAACACACGCGTGGTGACAAGACGGAGCAGCCATACTTGCCGAAGCCGAGAACAGAAGCAGACCCCGCAGGCAGCAGCCCCGCCTTCCTGACGCGCTGAGAGACGCGCTGCTATCTCAAGCCGAGAGACCCAGCACCGGCGCTTCTGGGCAGCCCTCGCAGGCAGCCTGGAATATCGAGAGCAGAGAAAGAGATACCATTCCTCATTTCATCCTAACTTCCAGGTACAGAACTGAATAACCCCTCCTAGAGAATTCGTTAGTTATTCACTTGGCAAAAACAAACTTAACTTAAACTGTAACTTTCTATTCCCGCCCACGCATTAGACTTAGGTCAGGTACACGGGGTAGGCGTATTTAGAAACACCAGTTGAGTACGTTTAGTCAAATGTATATGTGTATGTAAATATATTTTAATCATTTTAAACATCATATGGCTCAGAAACCATATCAATGTTTTTACAGTATTATTTTATACTATTGCTTCTAATGTATGCACTTTACTTAACTATAAGTATTGCAATAATATCGATCCATTTCTCTTGTACGAGAAAAGAGACTGATCAATAAATAACATCTTTTATTGAACACGCCCGTCTCCTCCTTTTCTCTACACTCTGATGAGACTAAGAATGCACGTACTGACTGAGTAAAATAATTGCCTTGTGCTCACACGACTCTTGAGATTGACTCTTGATTAGGGGAGAGCAAAGTTGTCATGTTCTATGGTTGTCAAAAACTAAATCCCTTCTTGTCTAATCAGGGGAGTTAATTCCTCCCTTGAACATTCGAGAAAGTTTCTAGCGAACTCTGAGCTTAGCTGGCAAACCCAAAAATTAAGTCTAGTATCGACAGTAGTAGACCTAGTTAACGTCTGGCCTAGGCCTTTACTGCCGTAGGTACTATTCCAATGCGCAGAGCCTATTGGAAAAATAGGAGCTACACTACATGGCGCCCAACGCGTTTGGAAAGGGCGATAAAACTAACGTAAGACATTTAGAGTAACTCAGTCGTGCTTTCTCACTCAGACCCCTTTTCCCAAATACTCCAAAGACGTCTGGAGTGGGTGAAAGGTTATAATATCCTCCAAAACCTCGCAGGAGGGAACTCCTATGTATGGTTCTTGGTCTAGTCAACGTTGAAGGATAAAACAGTTCCAAAATATTGTGCATCTAATCTCTGTTTCCATAAAGAAACCTGATCTGCAAATAAACATAATACCATCCTGTCAGCAAAATGGACAGCGATGAAGAACGAGAGGTTACTAGATTAGCTACTGAAATAGCAGATGCTGATGCTACCATGCAAGCAGCAGACGCGGATATAATACTCATTCCGGTCGCCAAAAGGAGATCTATAACCTTAAAACTTATAGAAAATGGACTGACACCTAGAGGTGGCACAGTCATATTCGTAATCGAGGCACACGAATATCGGCAGACAGAGGTATACTATACATGGATACATTTTCCAGCAGCTAATACTATAACAAAGTACTTCCACTATTACAAAGTAGAGGAACCTCCTAATGAGTACACTCCTTTCGAGGAAGTAGAAGTACCACTCAAATTCCAAGAGCATTTGCTCTTATTTGATGGCGCCCTAAAACATAATAATCACATTACAAGGCTCGGTCCTTTAGGAAGACCAGGAGCAACGTGGCCGGTCCTAGCCGGATACACACCATATCCAGACATCGAAAGAATGCCTGCAGCAGAGCTGTTAATACAGCTAAAACAACTACTAAAAATTCACAGACAATTAGTTCAGTATGTAATGCGGACTTCAACAATTCAGCCAGCGATTAAACTTCCACAGCTGACCCCTCACCAGGGGAACACAAATAAAATTACACCACAGAACATCCAATCCTGCCTAGGTAAAGTTTCAGCTAAACGGGAACAGATACCATTCTGGTTGGCACAGAAAATTACCCAAATAGAGGCGGTGTTTCCTGACACCACCCCATTAGAAAAACACAGAATTCTGACTATATGTCTCCCAATGGGAATCGCACCACACATTGAGGACTGTGACACTTGGGGTACAGTCTTTGCTTCCATCTACACAAAAACGCACGGTGTTCCATCCATTTCGGTAATACCAGATGTGCTAAAACAAATTCAAGATGAATACGGTCCAGAACCTGCTTTAACTCTTGGTATGAAATTACTAAAAGACTTCAAGCAGGTCTCGGCTATATTACTAGCCAACATAAAGGGTGAAGCAGCAAACGTGGCGATCCGCCAGAGGTTAAAAGAGACAGATATAGCAGACCAACCAGCTGAAATTGCCAGAATCATAGAAAAATCCTATGAAGAACTAGGCAGAGATAGTCTAGGTGGAATACCAGTAAAACCGCAACTGACTACAAGTCCAGAAAAAATATTTTTTAATAATAATAATTCACCAAAAAAGAACTGGGATGGAAACAAACAATCCAATCCTAAAGAAAAGAAATTCCAGTCCAGAGGAAGGTCTCCTAGGCGAAGAGAGAAATCTCCAAACCCGAGACAAAGGTCACCTCAGAGTGAACCCTCTGGGAATAGATATAACCTTAGAAATAGGGATAATATTAAAAAACCTGATAGATATCAAGACATTGATACACGTCCCTCTCAATCTTTTCAGACTTCCTCGCAGAAATCGGAAAGAAGAGGACGATCAGAAGAGCACGCCAAGTCCAAAGACAAGGAACCTGCTCAACTGAAAAAGAAATCACAATTTCCAAAAAAGAAGGTAGCCAGTATCAAGGTAGTTAACAATGCCGAGAATACTGAGGACACAACTGAAAAACGGAGAATGGGCTCAGACAATGCTAGACAGCGCAGCAGAGGTGAGCATAGCTCGCAAAGTCCTGATGGATCATCTGGAGACAGTGGACACGAATGAATATCTTCAAGTGGAAACTGCAGATACCAGAGTTAGCAAGCCCCACAAAATATACGAGATAACATTACGTATAGAGGGAGATAAGACTAGGAAAATAAGGGGACTATTTTGGGATAACCTCTCAAAGGGTTATGACATACTTCTAGCTGAAAAAGACTGGCCACCAGAGTTTGTCAGGGAGTGCCCTCATGGCGAAGAAGTAATTATGCCTGCCTTCTCGAATCAAATACCGATTCATAAAAAATATACACTTGCTAGAAAGTGGGCAGTGGCCTTAGCACCTGCTTTATATAAAAATCATGTAGGATGGGATGAGGATTCTCCTCCTCACAAAATCCAGTTAAAATCACAACCTACTGCACAAAGGCAGTACCCAATTAAGCAAGAAGCTAAAAAACAAGTAAATGAAATACTAGATCAGCTAGAATACCAGGGGGTGATTGAAACTTGCACCTCACAAATGAACAATCCTTTGTTTCCGGTCTCCAAACCAGACAATTCGTACCGTCTAGTTTTGGATTACCGACACCTTAACACATGTTGCAAAACTTTTGCAGTGCAAAACTCACACAGTGCTGCACTAATGAATAACATAGTGCGCAAAAAATACAAAACAACCTTGGACATCTCCAACGGATTCTTTTGTCAAAACATAGCACCAGAGAGCAGATATTTAACTGCATTCTCAGTAAATGGCACTCAAAAACAATTCTGTCGGTTAGCCCAGGGGTACAAGAACAGCCTGGGGGTATTCTCAGCAAGAGTAACAGAATTACTACAACTATATGATGATGAAGCATTATCTTATGTCGAAGACATTTACTTAACAGATGATGACTTGGAGACTCACTTGAAAAGAGTGAACACCATAATACTTGGTTTCGCTGCAGAGGGTTACAAATTCAACTTCAAAAAGTCCAGAATTGCCCATCTGACGGTCCTATTCTTAGGATATGAGTTATCAAGTGAAGGCAAAAGCCTGGCAGACAATTTCCTAGAGAAATGTGCCGTAATCCAAGCTCCTAAAACACTAAAAAACCTACAGTCAATTCTAGGCTTCCTAAATTTCGGAAGAACATATATTGCAAATTACGCAGAAAGGGTCAAACCCCTTTATGATCTAATTAAACCAGACTTTAAAAGATCCAGTTGGACTCAAGCACACACAGAAATTTTGAGATCCTTACAAACAGACATGCTAATTAAAACAAAATTAGAAACCCGTGATAATACACGCAACCTTGTGATCCGAGTCATCCCAGGGAGATGCGGATTCACATACCTAACCTCTAATGAGGGAGATAAGGTACCAATTGCATTCAAATCACATTTGTACACAAAAGCTGAACAGAGATTCAACAACAAAGGAAAAATTGTTCAAGCAGTTCAAACCGCAATAGCTAGAGAAAAAGACATAGCTGACGGTAGACATATCACAGTCAGAACAGCTGAATCAGCCTTTGAGGCATTAACAACACCGTGTAATTTACCAACAACAACATTGGATCCAGAATGGTTACAATGGGTAAATTCAATCACAACGGACAAAGTATATTACTTCTTTGATCCAGAACTAGAAGAATTGAAAAATCTAAAATATGAAAAGACGTATCCTCTGCCAATCGACATTCTGCCTCTACGACATTACGCCTGTGTAATATATACAGACGGACATGCTCAACCCTCAGTTTGGGGAGAACATGCATACAATCCCACATGTGAGATTACAAAAGAAGTGTGGCACGGAGGTAAACTAAGACCTCTATTAACAAAATCACACTCAGTAGAAACTAATTCAGAACTACAAACTGAAATATTAGCTTTGAAAATGGCGCTAGATAATGCGGATCGCGAATTCCCGACACTTATAGTGTCAGATTCATATTTCTGCGTCAAAGCATATAACAAGGATTTGCAGACCTGGATTCAGAACGGTTACAAAGATGAGACGGATGCACCAATAAAGCAGAGACTGCTCTGGGAACAGGTAGCTCTTTTGAAAAAAGAACTACCAAAGACTCACGTGACACACTCACTGAGTCACCAGCGTGATGGCGTTCACGTTGTAGGGAATTCATTGGCTGAAACAGCCGCAGCGGCAGCCAGTAAACCGGCTCCCGTAGATCGAAAAAAGCGTACATTAAAATACATTGACGGCGAAACATTGCTGGCGGTGAAAACGTCATCAAAAGGCGACTGCTCAGCGTTACCGATCAACTATCCACTCAATTACACATACATCATAGATGCAAACTCCATTCCTTTTGCTCGAATCCCTGGAGTGGGGGATAGAGTGATTCCAAACATGGACAGGAGAAACTTGTTAATCGCAGACGCACACATGGGCGAGGGTCTCAGACACCATAAATTAAAAGATTCTCTGGAAGAATTACAATCACGGTACTGGTGGCCAGGCATGAGCCTGCACTACACCTTGTTTGTAAAAAACTGCCCAAACTGCAACAGAGATCGCAGTGGGGAGAGAAGCAGTTTAATACCTCGTCGTATCAAGGCAGATAATATTACCAATAAAAAGTATGGCTTGCGATTAACTTACACAGGCTAGTTCCACTTATAATGTAGATCCACAGCACTCGGCTGACGTCCGGACTGTTATACAAGATTTGCGAGTCTAAATGGCATATACGCTAAGAGCATGCTACGTTCGACCATTTTTTTTCTCTTTTTCTCAGGCAATCCAGCCTGGGGGGGGGAAAGAATGGCCAAATGAGCACAGCCCAGCGGGAATCTTCTCACTTCCTTCCTGAGGGTATGGGATGGTGTAAAGAAAAAACCAAGACAGAAAGCAATCTATAATAGAAAGGATATTAGGTTCGGGAGCTGGGTGGGTCAAACATCTAATAAGTGTCCAACGTAGTCTAAATAACTTGCCAAGAAATTCTCTGAAGGGATTCAGTCCGTACGAATTATTATTCGGAACTAGGATGTTGATCTCTGACCTTGATAGTCAGACTTCAGTGGTAACAGAAAAAAGCTTTGATGTCAAAGACCGTTTGGCTATTTTGCAGGACTTAAACAAAACAAGAAAAGACCTGAGCAACATACAGTTGAAACAACAGCCAACGACCACTGAAGATTCACCACCTGTCCCAGCAAGACCTGTCTGGATTCCAAAAGTCGGGGATCTAGTCAGGGAAAAGATCGCGGTAAAGAAGGAATTTGGGCCTTCTTACAGAAAAGCAGTTCCTGTATTGTCTGTCAACGGGACAAGATCAGTTGTACTACCGCCACTTGCTGGAAAAAAGGAGAACCGAGTTGTATCCATCGACCTGGTAAAACCACAACATGTGGCCGATAACCAACGGTAGGCCAAGTGGACTCCCAATAAGTAGCAGAACACCAAGGTTTGCTACCAGTACAGAGGTCCTATCAAAGAGGCTCATCACATTCGAAACGCCAACAGAAGAACAACAAGGACTATGCAACAATGCAATAGAACTAAGACCTCTGAAAACCCAAATAAAGACATTTAGCAGAGACACACCAATCTATACAGAAGTACCAAGTGAAAATGCAAGAAACAAAAATCCTGAACCAATTGGAACAATTGATAGAACTGCATCTGGTTACTTCATCAACTTCGATGATTCCTCTGACGGCTTCAGTGAACAAAAGACACATCCATCACCAAAATCCTTTAAAGACAAAGCAAAGGAACTTTTGAAAGAACTAAAAGAAACATATCTGATTTCTCCATGGATTGAATTTTGGGTGGGTTTTGGTGCATTTATCCTCATACTTTGGCTCATCATGGTATTTACCTTGGGACGCTTCATTGAGGGAAAATATGCTAAAATGGACACAGCAAGTCAGAACATCAACTTGGTCCTCAAACCACACACATCTTCACACGTCGAGAAACGAGAACTTTCTTCAGAACTTTCTTCAGCCAATTTTACAGCAATTCCAATACCTGGTGGGGTAGCCTGGGACAACACTGACTATGAAATTTATGGTCCGGTCGAGATCCTGAAATATCCACACCAAATTAAGATCTCTTTGAGTGACTTTGCAAAACCAAACTCATTTGCTGATGATTGGGACTTTGAAAGTATTAACAATATGATGTCTGACTTAGTAATGTCTGCTAAATTTACAAAACATGATTATTTGCAGGGTTCTACAAATTATGACAGCATGTACTGCTATAACCATTATGGTAACCATTTCTTGCATAAATCTGCACAACCTAGAAATGTTTTAAATTTTAATCAATGGGAACATTGTGCTACACCTCCAAAAGGGAGCTCAAGAACCGTGTATGGCAAATATTCATATTTTTCAGGTTTTAACACAAGTAATGCGGAAACATTTTATTTTAAATTGTCAAACAAGACAGGGACCAAAACCATGATAACCAACACAAAATTGATTTATTCTGACTTATTCTTTGAACAAATGAATACTTTTGGATTTAATTATTGGGACAAAAATGTTGATTTGAAAAGTGTTTGGGGTACAAAAGAATGGCAAGTACAGGGTATAGAAGCTTTGTTTAGAGCCTGCATGATCCCAGAACAAATGATATTTTTAAATGACACTGTTCAACAAACCACCTGTCTTGGCTTAGCCAAAATCAAAGATTTAAATAACCTGTCTATTCCAAAGCCAACAATGTTTAGCAATAACTCTGATACAGATGAAGAAATAGACATAAACCATATACTTAACCAAAACAGAACACATCCTGATTGGAAACAATGGTTGATCTGGCCCACAGATACAAATAACTGTCAAGATAGATTCCTGAATAAAACACAGGGTTTCAAAATGACCAGGCCAGACCCTAGATATCCCCAAAGACATCACCCAGGGATAATAACAACCTACAGTGTGGGCAAATTATGCCTTCAATGGCTACAAACTTCCACACTGCCTGAAATTAAGCAACACCTAACTTTACTTACTGATGGTGCTGACTTGCGTGATTTCATAATGGGACCACGCAAACAGCGTCAAAAGCGTTTCATAGCAGCCTCTGTATATGCAGCATACAATGAGGCCTGGAAGGTTACTCAAATTGAGACAGCAGAAAGAATACGGGAAATTGACCGTATTAATTTGGAAAAATCACTTTCTGTAGTGGACAATGGGTTAATGACTCTGTCCTCCAGAATTTTTTCATTGGACAGCATTGTGTCTTCAGCAATCGATATATTATCGCAAGACTTACTGTTATTACAACATGGTCAGTCACAATTGCGTTCTATTGTACAGCTTGGCTGGACGTTACAAAATCTGCGTTCAGGCTACGTGCCTTGGCGTTTAATCAACACAACGTCACTATTCCAAATCTTTAACCTTACTGATAGACAAATCGGTATGGCGCAGAAGGGTGCTGATTATACAATCTTGAGCATTGAAAAACTAGAAAGATTACCAATGACAATGTCAGAACGACCTGTCAGTGAATGGATAATCCACGGAATCATAAATATTCCAATCTCAACCTTCAGGTTTCAATACTGCCAAAAATATATACAGGCTGGCATGTACGAGAAATTGGGAAAGGGGTACCTTAAAACAACATGGAACCTGCCCTATTCACATGCATGTGTCAGTAATAAAGGACAGAAAGTGTTTCTTAGTGGCAACAATTGTGCTATGTCACTAAGCGGCACGCTTCTATGTAACGGTATTAGTTTGCACGGAGCCTGTGAAGGGAATTCATACAACCTTTCATGTCACCAGCAAGGCGCACCTGCAACTGAAATAGAACCATTCTTTCAAAGACTCTATAATGGGAGTTACATTCTTATTGTAGACCGCAGATGTTGCAGTCTTATGCCCGGGACTCCTTATCTAGTAACTACAACAGCGAAGGTCAAGTGCTGTGGACGTTCTTTGTTCCCCAGCTCCTTTCCAGACAGGGAGGCGAGGGCATGGCCCAGTTTGAAAATTACTTCTATTCGAATAGACACTTTAAGCAGAATGAAAACAGTGCTTCTTCAGACGCCTACAAGGCTCACGTCATCAAAAGAAACGTATGATCTACAAGTCGCAAGGACGACTGCAGAGATACATACATTATTATCAACCAATTCCCCCGTACATTTCGCGGAAATCCTGAGCGAAATCTTAAATATTTCTGATACCACTGGGGTCTCAAAGGTATTTAAGACAGTATTTTCGATGGCATTAACACCATTCAAAGCCATACTGGGTATTTTTCCAGATTTCGTCCATTCGATTTTTGGCGGACTTCCCCTGATCCTGGGACTAATTGCAGGAATCCTATTCCTAGTCCTTATTTTTCGTTATGGCAACCCATGTCACAGACCAAACTCTGACGACAATGGAAGAAACGATCCTAGCCATTGGATACCGGGACCGGATATCAAAAATCCTGGGACTCTCCCGGCCTAGAGACCTGAACATGACTTGGTTTCTATCATTTCGACCAATGTGGCAAAGGTGTGTTTTACCTGTACTAAGGTGTCTGCTATGCGGAGAAGAATGCGTGTTAGACACCTGTCTGACGCTACAATCGGATGCGCCGGTGGATGCAGATACACTGTTGGTTCCTACCAAGGTTCACGCACTGTGCTGCCCTCAAAGGCTGCCAATTCTGATGACGGCATTCCTGGAATCTTCACCACTGCGATTGAAGAGTAGTGAAGTTCAAGATGAAAGCAGCATCGAACAGGTACGACCTTCTGTCAGCAATGCAAATCAGAATGTCAATGGAGACAATCATGCGCATGAATGCATGGTTACCCCTATTTCCGACTTAGAGGAACTTTCCCATGAAGCTGTTGACAGTTTTTTCGAAAGCCTGAATGATATGATGTTCTCTCCGGAACAGAAATAGAGACTTTTGAGTAAACTCGCACACGGCGTTCCCTGAATTCGGCCTTCAACTTTAACAATAAAGTCACATGAACAATTACAATCCAGTTCACGGACAGCAACTTTTTTCAGCAAGCCCCTAAAATATTTTTCTATATTTTTTTTCCCGGGACACTGATCTTCTGCTTAAAGTAAGAAACTATTCCTAGAGAACTAAGATTTCTATTTTTTTAGATACTTTATAGACTTTATATAGACTTTAGCTGCCCGCTGGTATGTTCACAATATATTTTATGTGATGAAATGGTTTCGACTTTTTTTCTGTATAGCCATATTAAGAGCCATTTCATGTGTATTTCTCATATACCAACAAGCAATAATGCATAAAATGCGTGTTTACTTTTGCATTTAATTCATAGCTTAAGTGCATACAATATATATGACTGCAATTTTTCAGTATATTTGAAAATTTCGAAATGCATTTATGTATTTTGGGGTGGTAAGGTATACACTATACTCTATAGTATGTTGTACTATGTTATACTATGCATAGATTAGTAGATATGACCATAGTTAGCGTGGAGTGGGTGTCGTGTATTTCTATAGGTTCTGAATCAGTCCCCCTATTCCTGACCCTATTCTGGTTAAACTAACTATCAAGTTAACTAACAGTCAGCCCATGAGGCAAGAAATCCCCCATGATGCAGATACCGTTATCTGACGCAGTCACACTACGGCACAGGAACGTGTTATCTGATTAGGTCATAACGCTTGAGATCTAATTAGACAAGCGATATTCCTCCAGCCCCTGATAAGGCATACGACGTTCTCATAACAAATCAAACCTATGACAACCTGGATAATCCGTGCGGCCATTGTTTTGATTTCACAGAGAACTTTAGAAAAGAATGTGCTAACGAGCAAGTCGTATGACATCTTTATTGACGTACCTATGTCCATCCTTACGTCAATCCCGGCACCTTTAAGGTATAAATATTGCCGACCTTGCCCTATGCAAACACACGCGTGGTGACAAGACGGAGCAGCCATACTTGCCGAAGCCGAGAACAGAAGCAGACCCCGCAGGCAGCAGCCCCGCCTTCCTGACGCGCTGAGAGACGCGCTGCTATCTCAAGCCGAGAGACCCAGCACCGGCGCTTCTGGGCAGCCCTCGCAGGCAGCCTGGAATATCGAGAGCAGAGAAAGAGATACCATTCCTCATTTCATCCTAACTTCCAGGTACAGAACTGAATAACCCCTCCTAGAGAATTCTTTAGTTATTCACTTGGCAAAAACAAACTTAACTTAAACTGTAACTTTCTATTCCCGCCCACGCATTAGACTTAGGTCAGGTACACGGGGTAGGCGTATTTAGAAACACCAGTTGAGTACGTTTAGTCAAATGTATATGTGTATGTAAATATATTTTAATCATTTTAAACATCATATGGCTCAGAAACCATATCAATGTTTTTACAGTATTATTTTATACTATTGCTTCTAATGTATGCACTTTACTTAACTATAAGTATTGCAATAATATCGATCCATTTCTCTTGTACGAGAAAAGAGACTGATCAATAAATAACATCTTTTATTGAACACGCCCGTCTCCTCCTTTTCTCTACACTCTGATGAGACTAAGAATGCACGTACTGACTGAGTAAAATAATTGCCTTGTGCTCACACGACTCTTGAGATTGACTCTTGATTAGGGGAGAGCAAAGTTGTCATGTTCTATGGTTGTCAGAAACTAAATCCCTTCTTGTCTAATCAGGGGAGTTAATTCCTCCCTTGAACATTCGAGAAAGTTTCTAGCGAACTCTGAGCTTAGCTGGCAAACCCAAAAATTAAGTCTAGTATCGACAGTAGTAGACCTAGTTAACGTCTGGCCTAGGCCTTTACTGCTGTAGGTACTATTCCAATGCGCAGAGCCTATTGGGAAAATAGGAGCTACACTACAGGCTATCTTCATTTTAATTCTAGCTTCGTAAGGTAACCAGTTTAGTGCCTTCAGGTGAGGAGATATGTGATCGAATTTCCTCGTTCCCGTGATGAGTCTTGCCGCTGCGTTGAGACAGGCTTTTAGTGGTGCAGTGGATGTTTTCGGTAGGCCAGCTAACGTGGTGCAGCCATATTCGATCCTCGAGATAACTAGCGATTGGATGGCAAGTTTTAGATCCGCTTCTGAGATAAAGGGTTTCAGTTTTCTTAGATAGTTCAAGTGGAAACGGGCGCTCTTAGCCATAGAGTTAATGTGTTCTTTCATGTCGAGGTTCTCGTCTAATGTAATTCCTAGGGATTTGGCTGAGTTAACTATGGTCGGAGTGCAGTTAAGCGCAGTCACCAATTTAGCCCATTCCTTTACCCCTGGTTGACTCCTTGTCGGTGAGATTAACAGGAATTCAGTTTTGTTGGCATTAAGTTTCAGATGATTGGCTGTTAGCCATTGCAACGCTTTCTTTAGAGTTGCATTCATTAGGTCAATGTCATCACTGCAGGCAATCTTCATATATATTTGCGTGTCGTCTGCATACATGTGGTAGGAGATCTGTGATTTTCGAAGAATCTCCGTGAGAGGTTCTACATATAAGTTGAATAGATCTGGGGATAACGTTGAACCTTGAGGTACCCCTGAGGTTCCGTGACGATTTGAACACGTGTTTTTAACATTGTCGCAAATACATAATTTTGGTATCAGTGAACCGCAAATGATCCATTTAGTATATCCTGGTGTTTTCGCTATGCTACGAGCAAGAGCACTCCTGTTATGAACACATTTCTGATCTACCCATGGCATCCATCTTAGAACACGGAAGCCATTTTGTATTCTTTGCCCTCACATAGTCAATGAACACGCAATAACCTCTTTCAATTAAGGACACGTAGGCTTTAGCCGGCAATTCACCTTGCTAGTGACACATGCACCTTAGGCAAGCAACGCTGTGGCAGTATGACTCAGCAAGAGCTGCCTCCCCAGCCTGAGGCCAGTCCTGCTATACTGGTTCTTGTGTCCGTTGGCTTGATCATGATTAGGCGGCCGAAGCTGGTAGCCTTGCCCATTTACGACCCACAAACATCTCTTATCCTACTGTTCTATCTTCTGCACCTGGCTCTGCTCCTTTCCTTCTGGGCCTTTATTAGGGGGAGGTAACGAAATTTACGATGAGGCGGTCCGGGTCTTGAATGAGAAATTGACATGGGATTATGATGGAATAGTGGGAACCCCTCGTTCGTAATGTTTTGACATCAGATATTGTTGACGATTCCTGTGCAACGCCAAATATTTATTGTTTAAGATACAAAGGTTTTTTGAATGTGCTAACATGTAAAGAATTTGCCTGAAGCCCAATATTCAGTATATAAGGAGCAACCCTCTTTGTACAAATTGAACAGGCTCCTAGATACTGCCCATGTGTAGTTTCTGTGACTTCTGTGTCCCTGCAGTAATAAACCTTTGGTCTTTGACGCCACCATCGAGAAGCCCGTGTTTCTGTTTGTTTGTGCACCGAGGCAGGTTGAACTCCGGGGTCTTCGGGTGTTATCCCTGACACCTCTGGACGGAACCAAAAAGTCCAGAACTCCAATTGGCGCCCAACGTGGGGCGACTTCATTCGGTACCGGTCCAAAAGCCTGAAGAGTTCGAGAAGCTTCGTGTGAAGATTCCAGAGGGAGGCGCCCCACTTCATCGATCCCGGCATATCGCAAAAGTGGCCCGACGTTCTCTTCCACGAGGGTTCCCGTTCGGATGGCTACAGTGGTCCGTTGCTTTGACCGTCGCCCTGTCTTGGACCCGAGGTGCAGTCCTTAGTACGGCGAGACGTGACGGGTTTCTCCTTGGTGACGTCTTCAGTGCCTCAGTTAAGTATTAAGTGGTTGCTAGTTGGTTACCTCGTAAGGGTTGCTCCTGTTTGGATAATCCTTTTAGTTTTTGGTTTGGTTTGGTTTCGTAAGATTATCACTGGTTGTTCTGGTTAAAATAATCATTTGGTTTAGTTTGGGTATCGATACATTTGTTCGCTTTGGTAGGCCTAAGTTCTTGGTTCGAGTGCGCACCTTTTTGTTTGTGTTTTGTCTGTTCTGTGTTCCGGATTATAAAATGGTAAGTCGGAAAAATTGTATGTTGTCTTGTTTTAGTTGCAACAGTGATTCCCAGTTGGAGGACTCGTGTTCGGTTCCTCCGATTGGAACTCCCCTTTATGATCTATATTGCAAATTTGGTGTGGGCCCTATCTCTTATAACGAGGTATGGATCCACTATACAGAGAAAGATGGTGTCCTTAGTTGGCCACTGCATGGTAGTTTTGAACCCCAAGTTCTTGATAATTTAGAAACGAAATTGTTCAAGAAGAAAGCCCGGCCGGCAATGTTTGATTCTTTCCGTTATTGGCGAAAAGAATCTAAACAGAGAGAAATTAAAAAGTTGAAGAAAGAACAGAAAGAGCAAGAGTTGACTTTAGAACAGTCTGCTAAGCAGCTGCAACTCAACGAGTCTGAGAAGGCGATGGAGGTGGCCAATAGAGAGCGTAATTTAGCGATAGACAAGTGCTATCCTGCTTTGCCATCGAGTACAGCTAAGATAGTAGAGGACCCCGAAAAGGATCCTCTGTTGTCTTACTTGTTACGATCACCCCCACCGTATGCACAGGGTGCTACGGCTCCACCTATACCGAATGTTCAATTACCGGTTGCTGGCCAACCTGGTGTTCCTGCTCCTCTGAATCAAGTTCCTGTACCTCCTATGGTCAATATTAATGTTCCTTCGACACCCCCTCTTCCAGGGTTGCCGGCTTCTTTACCTATACCTGTATCACTCACACCTGCTAGTTCACAGGCTATTTTGCCCGCTACTCCTACTGTTCCTGTTCTATCTGTTCCAACTGCTACTCTATTTACTGCTTCTGCTAATATTATGACTCCGCTTTCTGTTCGTCGGAGAATCACTGATTCTGTCTCTAATATTTTATCTCCCTTCTATAAAACTCTGATTAAGACTCCTACCTCTGACTCTGTGCAGAGACGTAGTCAGCTTCCCAGTACTGAAGAGCGAGGAATACTAGATTCCACTGCTCTTAGATGGGTTTCGAAAGTTGAAAGATATAATGTACAAGATGTATTAGATACATTTATGCAATGGAACGAACCGACACAACAATATGTGTTCGATGAAATGTGCTTCCTTCTACGTGAGGAATTGGAAAAGGATGACCCTGAATCAAATCTAGAAGAATTAATTAATGTTCAGAAAGAGTTTGCTGCAGGTATGATAGTTGGTCAAAATATAAAAGAAGCGATGGAACTGATTTTAAGTTATAGGAATGACCCATCCCTTCGTTCACCGAGGGAGTTAGAGAAACGTAGTACGAAACAAAATCGTCAATACCCAATGAGGGAGGTTCCACCAATTTGGCGTGAAGCTGTGCAAGCTAATGTAAACCTTGGTATTGCAGCCGCTCCAGCCCAATTCCAGAGAGTATGGATACATATTCCATGGAAGCGAGCTGAAGTATTAGCAGTGAAACAGGCCTTGCCAGATCCGCGTAAAAATCCTGCAGGATACTACAAAGAGTTGGCTCAGACAGTTGACGCTTGTGTATTGAATCTAGCTGACATAGATCTGCTATTTGGTAATGTAGTACCGCAACCAATTTGGGCTAAAATTCGGAAAGAGAATCATCCAGTTGCCCCAGGTGGTGATTGGGCAGCTATAATTGCGGCGGATGGTCAGCAAACAGGTGGTTCCAAACCTGAACCCTTAATTGCTAATTTGCCTGGTAGAATAATCGATTTAATGAAAACCCTAATGCCAGCATTACGCGTTAACTGGGACAAATTGTCCGCGTGCAAACAGAAGAAAGACGAAAGCGTCTCCGACTTTTTCACAAGATTCGAGGATACTTTTGTGGATCATAGTGGTCAGGATATGAGCACAGAAGGAGGCCAGAGATTATTTGTTGATAAATTTGTGCACAATCTGTTGCCCGAACTTAGTGGTAAATTAAAGAATTCTGAAAGTGCGTGGGCTGTCTCTACGACTGCGCAAATACTTGCGACTGCCCAGTACTATGAAAATAGGGATAAAGAGGAGAAAGAAAAATCAGATAAAAAGACGAAAGATTTAAAAACTAAAGTTCTTTTACAGCAAGCATATCCGCCTCGCACGAATCAGACTAATACACAGCAAGGGTCATATCAAAGGACGGAGTATAATTCTCAGAGGCCACAGTACCAATGGAATCAGTGTGCTTATTGCAAAATGGAAGGCCATTATAAGACTGAATGTCCAGTCTTAGCGCAAAATAATGCTGCGACAGCTCAGAGAGGCCGTGGTAGTTCTATACAAAACTCTAGAGGTCGAGGACGAGGTGCTATGCCTCCACAGACAAGTGATCGCCCTTCCAATCATTTCGATCAGCGAAATGGACAATCTGCCCAACAAAATAGGTCTCAACAGTATCATGTTGAAGACTATTATGAAGCTAGTGAGGAAGTTCAGCCAAGAGAGTACTAGGACAGCCATGGACAAAGAGAGGGAGTAGTATCAGTTCCAGTAGATCAGAGTGGGCCTTATGTCGCAGTAGCAACATCAGGTATAGTCGAACCGTTTCTGTTGGATACTGGTGCAGCAAAAAGTTCTATCATACATGCGAAACTCCCTGGCGCACCTTTGTCTGGCTCAACAAACGTTTCAGTAGGTTTTTCAGGCGCCCCTGTTCACAACCCTGTTTCTGGTCCTTTGTCTATTTCTGTTGGACCCCGCCACTTGAAAGCTCCCCTGATTTTGACGACAGGTTGTAATGAAAATCTGCTTGGTTTAGACTTATTAAAACGCCTGTATGCGACATTGTACTGTTCTCCGGCAGGAGTACAGCTTACGTTGGGTAAAAGAATAATTTCTCCGATGTACTTGTCGATGGATGCGCTCCCACCAGAGCTGCGTTCTCTCCCTGATACTCTTTGGGCGACTGGTCCTAATGATGTAGGTCTTTTAGAAATCCCACCATATGTAGTAACTTTGAAAGCGAATGTAAAATTTCCACGAATTCCACAATACAGAATCTCTAGTGAAGGTGAACGCGCACTTTTATTAATTGTGCAAGATCTGATTGAGAAAGACGTTGTAGAAGAAACTAGAGGTAATGTCTGTAATAGTCCTGTACTGCCTATTTTGAAACGAACTGACCCAACAAAACCTCCAGTATATAGGTTTGTAATTGATCTTAGAGAGGTTAATAAAATTGTGATTCCTCAGTTTCCTGTGGTTCCAGACATTACTGCATTGTTAACGTTGATTCCTGCTACAGCAGCATGGTTTTCGGTTATCGACTTGAAAAATGCCTTTTTCAGCATTCCGATAGCCGAGGAAAGCAGAGATATCTTCGGTTTCTCTCTAGGAGGACGAAGCTTCAGGTTTAAACGTGCTCCACAAGGTTATTGTGAAAGCCCATCCATTTACAGTCAAGCATTAAAAAGCCAGTTAGATTCCTTTGTACTTCCTCCTGGTTCTGCTTTAGTACAATATGTCGATGATCTTCTAGTGGCTGCCGATGACAAGGAAACTTGCAAAACAGCTACAATTTCTTTATTGCATCATTTGTCAAATTTGAATCACAAGGTGTCACCTTCAAAAATGCAATACTGTTGCCAAGAAGTGACCTACCTAGGTCATCTCTTGTCAAAGGAGGGAAGGAAGTTGACCCCAGAGAGAATAAAAGCAATTACACAGATGAATGTTCCTAGCACGCAGAGAGAAGTACGTGCCTTTTTAGGTATTACCTCATATTGTAGGCAATGGATCCCAAATTTTTCTCTTTTGGCGAAACCGTTGGTAGCTTTGACTGGGAAAAATGTTCCGAGTCCAGTGCCATGGTCTGCCGAATGTCAGGAGAGTTTTTCTGAGTTACGAAATGCACTGTGTTCAGCTCCTGTATTGGGTACACCCGATTACAGTAAGCCATTCACGCTCTATGTCCATGAGAGAGAAGGTTGTGCGTTGAGTGTTTTGACACAGAAATTTGGTGATAAACAACGCCCTTGTGCGTATTTTTCATCAACGTTAGATCCGGTAGCTAGAGCGTTGCCTAGTTGCTTGAGAGCTACAGCCGCAGCTGCAGCCTCCATTCGACAATCTGCTGGTTTAGTAATGAACAACATGCTAGTGGTTATGGTTCCTCATGCTGTGGATACACTCATGAACCGAACCAAGACGCAGCACCTTACCAGTGCTAGATTATCAGGTTACGAACTGACACTGCTAGCGAGTCATATTCAGATCAAAAGATGCAATGTATTGAATCCAGCAACATTGTTGCCGACTAGCCAAGAGTCGAGTGATTCCGAACCACACGACTGTTGTTTCAGAACTGAGGAAGAAACAAAAGGACGAATTGATTTAAAAGACACTCCATTATCAGATCCAGATGGCACGTTGTATGTTGATGGGTCTTGTTTCAAATTGGAGAATGGTGACGTGACTGCTGCCTATGCAGTAACGACTTTGAGTACGATTGTGGAGACTGCAAGAGTGAGTCAGAATTCTGCCCAGGCTGCAGAATTGATCGCGCTAACAAGAGCGTGCGTTTTAGCTAAGGGAAAGAGAGTGAATGTGTTCACAGATAGCCAGTACGCATTCGGCGTGGCCCATAGTTTTGGCCGTTTGTGGAAAGAGAGAGGTTTCATTACGTCCCATGGGACTAAGATTCAACATGGTCAGCTAGTTAATGACTTGTTGGAATCTCTAACCTTGCCGACTGAAGTTGCGATTGTGAAATGCAGTGCTCATAAAGCAATCACGGATGATGTTGGTCGTGGGAATGCTTTTGCTGATGAGACTGCAAAACAGACAGCTAGGAATATGATGAGTAGAATGTATGTTGCAACGTCTGCAAGATGGATTTCTGAGTCTGGAATGTGTGAGGACACAGTGGAAAGCGTGAAAGAAATTCAGAAAGAGGCGACTGAGGAGGAAAAGCTTGCATGGAAAGAGAGCACGGGTAAATTGGACTCGAGTGGGTGTTGGATTGACTTGTCGGAACAACAGCGTTGGATGTTGCCTGATGCGTATGTGCTTGCAGTAGTAACGATGGCACATGGAGCAGCGCACATCAGTTCTAAAGGGATTTGTAAGATGTTGGCTCCAGTTTGGAAGAATGATGGGATTAGTAAGTGTGCAGAGAGAGTGGTGAGAAATTGTATGGTATGCTTGATGCATAATCCTGGAAAGGGAATCCCCACACCTGCAGGTCACTTCGCTCCTCCTTCCTGCCCCTTTGAAGTGATTCAGTTAGACTTCATTCATATGGATCGTTGCAACAATCGAAAGTACGTCCTAGTGGTAGTTTGTGCGTTCTCCAGATGGATCGAAGCATACCCACTGAAGGACAATACTGCTTTGTCCACTGCCAAAATCCTTCTTAAAGAATACTTCCCCAGATTCGGAATGCCACGGATTGTATGGTCAGATAACGGAAGTGAGTTCGTAGGGAAAGTTATGCAGAGTGTGTGTGCTGGCCTAGGGATTAGACAAAAGTTTCACAGTGCGAATCATCCCCAGTCCGCGGGTTTAGTTGAGGGTTACAATGGCACCCTTAAACTGAAACTTGCTAAGATACAAGCGTCCACGGGTTTGCCCTGGCCAGATGCACTGCCTTTGGCTTTGTTATCAACAAGAGCAACTGTACATTCTAGAGTAGGGCTTAGTCCATATGAAATAATTTTTGGTCGTCCTGCAAATGTTTGGGGGGTACCTAGACCGAAAGAATTTAAGCAGCTGGAATACCCAATGTTAATTGATTACCTTTTCGACTTGACTGCTAAATTGAGCCTTATTCACCAACAGGTTTTCGATGCATTGCCAAAGCCACCGGAGAGTCCAGGTCATCAGCTGAAACCTGGGGATCAAGTAGTCATTAGAAATTTTGCAAGAACGAAAAATCTTCAGCCCAGATTCGTTGGCCCCTTCCAAGTCTTATTGGCGACGAGAACTGCTATTCGTGTGGCCGGACGGAAGAATTGGATCCATACGACACACGTCAAACGTGTGCCTCTGCCACTTCCTTACGACAACTGGGTAAAGAAAGGAATCAGTGCCTCTGAAGCAGAGCAAATACCCAGTTTCATTCCTTTCAGTGATGCAGAACTGATCCCTGATACATCAAACTCTGGCTCTCCTCCTGAAACTGCTCTTTTGAACCCTGAACATTTGCCATCTGCACCAAAAGAACATTTGTCATCTGCAAACGTGAACATTGCAACGTCGGCTGAAAATACATTGTTTCCAGATCAGACAGCTCCTGCAAAACTGAGATACAACTTGCGATCTCGCAATATGGACAAATAAAGCAGGAAACTGCCTATTTTCACATTTGAATTTTTGATACATTGCCTCCAGCCAGGAAGTTTGCTATTATTTTGTTGTTTTAAATTTTGCCTTGCCGTCTGGGTAGCCGTAGGGTCGTGGCTGTGTGCTTAGTTGAATCTGCGGGGGTCAGACACAAGGTCGATCTTTCTGTTAGTTCTGGGAACTCCCAGGGCTGATAGAGGCATTTTCATCTACGTACACATCATCAGTGGTCACGAACGGATTGTAGAAGATGGAGCTTCCTGAGCTGCAACGAAAGAATGTAATTTATGTTCGCAGAAATAGACTGTACAGAATACTTCACAGCAAATGCTTTCTAATGCAATGTGCAGTTACGTTTTTAATTGTTTTAATAACGTTGGTGGGTGGAATCATCTTTGGTGTGCATTTAATTTTTATGCCGGTAACTACAGTACCTCCCCTTGATCCTACTACTTCTACGGTTTCTTCTATGCATTCTTTTCACTCATTTCCTGAACACGAACAAGCTCGACGCTCAGAATTTATTAACAATACATTTGTACAGCTCTTGCATCAACACCAACTGGTAGTTAATACTACAGACTGCTGGGTGTGTGGCTTGATACCTCACACTATGGATAAAGGCATTCCCTATCTAGTCTTGCCTTTTAGCTATAATGGATCATTTCAGGCCTTTCAGACCATTTTTTCCTATGCCCTTGAGACCTATCCTCCGCGTCCACCACGGTCCACTAAATACAACTCAGCCAACAAAGCTTTAGTCCAGGGAATTATTGACATGATTAAAGACGTCAATAATACTCCATCTTACCCTAGAGATGAATTACGGGTGTATTTGAGTTGGAACTCTACAGAGTATCGCCTTAGTTTGGGAGAAAGCAAGCGTAAAAGCTCCACTTCAGTCTGGGTCGTGCCTCACCGAGGTCAGGTCTGTTTGCAAGGAAATGGGAGAAATCTGAGAGCTCAGCTAGGGAGGAGTGAGTGCGTTGAGACTTACGTATTTCCGTCTAACTCCTCCCCTGCCTTCCTTACTGCTAGGGGTACTTACTTCATCTGTCAAGACAGAGCGTATACATGGCTGCCTGCTGACTTCTCAGGTTCATGTTATATTGCTCGATTGTTACCACCGACATACACTGCTTCTTCAGATTATCACAAGACCAGAGTAGCAAGAGGTGTCTTCAGCAAGGAAGATACCGCTGGTCAGGAAGCTGGAGACTTCTTCAAAGGTTTCTTTCCGTTTTGGGGGCCTATGGCCAATAGTAGAAATCTACGTCAACTAACACGGGTAGTTGAATCTACTATTACAGAAACTGCTGGTGCCCTTAGTAACTTAACAGCTGAGCTTCAGGCGGATCGTCTCATGACGTTGCAGAACCGTATGGTTCTAGACGTAATACTTGCAGATCGAGGTGGGGTATGCAGAATGATCCAATCGAGCTGCTGTGTTTTTATTCCCAATAATGCTCCAACCGTCTATGAAGCGATCTCTAAGCTACACAAGATTTCCGACTCTATACACGTAGACAAGGGAAACTGGTCCTTCATGGAGTGGTTTTGGACTCTGGTATCAGCGTGGGGATGGAAGGTTCTGATGGTCATTGGTGTCATCCTAGTATTTCTGTTTTCTTGCTGCCTGATTATCCAATGTGGTCCCGCTTTGTGTAGTCTCTGTGCTACAACCTGTTTCAGAAAACCACCTGCATTTGGAGAGAAGGTACGAGACAAGATGATGATGCAACAACATGTCACTGACCTAATGAGCATAGAGTTAGATTCTGACATAGACTGAGTAATTGCCTATGTAAGGGCAAAAGGAGGGTCTGAGGTTCCGTGACGATTTGAACCCGTGTTTTTAACATTGTCGCAAATACATAATTTTGGTATCAGTGAACCGCAAATGATCCATTTAGTATATCCTGGTGTTTTCGCTATGCTACGAGCAAGAGCACTCCTGTTATGAACACATTTCTGATCTACCCATGGCATCCATCTTAGAACACGGAAGCCATTTTGTATTCTTTGCCCTCACATAGTCAATGAACACGCAATAACCTCTTTCAATTAAGGACACGTAGGCTTTAGCCGGCAATTCACCTTGCTAGTGACACATGCACCTTAGGCAAGCAACGCTGTGGCAGCATGACTCAGCAAGAGCTGCCTCCCCAGCCTGAGGCCAGTCCTGCTATACTGGTTCTTGTGTCCGTTGGCTTGATCATGATTAGGCGGCCGAAGCTGGTAGCCTTGCCCATTTACGACCCACAAACATCTCTTATCCTACTGTTCTATCTTCTGCACCTGGCTCTGCTCCTTTCCTTCTGGGCCTTTATTAGGGGGAGGTAACGAAATTTACGATGAGGCGGTCCGGGTCTTGAATGAGAAATTGACATGGGATTATGATGGAATAGTGGGAACCCCTCGTTCGTAATGTTTTGACATCAGATATTGTTGACGATTCCTGTGCAACGCCAAATATTTATTGTTTAAGATACAAAGGTTTTTTGAATGTGCTAACATGTAAAGAATTTGCCTGAAGCCCAATATTCAGTATATAAGGAGCAACCCTCTTTGTACAAATTGAACAGGCTCCTAGATACTGCCCATGTGTAGTTTCTGTGACTTCTGTGTCCCTGCAGTAATAAACCTTTGGTCTTTGACGCCACCATCGAGAAGCCCGTGTTTCTGTTTGTTTGTGCACCGAGGCAGGTTGAACTCCGGGGTCTTCGGGTGTTATCCCTGACACCTCTGGACGGAACCAAAAAGTCCAGAACTCCACCCCGATTGCGTTAGGGCATGGGGAGGAGATTGCTTGGTTGACCAGGAATAGTTGAGTCCTGTTCTGCAGGAAGGAATTAAACCATTTCAGTGCGTTTCCAGATAAACTAGGTTCATACCTTCACAGGGATGTATAATGACATTACAACAAGAGGGCCTTTATGTAACTATACGTCCAAGGGAGGAGAGGAAAAATAAACGAATTGATAACATCTTGAGGTACGGCCTCTTAAATACCCGTTCCCTACAAAAGCACAATTTAGAAATTTTTTCATTACTTCAGAGCGAGGGTCTTGACATTCTAGGTATTACGGAAACGTGGCTCGAAGACGGCTCCAACCCAGATTTGGTGGCCGCGCTTCCTCCGACCTAAAAGGCTATTTGCTTTAATCGCCAGGGCCCCAAGAGAGGAGGGGGGGTGGCGCTCTTCTATAATGGCCTTCGGCGCACTGAGAGGGTGTGCGCAGAAAATTGCGGAGGCGCAGAAGTGCTGGGAGTAAAATTCGAGATAGGTGCTACCTGCTGGATTGTTTTATTAGTATATCGTCCTCCCTGGGCTAAACCTACTTTTCTGGATTCCTTTTTGGAAATTGCTCATGATCTTAGATCCCGTTATAAAAATCTGTTGATCATGGGAGATTTCAATTTCCATTGGGAGCTCTCCCCAAAGGAAGGGCAGGCTCTTCTTTTAGAAGAGGCCCTCGGGGCTATAGGAATGTCGCAATTGGTAATTGGCCCTACGCATTCCAAAGGCCATACTCTGGACTTGGTATGGACCACTGACTCTGCATCAGGGCAACCCACCTCTGTGCCGTGTGTGTGGTCAGACCACTTTTTAATTACAGGTCACAAGAAGCTTGGCAAGGGGACATATAGGCAGAAAATGAAATGGAAAACCGTTAGGAGATGGAATCACATCAATAAGACAGATTTGATTGAACACCTAGCGAATGCCACCGCCCTAAATATGACCGACGAAAACGTTGAGGTGGGCAGTCAAAAGCTTACTGATAAATTAATGAGAGCCATGGACGTGGTCGCTCCAGCAGAAAAGGTGAAATGGGCGGACATAGGGCCAGGGGCACCTTGGTTTGATGAGACCTTAAGAGCCAAGAAACAAGCCCTTCGGAGACTGGAGAGAGCGTGGAGGAAGGATTATTGCTCGGTGGCACGTAAAAGCTATGTACAAGAATTAGCATTGTATAAAAAAGCTATCGTGTCTTGTAAAGCAGTCTTTTTTGAAACTAGGATAGCGACAGCCCGGATCCCACAGAAAGAAATCTTCAAAGTTCTTAATGAACTGAAAAATGTTAAAGAACAAAAGCCGGAGTTCTCCCAGGATGACTGTCAGAATTTCCAAGATTTCTTCACAAGTAAAATAGAGGATCTCCAGGATGAGATAGCACGGACCCCTATCTTTGACTGTCCACCCTGTACTCTGCCAACTACTCAGGACGTGCGCCAACAACTCGAGACCTTCCCCTTGATTACTAAGGAGAGGCTCTCCAGTCTGGTGGAAAGAGTTAATTCAGGTTCCCAGGCAGACCCCTGCCCCCCTAGCGTCTTTAAGGTCGCTATTTTAGGCTGTGAAGGAGATGTCCTTACTCTCCTAAACAAGTCGCTGGAAACTGGACAGGTGCCGTCGTCCTTTAAAGAAGCTCGGCTGATTCCGCTTTTAAAAAAGCCAGGGGCTGATGTAAAAACTTTAAAGAATTATAGGCCCATTTCCCAACTTCCCTTCCTAGCTAAAGTAATCGAGCAGCACGTCCTAGCACTCCTGTCACAACATCTGGAGACCTGGGACTTGCTAGAGCAAAATCAAGCTGGTTTTCGTAAACACCACAGCACTGAGCTGGTGATGGTTTCCATTTTGGATGAACTACGATGTAGAGCTGACAAGAAGATCCCTGGAGCCCTGGTGCTCTTAGATCTCTCGGCCGCGTTTGACACGGTGTGCCATAAACTGTTGTTGAAGCGGCTGAGAGATCTGGGCATTGGGGGGACTGTGTTAGGCTGGCTGACCTCTTTCCTGCAGGGAAGATCGCAGAGGGTCCAGTTGTCGGACTTGGTCTCCACTGCAGCAGCCTTAACCTGCGGAGTTCCGCAGGGGTCAGCTCTCTCACCGCTCCTCTTTAATATATATCTCCAGCCTCTGATTTATGCTCTTAACCATATGGATTGCCAAGTCTACAACTACGCCGACGACACCCAGATCATTATACAAATTGAAGATACATCTGGAGCCCAGGATAGATTACATAACATCTTAAAGTTCACAAGCAACTGGATGTCCTCCAACTCCTTAAAAATTAACCCAGAGAAGACTGAGGTGTTGCCCATAACCATCTCGGGAAACCCTTGGAACGATTGCCTCTGGCCTAAGGAGCTGGGGAGGACTCCGGTACCAGCTGCGGTGGTGAAAAGCCTGGGCATCCACATTGACGGGAAACTGTCAATGAAGAATCAGGTGTCGTCGGTGGTGGGTACATGCGTCGGCCTTCTTAGGCAATTGCGGAAAATTTCGCAGATGCTGTCTTTCTCTACCTTGAGAACGGTAGTGTCTGCAACAATCTTAGGGCGCCTCGATTATGGAAACTCCCTTTATGTTGGACTCCCTCAGCAGCAACTCTCAAGATTACAGATTGTAATGAATGATGCTGCGAGGTTGATCTTTGGAAAGGCTAGAAGAGAACATGCTTCCCCTCTCCTATGCCAACTACATTGGCTTCCAATTAGGCAAAGGATTTTATTTAAGGGCATGTGCATTGCGCATAAGGCAGTTTATGGCAATGCTCCTAGATACATCAAAGATAAGCTGAGACACTACCTCCCCAAAAGAACACTACGCTCATCTGAGGAGTCTTTTCTAGTCTGTCCTCGCTACCGCACGACCACCTATGGTGGGCGTGCTCTTTCTACTACTCTACCGGCAGCTTGGAATAAACTACCGCTCTGCTTGAGGAAAGAACCAAACTTACTGCCTTTTAGGCGCAAGTTAAAAACGATTCTGTTCCGAGAAGCCTGGGGCTTGGCATGATTTGGGTGATCTTCTCCTCTGTACTGATTCGGCTGCTTACACCATAAGCGCTTAGAGACCTATCGGTGATAATTGCGCTATACAAGTTGAATAAATAAAAATAAAAAAAATAAAACCCATCCTGTCTTGTAGCCTGATCATCAGGATCTCATGATTTACCGTGTCAAATGCTGATGACAAGTCTAGAAGGATCAGTAGGCACGCATGATTTTGGTCAAGGGCTTGTAAGGCGTCATCAACAATATGCAGGATCGCAGTTTCAGTACTGTGCCCTGTTCTGAAACCTGATTGGCAGTCATCAAGTAATGAGAACTTAGCGATGTGTTGACTCAGTTGGCCTTGCACGCATTTCTCAATGAGTTTGGCCAGTAAAGGGATGTTGGTCACTGGTCGGTAGTTATTCGGGTCTGTTGCATCCGCTGTCGGTTTTTTGATGATGGGAACTACCTGCCCCGTTTTTAGGCAGTCAGGGAGGGTCCCTTGTGCAAGTGAGGCATTTATTATCTCAGTCCAGATCGGAACTAGAGTGTGGCTGATTTCTCTTACACATTTTGCCGGTAACGGATCTTGATAGTGGTTGTTCGGTCTAAGTTCTGCTAGCGTTTTGGCGATCTTTCCCTGGTCATATAGTTCAAATGTGTCCCAATTAGCCTTATTTTTTGTTTGAAGAACTTCCGTTGACGCATTAGCCTCATTTTTAGATGAGGGAAGGGTCGTGAGGTTAGCCGCTGCACTTGTGAGCTCAATTTTTAGCAGTTTCGTTTTTTCCGTGAAAAATGAGGAGAATTCCTCGCAGCTTATGGGATTTTTTGGGTTCTCTTGAGCCGTTTTGGTTAGTTTATTTGACTGTTGTTTTAGAATCTCGAAGAGTTTTCGTGGTCTGTTTATGGCATTGTCCAGTTCAGCCCTTATAAATTCTTTTTTGGAGTCGATTATCTTTTTGTTATATTGTTTCCTTGTTTTTCTGAGGGCTTTCAGCTCGGGGAAGGAGGGATGTTGTCTCCATTTCCTTTCAGCCATTCTCAGTTTTCGCCTGTCCTCGTTCAGTGCCTCATTAAACCAAGGATTTTTTGGGTTTTCAGAGACTCTTTTCAATTTTTGAGGCAAGGTGTCGTTAACTATATTACCGATCGAGGTTATGTAGTGATCCGTCATCTCATTGACATTCTGTCTGTTGTTACGAGGCTTCAGGTCTTTCTCACATCTTTCAACCAATAGTTCAATATTAGCTTCTTTTGTATCTCGTATCAGTTTTTTAAACTTACGGGGTTGCACGGTCCTGCCCTTTTTCATTGTAGGTATCGCGAATGTTATGGCGTGATGGTCAGACCAATCACACGGGTCTATGGCCAGGATTACTGTCTCTTTGTTTCTTGAAATAATCCAGTCTAAAGTCGCTCCTTGTGAGTGAGTGGGCTGGGTACATACTTGTGTAAGGTTTAGCTCATAGAGGAAGTCTTTAATCGAGTTAACCAGTTTGTCGTTGGCGTCGTCCCAGTGGAGGTTAAAGTCACCTAGGAATATGTTGTTGGCATCCGGGTTAGAGTTGGCAGTTATGATCTCTATAAGATGCTCTGCGAACTTTGCGTTATCTCTAGGTGGGTGGGAGAACGCATGTAGGTTATGGCTTTGATTATTTAGTAATCTTATGTTAAGACCAAGGTATTCACAGGATTCTATAGGGTCGGATTGGAATTGGTTGACCTCGATCTCTGAGCGGTGAATGCACGCGATACCTCCTCCCACTTTCCTTGGTCTGTCTAACCTGACAATGTTATATTGTGGTGGTACTAGGAGATCCATGGTAGGAGAGGATGATTCACTAAGCCATGTTTCCGTGAGGATAGCCAGGTCGATTTCCTTGTTAATGATTAGGGCGGCTATGTCTGATGCATGTTTAGTTGCCGAACGACAGTTAAGTAGTGGGCAGTTCAGGGTTTTCTGTGATTTAACGCTCTTTATATTTTCGGTTTCGGTTGCAGTTATCTGGATATGTTGTAAGTTGTGGTAGATTACTTTCCTATCATTCTTTCTGGACGATCTATTAGAGTCAATAGGTACAATTTCGATATTCTCTTCCTTTCTCGGAGCCGGTTGTTCATAAGATCGAAGTAGGGCAAGGGCTTCTTCGTTTGGTAAGGGATTGGTCCTGTTTGGTCTGTTGGGTCGGAGTACAAGATTCTGGATGTGTGAGACCTTAGTGTGCGTATTTATCGTCATCTCCCAGATTTTCCCAATTGTCTGTGAGACTTTCATCGAGTCTTGTGCCAGGTTGTCTATTAGTTTCTTGAGCTCCTTGAATTCTTTCTGTGTTCGGGATGATTTCTTATGTGAGATAGATCTGGCTGTTTGCGTTCTGCATTTTGCTCTCCTCAGTGAATGGTCTGTTCTCATTGCCACATATCTTACCGTTGTATCCTTAGTTAGGTTGTGATTCCTGGCTCTGTTAAGGGTGTCACCATTGTTTCCTATGTTGTTTGGTGTAGGGGGTGTTTTTGTGGGTAAGGGTCTATGGGACTCTAGCCTCGTATTTGAGGGAGGTTGGGGAAGGTAGATAGCCTCTACTTTGTTCCTTTCGTAGTTCGTAGGATAGGTCATGCCAAAATCTAACTCTGTTTGCATGCTAACTGTTGTGTTTTGGGTTTAAGTCTCAAGTTGCTCATCTGTATTATAGTTTGAATTTACCATGCGCACCTGCCCTCCTACTTTCAGAACTGTTCAGCATCGTCAATGATTTGTGTGTCAACATCTGCAACCACGCACAGCCTTTACGGGTGGAGGGAGTATTTGAAGCCAAACTCTCGGCGGCATCATTTAACCACTAGAGATGAGCCCCTCTGCCCCTGCACACCCATGGCGTAGTCAGGGAAGAAGATAACTGTTGTGTTATCCACTTTCACCTCCCCCAGCTTGTGTACCTCCCTCAGGACAGTGTCACTATCCCTGTCGGAGGCAGAAGAGAAAGGGTCAAGGATCTGTCCCCGGCAGTGTGTGGCTCACTGGCACTCAATGGTCCTGCTCCTCACCAAAGAATGGGGAGGGTGCACCTGCTGGCATTAGGCCACGCAACCATGTCTTAGTATATGCCACTCTAGCAGTCCATTCTGCTCCCTCAGGCAGGACCAGCGCCCTCACATTGTTACGCTGGGAGCAGTCCTCTGCATCCTTTGATGTTCTTGGCAGTGCAATCACATGTGCCATTAGCTGCTAGTCCTCCAACACTGTGCTGAGGGTACTCGGGTGGAACTTTGCACAGTTCTTGCTCAATGTCACCTACCTTATAAGTCAGCTTGTTATGATCTGTGCAAGGTGAAGTTGGCTGTGACTTTGGCTATGCAAAGAAAGTGCTGGTTGATTTGAGGGAGTTACCCGCTGTGAGTACAGAGTCTAGTTTGGAGTCCAAGCTGTCCACTGTCACCTGCCCTGGTGCCCAGCAATCCCCAGCCGCTCGGATCAACAAGGAGGAGCAGCCAAATGTCAACACTGCCCCTGTCTGTAGGCTGGCCATTGTTGCACCAGACGCCCAGGCACTATGTATGACATGCGGCACAGTGCAGTGTGGCCACTCGTACCCTCTCCGCCATTCAGGTGTATGCTATCCATGAATCTTCATTCGGTCGGCACCAATGGAAATCCTCCTTACAACCAAGGGCTCACTACTTGGGGGTAAGATAAAAGGTAGCACCACCCAGTCACCTTCTCCGATCTAACAGTGGCAAAAAGATTATTTGTGCCCCAGTGAGTGACATTAGATCAAGCAGCGAAGCCAATGGCCCCTGACACCGATGCCCCTGGCACCCGCCACTACCAACGACCGTTATCAGTGACTAGAGCCAGTTAGTGGAGTCTCCCACCATTCCTGTGCAGTGCCTCAGTGATGTAGGTCAAGAGCAGCACAGGGATTGCTAAGGGTGCGGTGTGCACTACCCACAGGTGCTAAGCCTGGGCCCGACTTGATATCCAGGCCTCCTCCACTCCACATCCTAAAGTCTCCTCACCTGGACATCAACACTGGGGCTTAATCCGCTGCGCTCTCTCCAAATCTGTGACTCATCCGACAGGAGCCTCAGCCAGGTGGGATTTCACAAGCCTGGGTACAGCAGTCGGCGTAAGGTTACTCATGAATATCATAACGCAGGTGATGCAACAGGTCCTCCTTAGCCATGAAGTTGCCGCACTCCCGCAACACAAGTTCAGTGCTTCTCAGGGGTCGCACCAAATCCTCTGGTCTGCGATGCAGATATGCGCAGCCCACCATTGGCAATCTCCTCCATACACCCCGGTGTGGTAGTGGTGTGTGTTATGCAATACAGACCTCCCTCTACTGATCACAGCTCCAAGGGGTGCTAGGCGGTTTTTCGTATCTCTATGAGACCTGCCAGACTTCACCACCAGGTAAGAGTGATCGCAGACGCCTCAATGTCTACTGCCATGGCCCAAAGGCGGGGGCCCAACACAGCCCGCCTCCACCGTCTGGCCACAGCAACTCCACAGCATATTCACCTCCCACTCTGGGTCTCAGACACTGGGCCAGCGAGGCCTACGGGACCCAAGCATTGACTGCGGTTCCAGGCTTCAGCTGCCATGGTGTTGCAAGGAGGGCGCTATGAAAAGTGCATCACTGGTTTTCCCCAGCGATTAACCTCTTTTCATAACTGGAGACTTGAATCTGCATTTCCTCTTCCTCTGGGACTCTGGCTGGTCATCCTGGCTGTTGGGGGCTTTGGGAGGGTTGCTAATCTGCATTGAACTTGACTCTGGCTACTCCATTCTGCATTCCATTGTTTTTTTTGTTTTTTTATTGGAGGTGGACTTATAGGCTATTTTCCCCTTGAGGCAGAAAAGTTATGTTGGGCTGGCATTCTTCAGATGTCAGCTGGGGTAGACAGGTTGTGGAGACAAAGAGAGCAGAGAGGGTGGATGAAGGCTGCAGGGGCTCCTTGTGCAGCAGCCATCCTCAGTTTTGATGCAGTGCATATAAAAAGAGGTTTGCAATTGAAAAATGCACTGAAGATGATTATGTTGACTCAGTAACAACTCACTTAACAGAGCTCACTACTTGAAATACAGTGTGGAAGATGCTTGTAGCATCGCCACTGATACAAAATGACTTAATAAATACCAGAGGAGCTCCATTTATATCAGGTCACTGGACTTGTTTCACATGGGGGCAGGAGGCACCTCTCCTGTTGCAGTTACAGCACCACAGAAATACATCAATGTTACCAGGCTTTAGGTCAATTTTCAAAAAGAGATTACATTAAACAATGTCCTTTTTTTATTTAGTCCTCATAACACCATTGTTGATTAACAATTTTCTCACACTTCTCCTGCCAAGCAGATTGGAAAACAAATATTATCCTGAATATATTTAAACATATCCCACAAAGTCCCTCTTTAAGACACTTGAGGCTCTGATTTGATTTGATTAAGGATTTGTAGAGCACGTAGCTACCCTCGGGCGTCCCAGCGCTACCGTGACAGCCTGACAGTTCTCCTGGGCATGATTATTGGGGGAACACCCAGGTTTTCAGTAGTCTGCGAATGTGAGCAGATTATTTTCTTTGCGGATGCTAAGGGGGAGGCTGTTTCAGAGCTTAGGGGCGTTGTATGAGAAACAGCGGCCGCCCGTGCGTGCTTTCCTTATTCTTGGGACGCTGGCCAAAAATAGTGAGTCTGACCTCAGCTGTCGGGTGGCTTTGTGAAGTTTGATGAAAGGTTTTAATATGGGTGGGCCTTTACCTTGTAGGATTTTATGAGAGATGCAAAGGGTTTTGAAGGTAATACGCTCTTTGATGGGGAGCCAGTGAAGTGCCTTGAGAGAGGGTTTAGCTGAGCATCTTGATTTCGCCCCCGTGAGTAGTCTTGCTGCGGCATTCTGGGCGTGCTGCAGTTTATTTATAACAGCTACTGGCGCGCCCAGATACAAGCCGTTTCCATAGTCTAGTCTCGATATGACAAGGCCCTGGATCAGAATTTTTCTAGACTGGGGGGGGATGAGAGGGAGGATCTTACGGGCTGCTCGCATGAGCCCAAAGCATGTGCCGGCTGTCTTTCTTGCTTGGGCTCTGAAGCTAAGGTCCTGGTCAAGCCAGAAACCCAGGCTCTTGATTTCTTGTTTTGGTGTGGGAGGGGTGCCCATGCTAGGAGGCCAAGCAAGGGTTTTGGGGAGTTTGTTTGGGGCGCCTAGGAGCATGATTTCCGATTTCTCGCCGTTGAGTTTGAGTCTGGAGTCGGCCATCCATTTGGACATGTTGTGCAGACAGGTGACTAGGTTCTCCATGGATTGGTCGGCCTGATTGATGGAGACGACTAGTTGTGTGTCGTCGGCGTACATGACCACCCTTATGCCGAATGGTGAGGCGATGTCGTCTAAGGGGGCCATGTAGACATTAAAAAGGGTGGGGCTCAGGGAGGATCCCTGAAGAACCCCACAGTTCAGGGGGAGAGCTTTGGAGTGACCGTAGCTGTCGGCCACTTGAAAGGTCCGATATTCCAGGAATGATTTTAACCATGCCAGGGCGGTCCCAGAGATGCCGATTTTTTGGAGGCGGTGGAGAAGGATGGTGTGGTCCACCGTATCGAAGGCGGCACTCAGGTCCAGGAGGATCACTGCCACTGATCCTCCTGCATCCAAAATGGACCTTGTCTCCTCTGTTACGGCCAGAAGGGCAGTGTCAGTTCCCTGACCTGGTCTAAATCCTGTCTGCGAGTGGCGGAGGAGCTTATTAGTCTCTAGGAATGTTGAGAGCTCTTCATTTACAATTCTTTCAGCCACTTTGCTAATGCCTGGGAGAAGAGAAATGGGACTGAAGTTTGAAGGGTCCAAGGGGTCTAGGTGGGGTTTCTTGATAAGTGCCCGAACTGTCACTCTTTTCCAGCTGGCGGGGACTATCCCGCTGGAGAGGGAGGCATTTATCAGCCTGGTAAGCAGGGGAAATATAGTGGGGGCAACTAGTTTCAGTTTACTCATGGGAGCTGGGTCGTCCGGGGATCAATCAATCAATCAATCAATCAATCAATCATAACACTTCTATAGCGCACTACTCACCTGGAAGGGTCTCAAGGCGCTTGGGGGAAAGTGTCCGCTACTGCTCGAACAGCCAGTTCTTGAGATGTCTCCTGAAGGCGAGGTGGTCCTGGGTCAGCCGAAGGTGGATGGGGAGGGAGTTCCATGTCTTGGCCGCCAGGTAGGAGAAGGATCTTCCTCCGGCGGTGGCTCTTCGGATGCGTGGTACGGTGGCGAGGGCGAGGCTGGTAGACCGTAGCAGGCGGGTGGGCGTGTAGAAGGTTAGGTGGTCGTTGAGGTACTTGGGGCCCAGGTCGTGGAGAGACTTGTGTGCGTGGGTGAGGAGCCGGAACGTGATCCTCTTGTTGACGGGGAGCCAGTGCAGGTCTCTCAGGTGGCCGGAGATGTGGCTGCGTCGGGGGATGTCCATGATGAGTCGGGCGGAGGCGTTCTGGATGCGTTGGAGTCTTTTCTGTAGCTTGGCTGTGGTTCCGGCGTAGAGGGTGTTTCCGTAGTCCAGTCGGCTGGTGACGAGTGCTTGGGTGACCGTCTTCCTGGTTTCGGTCGGGATCCGAGGTTGTGTTGGCGTGCGATGGCTGCAAGAGGTCTCATGTAGACGTTGAAGAGGGTAAGGCTGAGTGATGATCCTTGCGGTACGCCGCAGATGACTTCGGTAGCCTCGGAACGAAACGGGGGGAGGCGGACTCTCTGTGTTCTTCCGGCGAGGAACGAGATGATCCACTCCAGTGCCTTCTCTTGGATGCCGATGTTGCTGAGGTGCTGAACTAGTGTGCGGTGGCAGACAGTGTCGAACGCTGCAGAGAGGTCCAGGAGGATGAGTGCCACTGTTTCCCCGTTGCCGAGCAGGGCTCGGATATCGTCGGTGGCTGCGATGAGGGCGGTCTCGGTGCTGTGGTTGGCTCTGAAACCGGACTGCGAGGGGTCGAGGGATCCGTTCGTCTCGAGGAAGGCGGCAAGCTGTCTGTTGACGATCTTCTCGATGACTTTAGCAGGAAAAGGGAGGAGCGAGATGGGGCGGAAGTTTTTGAGGTCGGTGGGGTCCGCTGTTGGTTTCTTCAGTAGGGCGCTGAGCTCGGCATGCTTCCAGCTCTCCGGGAAGGTGGAGGTGTTGAAGGAGGTGTTGATGATGTTCCGGAGTTGGGGTGCGATGGTTGAGTCGGCCTTGTTGAAGACGTGGTGGGGGCAGGGGTCGGTTGGAGATCAGGAGTGGATGGTGTTCATCGTGCGGGCTGTGTCTTCGCTGGTCACCGTGGTCCAGGTGCGGAGGGTGGTGGTGCGGGGCGTTGGTTCGACTGTTGGGTGCGTGGATGGTGCGCCGAAGCTGTTGTGGATGTCGGCGATCTTGCGGTGGAAGAACGAGGTGAGGGAGTCGCAGAGATCTTGTGACGGAGTGATGTCGTTGTGGCCGGTGCTGGGGTTGGAGAACTCCTTGACGATGGTGAAGAGTTCCTTGCTGTCGTGGGCGTTTTTGTCCAGTCGTTCCTTCAGTGATTTCTTCTTGGTGGTGCGGATGAGCTGGTGGTGCTTGCGGGTGGCGTGTTTGAGGGCGGTCATGTTGTCTGTGGTCTGATCGAGGAGCCAGGCTTTCTCGAGGGTGCGGCAGGTCTTCTTGGAGTCCTTGAATTCGTCGGTGAACCAGGATGCCTTCTTGCTTCTGGGTCTTCTGGGAGGGTTCTTCAATGGCGCGAGGTCATCGGCGCAGGTGGTCAGCCACTGTGTGAAGTTGCGGGATGCTTCGTTGGGGTCCGTTGTGCTGGCGGGTGGCTTCTGGCTGAGGGAGGTGGTGAGCTGCTCGGCGGTGATCTTGCTCCAGCTTCTGTGGGGAACCTGTAGCGGGTGGTGGTGGGTCGTGGTTCTTCTGAAGCTGAAGTGGACGCAGCTGTGGTCGGTCCAGTGGAGTCCGGTGGAGTGGCTGAAGGTGATGTGCTTGCTGGATCCACTCTTCACACGGTTGAGAGTGTTCACCAACCTCTCGATGGAATTGGGGAGGAAGGTTTTCAGGACGGGGGCGTCTTGGTCAATGGTCCCAGCTGGGAGGTCTGCTAGGGGGTGGGGCGTTGGGAAAGTCTTTATGATTTTAAGGATTTTGGATGAGAAAAAATCCACGAGTTGGGTGCATCTGGAACCAGTGGGATCGGCAGCAGGCTGTGGCTCGGGAACTTTCGTGAGAGATTTTACTATACGGTAAGTCTCCTTAAAGGAATTGGAGGCGGCTAGGATTTTCCCTTCGTAATAGGAGGCTTGTGTATTTTTGATGAGGGTTTTGTATTGCTTCATGGCCGATTTGTAGGTTTCTTTGCTGTTCGAGTTCCATACTTTCCTCCAGAGGCGTTCAAGTTTTTTGCATTTTTTTCGGAGTTCGCGCAGTTCCAAGGTGAACCAGGGAGACTTAAATGAACCCCTCTTGCTAGGGAGATGTTTGGCGGGAAGAACCATGTCAAGGGAGGATTCTATCCAATCTTGGATTTGGATGTCTGCTAGTGAGGGATCCGGATTCAGGGTGGGGGTGGAGGCTATCAGCTGGCTGGTCCAGGCATCTGTGTTTAACTTGTGCCACGGGCGGGAGGGTGCTTGGGGTGGGAGACTGGGAGAGATTTCGGTGGAGATTGGAATTTTGTAGATGATAAGGAAGTGATCTGTCCAGGGGATGGGTAGGGGTGCGGAGGTGGTGAGTTCTAGAATGTTGGAGATGGCCCTTGTGGTAGGTGGGCAGAAGGTTTTCCAAGGAGAAGCTGAGTGCTGAGAGATCTTCTTTGAGGTCTCCCGCTATTTTGTTCCCTAGATCATCAAAGTGGATGTTAAAATCTCCTAGCAGTGTAAAGTTGGAAGATAAACATGCTAGGGAGGTGGCTGTCTCGACCAGGGAGTTAGGGAACTGTCCCAGTGGGCCCGGGGGTCGGTAGATGAGAAGACCCGACAGAGTTTTCTCCGGGGAGAGATGTAGAGAGAAGTGAACGTTTTCACAATTGAGGATTAGACTGTCCTTCAAGAGACAGGTAAAATGGGCTTTGGTGATGATTGCTAGGCCGCCTCCTGATCCTTGAGGTCTATCTAGGTGTTTAATTGTGTAGCCCGAAGGTAGGGCTTGGACTATGTCTGGGTCGGATGCTGAATTGATCCATGTTTCCGTGAGGAACAGCACTTCTATGTCGTTGTTCGATATTAGGAGGTTTATCTCGGTGCTGTGCTTGGGGAGGGATCTGGCGTTGAGCAGAGCCATTTTGATTGTCCTGGCTTTAGGGGGTGAGTGGGGGGTGAGTTTGTATGAGCAGTGGCTGCATTTGTTATGAAGCTTGTCGGGAGAGATTGAATGAGGACAAAGGTCCCGGGCACGCATTGCCAATTTGCGAAGTGTGTCTGAGGAGTAGCTAATTGGCGGCGAGGTGAGAGGAACAGGGGGACTGGGCCCTGGGCCCTGGGTCCGTACTGGCGCGGATGGGAGCAGACGGGCTTACCTTTGGTGGGCTTTCGGCGCGCTGGCGGGGCGCCCGCAGCGCGCGTCCGGTGGAGGGGCATGGGGGGCGTGGCCTCAGGGCGGTGGGCGTGGCCTCACTTCCCTCACTGATGGCGGCAGATTGCTTGACAGGCCCGCGGCAGCGTTTAGATCGGCTGAGCGGTATGTGTGAGCAGCTCTAAGGAGGGGGGAGTGCTCGAGGAGATGTGCAACAACAGGTATCTAAAATCAATTTCAATTTTCAATGCTTAAAAAACGCTCTGTAAACACATTTAGTACAAGAAAGACCCCCACCTCTCAACAGACCCTGCAGTTTTGTGATTTTAATCTTGTGCTACAATAAAGTAAACCACAATCCTTACTTAGATCCTAATATAGTCTCAAATAGATGAGCAGAAGGTTCCAAGGAGACTCACGTTTAGACTCAAGAAACACCAACAAACCTTAGCCTAGCTCTTAACACATTCACAGGAATGCATTTATTAGATACCAGCTGTCTCCCTGTGATTGGTCCATACACATGTAACTGGTGCTTTTTCCTATTGTAAGCCTCTCTGGATGCACGGCCTTCTTTTGCTACACAAGATCTCCAAACATCCACATATTTTCTAGAGATATTTAGCTGAAGGTTATGGCCTTTATATAACCATTAAAACAACAGAAATAAAATAAAACTATGCATGTGGTAGCTTTGCATAGCTCATCAGATGCATAACAAAGAGAAGTATGAGTTTTCTTCAACCAAGGTATGTATTATTTTTATTGACATGGAAAGCACTAAAGCTGCACAACACCAGCTCTCGCTACAATGACACAGCACAGGCATCCTGCATGGGAGGCATGTGAAGGCAGCAAAGGTTAGGTGGAAGAATGTAAAAAAAGCAAACGAGGCCTTGGTTTGTTACCGCAATGACAACTCGATATGGAGGATTATAAAGGCAGTAACATCAGATGGACAAGTTAAAACACATCTCTACATCACCCACACAAGAAGAACAAAATGTGTAAGCTTAAAATGTAATTATTTCCCATTTTTGCAAGCCACCAAAACAACAATTTATCAGTGTGCAAATAGCAACAGAAACTAGTTGTGGAGAAAAAGACTATCCTGGGACATGTTAGGTTGTACTCTCTGAGGCATTCGATACGGTGCCCTGCACCCTACTTCTTGAGCGCCTTTCGGAGATTGGTGTTTCTGGGTAAGTCTGGGGTTGGATCAGTTCCTTCTTGGAGGGTCACTTACAGCAGGTCTAGCTTCCACCTTGTGTCTCTGCTCCCCAACCAGTGGTCATGGGTGTCCCGCAGGGGTAATCCCTTAGTCCCCTTCTATTTAACATTTATGTTACCCTGTTGGATTATCTAGCGGAGGCATTGCGGGCTAAAGTGATGGCTAATGCTGATGACACCCAGCTTCTGTTCTTTCGGGGATGAGACAATGATTCAGTCCTCTCTGCCCAACACTGTTTATCTTCTGTTTTCCTCTGACTTGAGCAGGCACAGCTTAAGTGAAAAGAGGAGAAATCTGAGACCCTCTTGTACTGCACATTTCCTGCCAATTTCAGAGAGAAACTGTGGCCCCCAGGTTTTCCCTTTCCCAGTTCTAAGGGAGACTCTACCAAAAATATGGGGATTTGGTTCAGTGAGAACTTGACCTTTTAATCTCTGGTCAAGAAGCAGGCCGGTACCTGTTTTAGCATTTTGAAAACTCTGAGGAAGTTTCTCTCTCTCCTTCCAAAATCATTTAAGGAAACTGTGTAGTAATTAACTCAACAGCATTCAGTTTGAAGAGTGGTTTACTTGTTGAAAAGACTCCACAGCTGATCATCTGCTAGCCACATCCTTCTTCCAAGTCAGTTGGCTATCTAGAGTTGAAACATAACATTCTAAGTGTAACAAGAAGCAGTGACATCACAGACCCAATGACAGCTGTAACCAGGTGGATGACGAATGCTGCATATAACATTGAACATAAAATTTAACATACCTCCTTTTCCCCAACACAAAGCAAACCAAAGAACAACAAAATAAATAAGACAGTGCTAAAGAAAATACAACAATACAAAATCTTAAACCTCATAATACAACAATACAAAATCTTAATCACAAAACCTCCAAGGAGTAACAGGAACTCTAGAGCTCTTCCTACGTTGTCCAAGAGAAGGAGTAAAAGAACCCTCCTGTCCATTTGAACTTGGAACTTTAGGAATTGGGCAAGATCTAGTCTTGACCAATTTGGATAAATTGCACAAACAACCACCCTCCACCTGGACAGCATTGTTTCAAATTGTAATAACCTTGACAGGTTCACCAAATTAACATTTGCCTTTCTTGGTGTGCACAGGATTCTTAATGCAAACAAAATCACTGACAGAAAGAGAAACCATCTTGACATCTTTCTTTCTGTCAAACCATGTTTTTTTTCCCTGTGCAATATCAGAATTGGTCTTAACCTTTTCCATCAGGGATTCTACATTAGTCAGAGAATATATCCATTTCCCCATCTATCCAGGTCGAAAACTAGTATTAGCCTTTCTCGCCCTTAACACATCGAAAGGAGACATTTTAGTAGATGAATGAGGCGTGGTTCTGTAGAACCACAACATACTTTTGAGTGAGTTAAAAACATCATGTTTACCATTCACAGCCCACTTGACACACTCACCCACAACTCTGTTCATTCTCTCCACGAGACCATTGGTCTGTGGGTGATATACAGAGCTTCTAAGATGTTTAATTCCACTCGAACAAAGAAAAGACTGGAATTTTTCACTTAAAAATTGAGTTCCATTGTCAGAAACCAAAACTTGAGGAAACCTTGCCCTCAAAAATATATCTTTGAGAAACTTGACAACGCTAGAAGAACTGGCCTCTCTGACCACCTTATTTTCCGGCCATTTAGAAGTATAGTCCATTAAAACAAGAATGTACTTCATTCCTAAAGGTAAAATCTCCTATGGTCCCATGATGTCAATTGGTACTTTAACCCATGGACCAGATGGACATTCAATTGGAGATAAAGGTGGAGTGACAACCTTTAATGTTTTCTCTGATGAGCAGCACACAGGACAATTTTCAACTGTCATGCATATCTCTTCATCCATGCTGGGCCACAAGAAATATTGGCGGACACGCCGTTTAGTGAGGGTGATACCCAAATGTCCCTCATGAGCTTCTTTGATAATAGTAGCCCTACGAGAATGAGCTTATCACATCTCATTAGTAAACCATCTTCTTCTGACATTTCCGACTCGACTTTCCAATATGGTTGAAGTATGGTCGGCAAAGATTTATCTTTTGGCCAACTATTTTTGGCAAGCATGCATACTTGTTGGAGAAGACGATCTCCTAAAAGAGCTGTCCTCCAATCTGCTTCAGAACTAACTGAAAGAACTGTGAGGCATATTACCAATGTTAAGCGATATTTATCGCTAACGATGCTTAGCAACGAATTTTTTAACGCTAAGCATCGCCAGAAATTATCGCGGTTTATCGCAAATGCGATAAAAAACGGCCACAATGCATGAATATCGCTGAAAAGTCAGCGATATTCATGCATTACCGAGCTAATGCTCTTAGCCATGTTATCCACCTCCCATTGGATAACATGGCTAAGAACTGCTCAGGGCAGGTGTTAGCTTTTGGAGATATTCGCGCTTAGCGCGAATATCTCCAAAAGTTGGTAATAGGAGATAGCGATGTTAGCGACTGTTTCCAGTCACTAACATCTTGGCACGCCCACTTTGCATGTCATTAGTGATAAATCTCACTGACATGCAAAGTGGGGCCCAAGATCGTCGCTATCTCCTACTAGCTGTCACTAACTGGTGTTAGCGACAGCTAGGTAATAGGGAGATAATTTTATCTCCGCTTTCTTGGCTTTTAAAGCCAAAAAAGCGGAGATAAACCCCCTTGATAATATGCCCCAGAAATATTTAGAGAGGCCACAAAACAATCTTCAGCATCTTCTTCATTTAAATATGGGAATCCGGGGCATATTACTAAGCAATAGCGATAATTATCACTATTGCTTGGTTAGAGACAAAATTTTACCGCTGAGCTGCGGCGATTTTTATCGCAGATAAACCTTGGTATTACCAAGGTTTATCGTAAATGCGATAAAAAACGGCCGCAATGCATGAATATCGCTGAAAAGTCAGCGATATTCATGCATTACCGAGCTAATGCTCTTAGCCATGTTATCCACCTCCCATTGGATAACATGGCTAAGAACTGCTCAGGGCAGGTGTTAGCTTTTGGAGATATTCGCGCTTAGCGCGAATATCTCAAAAAGTTGGTAATAGGAGATAGCGATGTTAGCGACTGTTTCCAGTCGCTAACATCTTGGCACGCCCACTTTGCATGTCATTAGTGATAAATATCACTGACATGCAAAGTGGGGCACAAGATGGTCGCTATCTCCTACTAGCTGCCGCTAACTGGTGTTATCGACAGCTAGGTAATAGGGAGATAATTTTATCTCCGCTTTCTTGGCTTTGAAAGCCAAAAAAGCGGAGATAAACCCCCTTGATAATATGCCCCCTGGTCCCTTCAGCAAACCCACTACTCTGAGGAAAACGTGACAGAAAATCAGCACTTGTGTTCTTTCCCCCAGCAATATGTGATACCTCGGATTGATACTGAAGAAGCTTGCTGACCATTCTGGCAATCCTTGGTGTGCAACATTTACTGGGACCAGAAGTTAATATTGAAACAAGTGGTTTATGATCAGTGATCAAATTAAAACGTCTTCCCCATACATAGGGCCGATATTTATCAGTAGCCCATAAACAAGCAAGTAACTCTTTCTCAATTACAGAGTACTGGATTTCAGCACTCCTGAGTACTCTTGAGGCAAATGCAACCGTATTTTCCTGACTACCACACTGCTGTGTGTAAGAATGGCCCCTAGACCAAACTGACTAACATCTACAGTAATACAGCATGGTAAATCAGGGTCAAAAGGAGTAAGAGGATCACTTTCTTTTAAGGAACTCTTATTTATTTATTTAATTTATTTTAAACATTTATACAGCGCCTGACTCACCCCGAATGGGGTATCTCCGCGCTGAGGACAACACAATTAGAGAATTGGAGCTAAAAAAGATGAGCCTTAAGCTTTTTCCTGCATGCCAGATAGTTGGTATTCAGGCGAAGATCCAAAGGCAGTTGATTCCATAGCAGGGGGCTATGTAAGTGAAGGATTTTCCTCCCAGTCTGGATAGCTTAATTTGAGGAAAGACGAGTAGGCCTTTTCCCTCAGAACGAAGTGTGCGAGATGGGATGTATTTGGTTAATTTTTCAGCCAAATAGGTAGGAGCCATCTGATTGAGGCCTTTGAACACAAGGTAGCACACTTTAAAATGAATTCTCTTCCGAATAGGAAGCCAGTGTAAGTTGTGTAATAGGGAAAGAGATGGGGTTCGCCTGGGGGCGCTGGTCACCGGATGTGCAGCAGTATTTTGCACAACCTGCAAGTTTTGTAAGTCAGAGTCCTTGGCCGCAATCAGCAAAGCATTACTGTAATCCAAGCGACTAAGAACTAAAGCATGGATTAGTGTGTTCTGAGTTCTAATTGGGAGGAAATTAAAGATCTTATGAAGCAAGCTCAACACATACTAGCAGGATTTTTTCATAGTTGCTATATGATCTTCCAGGTTAAGGTCTCTTTTTACTAAGACCCCTAGGGTTTAACAACTGTCTTTGGTGTGGGAGCTGTACCTAGTTCTTCTGGCCACCAACTAGGAGACCACCTAGTAACAACATCCTTATAGAGCATGATTTCTATTGTTCGTGCGTTTAACTGCAGGAAGTTATTCTTCATCCAGGAGGTAATCGTTTTCATGCCTTCCAAGAATGCGTTTTGGATGTTGGAGGTATATTTATTGTATGTAAAGATCAGTTGCGTGTCTTCCGCATAGGAAATTGGGAAAAACCCAATTTTCCCAAGAAGTGCTGCTAAGGGGGCGACATACACATTGAATAGGGACGGGCTAAGGCAAGAGCCCTGAGGTACCCCTTTCGTGACATGGCTGGTCTTAGATTTAGAAGGGCCTAGGTTCACTATTTGTGTCCTATCTGTCAGGAAATCTTGTATCCAGTTCCAGGCAGTGTCCTGGACACCTATAGAGCGTAATCTTTCCAATAGTATTTGGTGAGAGATAGTATAGAATGCGGCGGATAGGTCAACTTCTTTAAATGCACAATCAAACCCTAGACACCACAAAAATTTCGATGAGCTCTTGAGAAGATTACTAATAGGTCTAACCATTGATGCATAATTAGGAAAAAATCTTGAGTAATATTCCAACAGACCTACTAAAGATGTAACACCTGTCTTGTCTTTGGGTATAGGAGCATTCAAAATGGCATCAACAAGACCTTGTCTGGGCTTGATTCCTTCATGAGATAATAGATGACCAAGGTATTCTATTTCTTTGCACAAGAACTTACATTTCTTTTGAGTACAACACCATTTTTCTTGAAAATTGGAAGTACATTTCTGCTAATAGCATCATGTGAATCATTGTCTTTTGCATAAATCAGGACATCATCTTGAAAGACAAGAACCCCTTCTACACCTCTCAACATGTTCTGCATGACCCTCTGGAACACTGACGCAGCGGAGGTTAACCCAAAAGGCATCCTCCGATAATGAAACGTTCCAAGAGGGGACAAGAACACTGTTAGAACATGAGAGTCAGGGTGCGGTTCTATCTGATGGTAGGCGCTAGCCAAATCCAGCTTGGAAAACACACGTGCACCCTTTATACTGGTAAATAGGTCCGTGATTCAATGCAAAGGGTGAGAATCAACCCAGATCTCTTTGTTGAGAAACCTGAGATCCACACAAACACGCAATTGCCCATCACGTTTTCGAGCAACAACAAAAGGCGACAACCAAAGGGAAGATTCTGTAGGTTCAATGATACCTTTGTTGCATAATGTTAATAGCTCCTTATTGAGGTCTTCCCTGATGCTGAAAGGAACACCTATGAGTTTGCACTTAACAGGGATAGCACCATCCCTGACAATGATTTTATGCTTGAATCCTGTAATTTTTCCCAGACCATCACCAAAAACTGAAGGAAATTCAGTTTTCCAATTGGTACACTCCTCTTCACATGTAACTAACACAACTTGTTATTTTGTTCCTGGATTTAATATCATGCCAAAAGGTCCTGGTGAAACCACCCAAGAATGTTGAGGCCCTTGACGGCTACATAGATTTTGCCCCTGATTCTCCTCCCCTTGAACATAAGGAAATCTTCAATAAAACCCAATAGTTAAATTTTCCGTCCCTCATTGGAGACAGGAGATCGATCGGGAGGGAGCAACTCCCTCTCTCCCCAGGTTTCATAAAATAATTTCTGAGTTATCATGGTGATCCTAGCACAAGAATCTACTAGTAATTGGAGTTTTTTCTTGCAATAGTTGCACATAGAATTCAGAGCAAGACATTTTGACTCCTTGGCATGAGAAGAACGACCACATCGTAGACAAACATTGCTGGGTATAGATATATAAGATTTGATTTTAGCAGGATTATTAGCACTCCTCTTAGAAAGTTTATTCTTGGATTTCTTTATAGACCAATAAAATTGGTATTTTCAACTGGTTTATCTTCGAGTTCCTTGAGAGAAACCTGGGATGTCTCAATACTTTTTGCAACTTTAATAGTCTCATCGAGTGAGGGATTATCCATAGAGAGTAATTTCTGTCTTATATGATTGTCTTTGTAGTGACAAACAAATTGGTCACGAATAAGTTATTCAGCGAAATTTTCAAAAACACACACTGAAGCTAACCTTCTGAGAACGGAGATATAAGGGTCAACATCCTCACTCTGAGCGTGCTTCCTCTTGAAGAATCTGTGTCTGAGTACTATTAAACTAGGTTGCTTGTCGAAACGTTACTTCAGTTTGGATACAGTAGTTTGGTATTCATCCAACATCTCACCATTATCAGCTAAATCGGGTAAATGTTTAAATATTGACCAGCCCTCAAACCCAAGGGAATGTAACAATAAAAAAATATATATTTCGGGACGATATCTTTAAGCTCCAATGGCCCCCTGATATGTCTTGAAAGCATCAAACCAAATATCCCACTTTAAAGGTGGTTCTCCTGGAGTTTCCAGAAAAGAAGGAGCATTCATTGATTGCATAGTTGACATACTGCTAAATGGAAAATAATGGAATGTTATAGAAAAAAAAACAATATGTAAGACAGAACTACCCTAGAAAATATTTAAAATGCGAACAATGTCCAATTTTAAATCCTGGTGAAGGAACAGTGTGAATAATATAAATAAACTCTAAAAATAAACTTCTCCAATTTTGGTGAGAATCACTGTGATAAGTTTGTCAAAGCAAGGATCCCCTGCAATATTTTGAGATTCCTAGGGCAGGAAAATCATAAGTTTGACTTAACCCAACATCCTTGGGGCAAGACCATCCTGTCATTATATCAACAGCGCTAATCAGAGACGCCAGCTTGAAGGCCGCTTCACATAATTTAATCCATTTTCAGGCAATATCGTTGAGCAGAATTCACATTTATCACACTCTGCCCTTCATGTGCCAGCTCGTTGAGCGTTACACAGAACTTTAAGTATCCATTATAAATAAAGGACATTCATTGAGGAGTATCCACCACAACCTCCGAATTCTAGCCTGTTGTGTGAGACAAATAATTTGTTGAGCTGGACAAAATTTTCACTCTCTAAAGGTATACACATTCGTATACCTGACATAGGATTCATACATACGATCTGTCGGCTTGGATAACTTTTTGTGCCGATTTGTGCCAACAAATACTCACCGTTTACAACTACACAGATATTGTTTGTGGCTTTTCCTGATAAAGGTGCAGTTTGCCCCAAAACACGTGTTAAAGAAGTATTGCACCAAACTATGAAAGGCACCGCCAACAGAATTTTTAAATCTCCACCATGTGTGGTTAGTAAAGTCTAGAAGCAAAATTGTTTCAAAATGAAGGACGCTGTATTCGTGAATGCCAAAAAAGTTCAAGATTCCTTTAATAATCCATATGAAGTGCCAGCCAACGCGTTTCGTTCCGTCAAGCGGAACTTCTTCAGGGCTGTAAATCAAAAAATAAAACATACAAAAAACCCTAGTGAATTCCTTCAAAGTAACATAAATACACACATGAAATGTTATAGAAAAACATTAAACATTAGACATTAGACATTATATATACAAAACAAAACCCAAGTTAAAAACATTCTTTTTGAATAAAAATGCAGCATGTATGAATGCATTATTTTATCCCTTTCTTTGGGTTCTTGTGCTGCACAATTAGATACATTGACAATATCATTATACACTCTCAAGTAATCCAAAACAGATAAAGGAAAGCAGAAATGAGAGTAAGGGACCCATTCGTTGGGTCACATATTAGAAGTTTAAAAAACAGATCCACAGGGATTTCTGCATTTGGTTTTCAATTATCAAAAACAGCGTCAATATCATTGTGATCATCTAAATCTAAGCTTAAAACTGCAATCGTAATTCCGCACCAAACATTTGCATATCCAGACAGGTTTTATCAATTTCTAGTATCAGTAATATTTGTTTATTTAACCATATGGTCCCAGAATACTCTTCCTAACCTTATCCACATCTTGAACAATGCTTAAAACCTATTTCCTAAGGTCCACCTGTTTGGGATAACTCTTTATCCCAAACACCACTAGGGCCAGCCCCGGCCACACGCAAAAAGAACAGCAACTCTCTCCACATTTATTTCACATGGTTGCGGAAGTCACACAAAAGGAAAGAAAACACATGTTCTTCCTACCGCAATGAATATCATCAGCCGTATTTGTCTTCCAAATCGCAATATCGAAATTGGATACAGATCAGTTCCCTCAATGTGGGTGATTGATAAGCGGGCAGCTATTTCGAAATATCTATTCAAGATATGATGTTCACCTAGGATTGTATCAAGTGAAAATACATATAAGGGCAATGTTAGGTCCCACCTTTTTCTACATGTACACATATTTTATAAAAAACATTTTAGCACTATCCACAATTAGAATGTATAATAATAGTATATAGTTCTATACCTTATGATTTCAAAGGGTATGTTTCTTGGAAATTATTCCCATGTCTCCATCTTGGTTATCGATGTAATTTGATAATTTTCTGAAAGGCACTAACCTAAAAGATATATATAATCATAATGTAACTGATTCCAATATGTGCTTATTCTCTACATTACTAAAATTACTCTCTTAATGCCAGTAAAGAACTCGCGTGGAATATTGGCAATGTAAGTCACATACCTTAGATAATATAACGTGCACGTCCTGCACCGTTACTTGGTCAGACTTCTAAATCCTCAATGTGACTCACAGTTTCCAATTATTTAAGGCAGTAACCTAAAAAATCAATCAATATAGGTGTTCATGGACCACAAGAGAAACTCCGCTCACAATACAAGTCTAGAATGACATGCGTTTCCAAAAAACATCGTCTATATCTGCCCGATAAGAGTAGCACAAAAACGACCCCCCACATCGACCCCCAGTAACCGCATACGAGTATCCACAGGACATGTATAATGTCCCCATTGTCAATATCACAGGGCACGGCACAGAGGCATTGTCGACCAACACGAACAACATAAGGAAGAGCAAACGACAAAGAAATTGTAATTAGCATTTCAAGGGAACCCGCTATTATGAGGGCAACCCGCCTTGGCAATATTATTTTATTTAAAATCTCCCAAATGCCAATGATGTTATATAGCACCTGCCTGTCGGGGTCAAGATATGGAACCCCCAGGCGGCGTGTTGATAATCCACCCGCCAGCTCCTTTCCCGCAGGAGTTGCGAAGCGCCCTCCCTTGACAAATCGTGGGAACCCGCTATTTGACGGGCAACCCGCTTCGGCAAAATTATTAAATTTTAGCGTGTCATAAACGCAAATGATTATATATAACTCTTACCTATCAGGGTCAAGTATTAAAACCCCCAGTCGGCGTCTCGATAATCCGCACGCCAGATACTTTCCCGCAAAAGTTGCGTAGTGCCCTCCATTGGAAGGCTTTAAAAGTAACCAATCCCGATCCACGTGTGAGTGACGCTAGGTCCCACAACTTTTGCCACTATCATTTCAGCTAATACGGGTTAAAGAAGATACATCTCATAGACACTGTTCAGTTTTCTTTGCCTTTGTATTAACGTTATCAAACCTGAACCAATTTTCTATTTTATTTAAGTGTGGATTTAATGTAGTACATAATTTTGTATTATATTCATGTTGTCTTTTTATAGATTGTATTTTGTGTGTTTAATAGTATTGATGTGTCATACATATGCCCAGAAATGTTTTTAGCATGAAAATAATATAAATATGGAATCTTTTTTAAAATTATGTTGTAGTTGACACTGAGTTAATTGCATCATGTCTGTTCTTGATATGAGTCCTCTCGCAAGTTGATCACAGGACGTTGACCCCCATCCACCTTGTCCACCAGGAAGAGGTTGCTGCGGAAACCTCTGGGATGGTGCCATGTTTCCACAACCACTCCCATGAGGAGAAGGGCCTGGACCTCTTGGTCGATCAAAGCAGCTTCTGCCTCGGAAAAATAAAGTGGCCAGGAACGGGTCACCTGCAAAGGAGTTCCCAGAAACTACATATATAAAAGCCCTGTAGAGTCTGCAGAACCCAAGCGTATTTCGTGACAGAAGCCCACATTGGGAAAAAATGCACCAGACGGCCCCCCACTTTTAGAAGGGAAGAAGGCAGAACACTCACTGGATGAATTGGAGCCGCCTTCTCCTCTGCCACCACGGTTCTTGCCACGTCGTCCACGGATAGGATTGAAATTTCCAAAACAGGTTTGATCTTGGTATTGTCCGTGGTTGGACACTTGCCCTCTGCTCTGATTTGGGCGGCTGGACGAGCGGCACCGACCTCGTCCGGCCCCTCGGAAAACCAGAGGTTGAAACACTTTTTGAATGGAAGTTTGCGCCCTTTCCAGGGAGGTAAAAGTATTAACAAACCTCCCGAGCTCCTTGATAAAGGGCTTGCCAAAGAGGCCTCCCTGGGTCACGGGTCCCGCTTCGGTGTCCGCTAGGTCCCCAAGCTTAGGGTCAACCTTGATGAGGAGGGATCAGCGCCTCTCAGTAGAGAGCACGCAGTTGGCGTTTCTCAGGAATATCACAACCCGTTTGGCCATGAGGAGAGGTGCTCGGGAGTAATGAGGGAACCCAAGACCTTCGCTTCTTCCACCATATCCAAAATGTTGGTGGCAGGCCCAAAGGCATCTAATAACTTATCTTGACAGGCAAGCCAGAACCTGTCAATAACCTTCTTCGGGTCCTTGACAAACTTTTGTAAAAAAGTAGCTATTCTGGGATCAATTTCAGGAGTGGCAGCAACTTTCCCTTCCTGAGGCAATTCCTAGTGGCAGGTTCGAGTGGGCGGCAGATTCTGCTGGCCACATATTGGGTGACTTTTTCTGTGGGGACCCAGTCAGAGGAGCGCGGGTGAAGGACATAGTCCGGGTCCAGCATGTCCGCACATAAATTAGTGTCACTGGCGGCAGATGCTGAATTCGAAGGCAACCAGGGACGGGACTGTTCAGGAGAGGAGTCCGCGTCCCCCACTTCCCCGGGGTCCCCACCCGCTGAGGTGGAGGCCACAGATGATGGAGCCAGAGGAGGGGTGGTCTGTGGAACACAGCTGGCCAGGAAAGCCTGTTTAAGGCGGGAGAATGTGTCAGTACTCGTGCCAGCATCCCTAGGCCATTTGGGCAGAGATGGTTGCGGGTCAGTGGCTGAAGCACCAGAAGGGGGACCTGCAGAGGGGTTCTGTGTGGCTCTGGCCAACCGTTTGCACGTCTGGTCTATCTTGCTTGACAACCGCTCCTCAAGAGGAGTCATGGCCTCCTCCACGGCCTTGTGGTTAGACTCGTCTACAGCATCATAGAAGTCGTCACAAGAGGGAAGGGCCACTAAAGGGTCCTCTTCCCACTGATCATCCTGATAGGTATCATCTTGGGAGGCCTCCATTTTCAATATAGGAAACAAAGACCCAAAAGATAGACCACAGTACAAGAGGCTGGGCGTCTGCCGGGATGTGGGTGAGCAGTGCTCACAATGAAGGCTCGAGGCCTGGGACCCAAACAGCCCTGGTGCTGAAAATACATGGAAATATATAGGGCAGCCTGCTCTTAGATGGTCTCTTTAGCAAACGCCTACTGACTCTGCCCACAGAGCGTCATTGGCCTAAACAAGTACAGAACCCCACAGCAGACAGATTCTGCAGCTCTGCTTCACAGCAGGTATAGACCCGAAATCGGGTGTTCAAGGGGCGTGAGGCCGGTTTAAAATAAACGTGCCTGATAAAAATTAGAGCAGACCCGAGTTGGGCGTCAGAGCAGGCAAGAAGGCTGCCATGGCGATGCAGCGCCGGGTTCTGTCTGTTGACTTGACGGGCGGAAACCCAGACGCGCTCGCCGCGTCAGAGATGCCGATAGATGCCCTCTGGCGGTGTCAAACGAGCACCGCGAGCCGGCACTGAGACGACTGCTAGGGAGCTAAAGTGCTCCCACGGCCTAAGCGGAGTGCCGAGTAGCAGCACCCAGCCAGTGAAAGCAAATAAATAACCAGCCCGGATGTATGACGTTACAACGCATACTTTTTAAACGCATACCTTTACAATGCATTTTTTACACCGCAACATCCATTACAATGCAAGCCATTACAACAAATTTTTAAAAACTACATTTACAACGCATTCCATTACAACGCATACTACCTTTACAACGCATACCATTACAACGCATAACATTACATTGCATGTATGGTAAGTATTGGATAGTGTAAGGGTAAAAATTACTATTCTAACTCCAGGGGGGTGCAACAGTTGGGTAAGTGTTGGATAGTGTAAGGGTACTAAGCGTTGTAATGTTATGCATTGTAATGGTATGCGTTGTAATGACATGCGTTGTAGTGGTATGCATTGTAGTAACATGCGTTGTAATGGTTGCGTTGTAATGGCATGCGATGTAATGGATGTTGCGTTGTAAAAGTTTTGTTGTAATGGTAGTGAATTGTAAAAGTTGCGTTGTAAAGGTTGTTTCCCACCAGCCCGCAAGTATACGGCAATAAGAAATCAAAGAAATCGGCAAAGGCGGGCGACGCGCATCAGCAGAAAATGGCGCACACGCCCGCTAGAACCGCGCTGAGGAGACGGCAAACAGTGCCGATCCCTACCACAGCGCAACACACAGCAACAACTAAAATTCCAAGTCCAACTCCAATACAATATTACAAATGCAATACTCAGAAGATTACCCTCAGTAAAATATAGAAAATCATCATTATTAACAAGTGAATAAAAAGAGGTGACTTTTTCTTGGCTGCAAGCAGCGAAGAAAGAGGAAGCATGGACGTAGACAGAGGACTATCAGCACCCTGAGGTCTCCTGATTGGTGCACTGGATGGGACACTCTATATGTGGACACTCTATTGTTTTTTGATGGGTATTTCCTTTGGTTCATGGGAATAGTAGTTGTTTTACTTTATCTGATAATATTTACGAAAATAAAAAATGTTAAACAAAAAGTACATAGTTATGCCAACTTTTTTTTTCTCTGCAGTAGGGTATTTTTAGGAGAGATTTTAAATCTGGCTTAGATAGAACTGCTCCTAAAATCTTTTGGTATAAACGATCAATTGTGTTTTCATTGTTTAAGTTTGCGACACAGATTCAGAGTTTCTTCCTGCCTGCCATGAAGGTAAAAGACACTAAGGGGCAAATTTATGAAGGCCTTGCGCCGCCGGTGTGTCATTTTTAACATGGGAAAAAGTGACGCACCGGTGGTGGAAGGCCTTCATAAATCTGCCCTTAAGGACGTATGTGGTTTTTATGAAGGGGGATGGTGTGACTGTGTGTTATTGGGAATAAACTATCCTGTGCTGCACATTATAAGGATATTGCAAGTCAACTCTGGCTACCATGACCTTTTGACCCCTCTTTGACTTGCAATGTCATTAAAATATATGACAGGGGGCACTTTATCCCACATTCAACTCATACATGTATTTCTCACATACCCCCATCCAGCACCCACCAAGCACTGGGTCCCATAACATACACTGTGGGTGTTTGCAAAACATTTCCAACAGAACATGACAACAAAAACAACAGCCTTCAACCAAAAACCGTGTGCAGTGTAGCCTGCTAAACACCTGGTAAATACACCAGAGACCCACATAGGAGAGGAACACATGTTACTATAGAAATGCTACAGTACCCATTGCTAATATTTGCAAATAAGTGTGTGACCTGATCTAAGTGCATCCTTCCACAGTGAGGTAAGCTGCAGTGCGGCAGGCCCTCTGTGCATCAAACTACTGGAGAAAAATAGTCTTTTAACTTAGAGAACTTCTCCTAAAAAACATCTCTTCAGCAACAAGAGGGCAGGCACCAAGTACTTGCACATTGTTCATGTGTGTGCGTGACATCAGGGCGTGACCTTTAAAACAAACTGAAAGTGAAACCACCTCTGCCCAGTGTTAGCCATTCCAAGCAGCAGTACAAAGCATAGCACATCAAAGCCAGGCTGTGAGAAGCGCCTCAGAGCACAGAGACCGCACAGGGACACCCCAGGCGCTGTGCATGGTCTTTTCATACGAGGGCGGCTGCGATGCATGAGCTGCCAACAATGTCCCAGCACCGGCCCAGCCGGATCCCCAACCTAAGCCCCGCCCAGGAGGCCCCGCCCAGAATCACACGTCAATCACGAGCAGACACGAGACGTTCCCTGACTGCAGAGCTGAGAGCAAACCGAGGGCAGATTTAGCAAGAGTTTGCACTGCCATAAAGTGGGGCAAACTTGTGAAATGTGATTTAAAAGGTACTGTTTTTTTTCTTCGGATCTAGCACTTTGATCTGCTTTGCATCAAGGGAGTGTAAGATTGTTGCAAGTTTTATGTTTCAGCAGAAGCACCCAAGGGTTCTGCTACAATAACAGATCCACAAACAGATCGGTGCAAATCTTTATCTACGAATCTTAGTAGATAGGACTTTGCTACAGAACCGAGGGATGGTTGAATGGGAATGCCAATGTACCGCTCAGGAAACGCCATTTTAACACAAAATAATGCATAGCATGACATTGGGCAACTCCCCAAAGCAAAACCTGGCCTGCACTCTATAGTAAAATAACCCAGTACTTTGTGACAGCTTCTGTCACATGAATGACGCAAACTCACAGCAGAATGTTTGCAATCTGGACCTTCATCTCTGCTGCACTGTACTGTGCAATGTGCAGAGTGACCCACACTTACCCTGGCAGAGGGTTTTGTACTGATAGGACCTACACCCAGGACACAACCTGCACTACATATCAGGAACATGGTGCCAATGTCAGAGAAGCTTTGTGTGCACCAGCACAGGGAGTGGAAGGAGCAGTCAGCACTCTTTTATGTAGTTTTGTACTCATTTCTACCCACGGTGCCAAGTAATATTTAACTTTCATGAAAGAAGGCAGTAGGAATGAAAATACAACTCCCCAGTGTCAGAGCAGCAGATATACCTAAGTTAGGGCAATGCATCTTGACAATGGCCCAGTGCCAATAATGCCACCTGCTCTCAGTACTCAATGTGCAGCGGAGATCACTGCATCTACAAAGTCCAGCTGATCTCATGTGAATATGATATGATGTACATCCTTTCCCCTGAAGGAACAGGGCAACATATCAGTGCAAGAACATAGCCAGCACAATTGAATACGTTCAGCCATATCCTGAATGACATTAAGGTTGGTGGCCGTTCCCATTTTAGAAACTTTGCAAATAAGTTGCCATGTTGTGCAATGAAATGAAATTAAATGAATTTGTACTTGTAAAGCGCACTGCTGCCCCAGCAAAGGGGCGTCCTGGCACTGTACTCATACCGCTGTGGAACCCATCCTGGCTCTCCCTGTGAGACGTCCACTCCTGGGCGCCCCCAAGGTGGAGGCCAGGCATCCTAGCGCTGTTGGGGCCGTTGTGGAGATTAAGCAAGCTATTGCCCAGAGTTGCAGAGTGGGACCCATGATTAGAATAGGCACCGAGGCGAGAATGATCAGGTCCACGGACATTGAGCCCAAGACCCGCCGAGGCGGGAATTGAACCCTGGTCCCGGCCAGACCTCTGTATCAGGGTCTGCCACTCTAACCATTGAGCCACACTTCTCCACAATGTACACCTCGACTGTCATGGACTGTGATAAAAAATGTTCACATGTTACTAAAGGTTCTGTAGGGCACTCAAATAATCAGTAAAGCAAGGATGCCTTATGTAAGAAATTAAATTACAGATTGAGGGGTGGGTAAAATCCTAATCAAGCAGCAGCAACAGTCCTTGTCGAGGTAAAGCCAGAAGAAACCCCCAAATTAACTTGTGCTTAATCCTGCAGTAGCCAGGCAGAAAATCAGTCCGGCTTAATTTAGAGGCAATGTTTAAAATATGTATGTAGCACTTCATACAGCAGTAAAGTGAAACACAAAACAAGAAGGGGAGAGGATGTGGACTAACGGCTAGAGTGGTAAATCTCAAATCTGGGAACACAGTATCGAGTCCCGGCAGGGACACTCAACATCTTGTGATTCTGGGCAAATCACTTCATCTCCCGTGCCTAACAAAAGTGAATGTGTCCTTGTGTAACGCAACTGGTGCTCATGTAAAGCGCTCTGACACCTGATACCTTCGGGTCAAGTTCACACTATATAAAAATCCAAGAAAAAATATAGAATACAATTTAATAAATAATTTAAAATCAAAAAACTAAAATCTAATCATTAGAACCAGAGATATTGAATTTCAAAGATTTGATTGAAAACTGCACCAAAAAGCACAAATAAATGTGGTAATCTGGATGTGCTGAACCAGGACAAATTTACAATTTCAGGCCAATCACAATGGAATGGTGACCAGCTACAGGGACGACGTTAGGCCTGCTTAACAGAGTACCGTATATACTGGTTGCTGAATGATTCAAAGTCCCACATCGAGGATGCATGGCGCCGCACAGGTGAAGTGTGGGCCTGCATAAGAGATGCGTTGAGCAGCATCAGTTCCGATGGGCTGCGAGAAGGTGATTCGAGTTACTGTGAAGGAATGCATCATATAATGGTGGTTCTGGGCAGCTGTGGTGGTGATGCAATGTTTTTTATGAAGATGCACCCTGCAGTGTGGGTCCGAGGAGCTGTAGAGGCAATGGAATGTCATGTATGGAGGTGCCTCACACAGCAGCAGTTATGAGGGACTGCAAGCTACAATGTGTAGGCCTGCATCTCACATTAGCAATTCTGAAGAGAAGCAGGTCTGTAATTTGAAGTTCTGCATTGGGGATAAGCCGGGCAGTGGTTCCAATTGCGGAGTGTGGCAAGGCGGCTCTTTTTCCTGCATCAGTTCTGCTTGGACCACAGATGGGCTGCATGAGCACTATGAGGCCCACTACCAAGGGCCAAGGACTGGGGCGGCACCACTTGGGGGGTAAGACTCACAGCAGGCAGAATCCAGGTGCTGGGTGCAAGGTGATTGTAGCCTGTTCTGTCCCTGAGGCTCTGATCAGGTGGCCAGACAGCTAGCCCTTGGAGGCACTATTGAGGTCCTGTGTTCAAGATGGAGGTAAAATTCTTCTTGCTTAGGCAGGAGGGCAGCATGGCAGCAGAGAAGGGCAGCAGAGTGCCAGTCCTTCTTGCAGCAGAGAAGCACAACTCTCCTTCTTCTGAGTCTTCCGCAGGTCCAGCTGTGTACTGAAGAGTTGGGTCCGACGGTCCAATATAAATACCAGGACCCTACTTTGAAGTAGGGGAGGTTTATGGAGGCCTCCACCCTCCCTGAGGTGTCAGGCATTGCTTTCCCCCTGTCCTGGATCACAGTATGTCTGGGGACACATACGTATATCGATAAACCCTTTATGAGTGTGCTCAAGCAGGGCCTTCGTGATATAAAAGTGGTGTAGGTGAAATCCCCCCATCCTGCTAGTGATGGCCCATCCTGACAGACCTAAGCTCCCTTTTGCACTTTGGAAGGAATACATGCAGACACACTGATAGTTACACCAACTCATGTGACCCAGGATACAGGCACCAAATAGTAGGTTCAAGAAAATTAAAACTTTCTAATAATGACATTTTCAGATTTGTAAAAATCTGACTTTACCATTAAAGTTGGTTTTAAATTACAATTCTTTAGACAGCATGTACAATTTGACTAGGTCACAGGTCAGAATTTGCAACATTGAGCAGGCACTAGATTTGGGAATAATGGACCAGTTGCCTTCCAAGAGGAGAAGTGGTACGGTTAAGGCAGTGCCTTCCCCCCGCCTCAGAATGAGGATCAGCCTTCTGAGGAAGCTGACTGTGAGACCCACGAAGAAACTGTCCTAGAAGAGCTTAAGCCTGATCAGGTTGAGTTTCTTGGGACAGGGGGACCTTCAAGGGCAGATCTGAGGCAGGCGCAGTTGGACTGCCCTTCTCTTGAACCCCTCAGACAGCAAGTTGCTGCTGAAGCTGTAGGGAATGCTAGTGGAACCCATAAGGTTTACTGGGAAGAAGGGCTCCTGTATTCACAGGCTAGAGACCCCAAGCCTGGTGCTTCCAGGAGGTTGGTCATACCTTTGGCATTCAGGGGCTTCCTTTTGACACTAGCCCATGATATTGCCTTAGCAGGAAATCTAGGCCAGAACAAGACTTGGGACAGGCTTGTCCCTCCCTTTCACTGGCCCCACATGTCTGAAGACACAAAGGAGGTTTGTCGCTCCTGTGTCACCTGCCAAGACAGTGGCAAATCAGGTGACACCACAAAGGCCCCCCTTATATCACTACCTGTGGGGGGGTCCCCTTGAAAGAGTTGGTATTGACATTGTTGGACCAATGGATCCCCAAACAGCATCTGGGCACAGGTTTATTCTGGTGGTAGTGGATCATACCACTAGATACCCAGAGGCTATCCCCCTTAGGCCCACTACAGCACCTGTGGTGGCAAGAGCCCTGTTGGGAGTGTTCTTGTTAGACGGGGACCCTGAGGGTCGGCCGGGTACTGAGGGAGAGATCCCCGAGGGGGACCGTCTCCGGTGATGGTACAGACAAGTTACCTCCCTCCCCACAAACAGGCACCACACCAAGTCGAGTTCAATGCTTTATATAAGGTTCTTAAGGCAAGGATATCAGCGATACAGGATATCTCGGACCCGGGGGTCCTCTCACTTCTAGTCTCTGTAGGGAAAGGGGGTAGCGGGACAGTCTTGGTACCGGATCGGTACAGGTAGTGGTAAGGGGCGAGCTCACAATCCTCGAGCTGGAGGGTCTGTGGATCGGGCCGCGGCAGCGCCAGCAGGCCAAGATGGTAGTCTCACAAGGCAGAGGGCCGCGGCAGCGCCAGCAGGCCAAGTCGATGGTTTCACGAGGCAGAGGGCCGCGGCAGCGCCAGCAGGCCAAGATGGTAGTCTCACAAGGCAGAGGGCCGCGGCAGCGCCAGCAGGCCAAGTCGATGGTTTCACGAGGCAGAGGGCCGCGGCAGCGCCAGCAGGCCAAGATGGTTTCACTAGGCAGAGGGCCGCGGCAGCGCCAGCAGGCCAAGACGATGGTTTCACGAGGCAGAGGGCCGCGGCAGCGCCAGCAGGCCAGTCACGGATGAGTTCTTCTCGGGTCTCTCGACTCCAGGATACAACTGCCTTCCTGGTCTGGCACTGCCCCAGTTATAGGTCTGGTCCCCTTTGATGTCCGGACCCTCGCGCCTGGGGGCCGGGAGGTCCGGGATGAGGGAGTCCAGACACCCAGCAGGGGGGTGGAGCCAGCGCCCAGGGCGGCCGGGGGTGATCGACACCTGGCGGAGGGGAGCCGTTGACGATTCCTTTTCCCATTGATTTGCCAAGTGGTCACTCTGCCTCCTGGGGGGAGGTTGGTGCCCCGATGTCGGGGCCGGCCGGGCCCAGGGTTAGGGTCGAGTTGAGGCCACGCGGCCTCGTGCTGCAGTGCCCCAAGATGGCGGCCGGTTCGATGTCGTGGTGTGGATGGTGACCCGGGCCAGCTGGGTCCGGGGCTGGTGTCTTGTAGTGGAGGGATTGCAGGGTACTTCGGGTGGTCGTTTAGGGACTCTGGCTGGGGATGCAGGGAGAGCCAGGGTCCAGGTCCTACTGCGGGGAGGGGGGGCAGCCCGACCATGCGGCCTGTCCAACATGCGTCCCCCCCAGCTGAAGGCGGGGAGAGTCAGCCATCTTCCTGGGGACTCTCCTCGCTGAGGCGGAAAAAGCGTGACAGGCCGTCGGCGTTGGCGTGGTCCTGGCCTGGACGATGTTCCACCGTGAAGTCCATCCCCTGCAGGGAGATGGACCAGCGCAACAGCTTCGGGTTTTCCCCCCGCATTTGCATCAGCCATTGCAGGGGTCGGTGGTCTGTTTGCACCCGGAAGTGGGTGCCGAAGAGGTATGGCCGGAGCTTCTTGAGTGCCCAGACTACGGCGAAGGCCTCTCTCTCAATGGTGCTCCAGCGCTGTTCTCGGGGCAAGAGGCGTCTGCTGATGAAGACCACCGGATGGTCGACCCCTTCGGCGTTGAGTTGGGAGAGGACGGCCCCCACACCATGATCGGAGGCGTCCGTCTGCACAATGAATTCCCGGCTGTAGTCGGGAGCCTGGAGCACGGGGGCCGTGCACATGGCGGTCTTTAGTTTCTCGAAGGCCGATTGGCAGTCCAGGGTCCAGTTGACGGTTTTGGGGCCCTTTTTGGAGGTGAGCTCTGTGAGGGGCCCCACGATGCTGCCATAGTCCTTCACGAACCGCCGGTAGTATCCGGTGAGCCCCAGGAAGGCCCGGACCTCCGTTTGGGTCGTAGGGGGTTGCCAGGCCTGGATGGCAGCAATCTTGAGTTGGAGAGGAGCCACTAGCCCGCTTCCCACTTGGTGTCCCAGGTAGGTCACGGACCCTTGGCCAACCTGGCACTTGCTGGCCTTGATGGTGAGCCCGGCTTGCTGGAGGGCGTGTAGAACCTCCCGCAGGTGGCGGAGGTGGTCGGTCCACTGGTGGCTGTACACAGCAATGTCGTCCAGGTAGGCGGCGCTGAAGTCTTCCAGGCCCGCCAGTACCTGGTTTACCAGCCGTTGGAACGTGGCCGGGGCGTTTTTCATGCCGAAGGGCATGACTTTAAAGTGGTAGTGCCCGTCTGGGGTAGAGAAGGCGGATCGTTCTTGGGCCCGAGGGGTGAGGCCGATCTGCCAGTAGCCCGCTGTTAGGTCGAAGATGCTCAGGTAGCGGGCGGCCCCCATCCGGTCAATTAGCTCGTCGGCCCGGGGGATGGGATGAGCGTCGGTCCTGGTAACTGCATTCAGCCCCCGATAGTCCACGCAGAACCGGAGCTCCGGGGCAACGCCCGGGGCGGCCGCCTTGGGAACCAGGACGACTGGGCTTGCCATGGGGCTGTCTAAGGGTTCGATCACTCCCAGGGTCAGCATTTTGGACACCTCGGTCTGGATGCAGGCTCGTACCCGGTCTGGTACGCGGTATGCCCGGTGTCGGATAGGAGGGCTGTCCCCGGTGTCCACATCGTGGAGGCACCAGGGGGTGACTCCGGGGGTGAGGGAGAACAGGGAGGCGAACCGCCTCAGGAGCGTTTGGCAGTCTTGGCGTTGCTCCGGGGACAGGGCCTCGGAGAGCTGGACCCCTTCCACTGAGCCATCCTGCTCGAAGGCCCTCAGTAAGTCCGGAAGGGGTTCGGAGTCTTCTTCTGTCCCATTATCGGTAGCCATCAGGAGGCTGAGCTCGGATCGCACAAAATGGGGTTTTAGCCTGTTGGCATGGAGGACCCGTAGGGGGTTCCGGGCAGTCTCCATGTCGATTAAATAGGTGACGGGCCCTTTGCGTTCGATTACCTTGAAGGGCCCGGACCATCGGTCTTGGAGTGCACAGGGTTCAACCGGGGACATCACCCAGACCTGTTGTCCCGGTTCGAACTCAATGGAGGACGCGTGCTGATCGTACCACCTCTTCATGTCCTCCTGACTGGCCTCGAGATTGGCTTTGGCGGTGTCTCGGAACTGCCGGGTCTGGTTGCGGAGAGCCAGGAGGTACCTGTAGATGTCCGGGGGAGTTTTCTGGGGAGGCTGCTCCCAACCTTCCTTGACTAGGCTGAGGGGGCCCCGGACGGGGTGCCCGTACAGGAGTTCAAATGGGCTGAAGCCGAGGGACTTCTGCGGGACCTCCCGATAGGCAAACAGGAGGCAGGGAAGTAGCACGTCCCACTGGCGTCGAAGGGGTTCTTCTAGGCCCATAATCATCCCCTTGAGGGTGCGGTTGAACCTCTCGACCAGTCCGTTTCCTTGCGGGTGATAGGGGGTCGTGAATTTGTAGGTGACCCCGCATTGTTGCCAAAGAGACTTCATATATCTGGAGATAAAGTTCGTGCCCCTGTCACTGACGACCTCCCGGGGGAACCCCACCCGGGAGAAGATCCCCATCAGGGCCCGGCCCACCACGGGGGCCGTCACCGTCCGAAGGGGGATGGCCTCGGGATAGCGAGTGGCGTGGTCTACGAGGACCAGGATGAACCGGTGTCCTTGGGCTGTTCGAGGGTCGAGGGGCCCCACAATGTCTATTCCCACTCGTTCAAACGGGGTGGTGACGACAGGAAAGGGTTGCAATGGTGCTTTGATTTTTCGGCCACTTTTTCCGCTGGCCTGGCAGGTGGGGCAGGCCTTGCAGTGGTTGGTGACATCCTTTCGCATGTGGGGCCAGAAAAAATGGGTCACCAGGCGGTCGTAGGTTTTATCCTGCCCCAGGTGTCCGGCAAGGGGGACATCGTGGGCTAAGTTCAGGAGGAAGTCTCGGAAGCGAAGGGGCACCACCAGCACCCGACTGGCCCCTAGTTCCGCCACTTTCTGCTCGCTGTAGAGCAGGTCTTGGTCCCAGTAGATCCAGTGGGCCCCCGAGGTATCCCCGGTGCTCTGGGCCAGGGCTTGCTGCCGGAGTCCTTCGAGAGAGGGACAGGTTTTCTGTTCGGCCCGGAATTGTTCCTGCGTGGGGCCTCCCTCCTGCCGCCATTGTGCCAGGTCAGGGACGTCCCGAAGCTGGTCGGATCCTTCTTCGGTTTGGGTCAATGGACTGGCTCCTGGGGCGGCCTCCTCTGGGATGAGCGCGGGAGGAGGTTCTGGCCACTCGGGCTCTTCTGGGCTGGGGACCGCGCGGGCGGTCATGGACCGGGTCGTGACGCAGACCCATTCGGGGAGGCCAAGCATCCCCAGGTGCTCCCTCCGTTCGACAGCTGCCCATGGAGAGCTTTCAAGGTCGTTTCCTAGGAGGCAGTCCACGGGGGCATCATCGCGGACAGTTACTTTTAACATCCCTGTTACTCCTCCCCACTCGAAGGGCACGCAGGCCATGTGGCATAGGCTTTCGGAGTTGTCGGCTGATCGGACAGGGCAAAGAATGTTCGGCAAGATTTGGTCGGGAGTGACGAGGTGGCGTCGGACCGCCGTTACACTGGCCCCGGTGTCGCGGAGGGCTTCCGCCCGGCGGCCATTAATGTTGACCCATTGACCGTACTTCTGGGTGTTGGCGGGAAGGGGGGCCCGCGGAATCATGTCTCTCTCCCCTAAGCAGACCAGTGCCATGGCGGCGGGCGCCCATTCAGAGGGATCGGTCTCGTACTCTTCTTGGTCTTCCGGGATTAGTTCTTCCCCTAGGGCCGCCGCTGCAACTTGGCGGGGGGTAGTGTTCGGATTCTTTGGGCAGTTGGGATCACTGGCGTAGTGGCCGGGTCGCTGGCACCTGTGGCACGTAATGTTGGCCCGGAAACCGGCCCGGACGGCAGGGCTTCCTCGGCCAACCGGGGTCGAGGGGTTTCTGGGGGGTGACGAGGGGCCGGGGTCTCTCCCCCGACCCTGACTCCCTCCTCCCCCTCGGGGGCGATACGGTCTGGATAATTCGCTGGGTGCGTTCCGGCCAACTCGGGTGCTTTCCCACCGGTCGGCTTCGACGGCGAGTTGTCGAGGGTCGGTTAGCTTACTGTCCAGGAGGTGTTGCCGGAGCTCCACGAAGCAGTTGTTCGACAGGTGTTCCCATACGATAAGGTCAAAGAGTTGTTCGTAGGTGGTTACTTTGTTGCCCTTGATCCACCCCTCGAAGGCTCGGCTAAAAAAGTTCACGTACTCCACCCAAGTTGTACCCGGAATCCGTTTGCAGTCGCGGAACCGTTGGCGGTACATCTCAGGTGTGAGCCCGTATCGAGTGAGGAGGGCGGCCTTCATGTGGTCGTAGGAGGTCATCAGCTGGTCCGGGAGTTGCAGCAGGGCGTCCCGCCCTTCGTTGACAAACCTCCCCCATAATCCGGCTCCCCAATCGCTTCGGGGAATCCGGTGGGAGGTCATTGCCACCTCATAGGCTTTAAACCACTGCTGTATATCATCGTTCTTGTGGTATTCCCGGATGACATCTTTGGGGATGTGAACCTTGGGTTCGGTCGAGGCAGACGGGGTCGGTCGTTCGGGGAGCCCGAGGTCTTTATTCTGTTTCTGGATCTCCAGTGCTTTGAGATCGCGCTCATGTTCGTACTCTAGTTTCTTTTCCTCTAGCTCTCTCTGTCTTTGCTTGTCTTCTCGCTCTTCCTTGAGCCGTAAGTGTTCCAGGGTTATTTTTTGTTCGGCCAGCTTGAGTTCTCCATCCAAGCGAAGTCGGGCTAGTTCTAATTCGTGGAGTCTGGTTTTTTCTCTTTCTCGGATCTCTTCCAGGGAGAGACCCGCTCTTTCTTTAGTTGGTGCGGGGCTCGTTTCGGTCGTTTGTGTTCGGGGTACGGCCGTACCCGTTTCCGCCCAGGCTTCTAGGGCTCGTTTGAAGTCTTCCTTCGTACTCAGACCCGTGGTTGGGAGACCAAGTTCCATGCAATATTGCTTCAGTTCTCGGTGGTTGTAGTCTTCCAATTTTTCCATCTGGAATTTCTCCGTTGTTCCGCTCTCTGTTGTCATGGTGGTCGTGTGTCGTGGGTCGGGTGACTTTCTGTACGATTATGCGTAGGTTCGGATCCCGTCGCTGGCCACCAATGTTAGACGGGGACCCTGAGGGTCGGCCGGGTACTGAGGGAGAGATCCCCGAGGGGGACCGTCTCCGGTGATCGTACAGACAAGTTACCTCCCTCCCCACAAACAGGCACCACACCAAGTCGAGTTCAATGCTTTATATAAGGTTCTTAAGGCAAGGATATCAGCGATACAGGATATCTCGGACCCGGGGGTCCTCTCACTTCTAGTCTCTGTAGGGAAAGGGGGTAGCGGGACAGTCTTGGTACCGGATCGGTACAGGTAGTGGTAAGGGGCGAGCTCACAATCCTCGAGCTGGAGGGTCTGTGGATCGGGCCGCGGCAGCGCCAGCAGGCCAAGATGGTAGTCTCACAAGGCAGAGGGCCGCGGCAGCGCCAGCAGGCCAAGTCGATGGTTTCACGAGGCAGAGGGCCGCGGCAGCGCCAGCAGGCCAAGATGGTAGTCTCACAAGGCAGAGGGCCGCGGCAGCGCCAGCAGGCCAAGTGGATGGTTTCACGAGGCAGAGGGCCGCGGCAGCGCCAGCAGGCCAAGATGGTTTCACTAGGCAGAGGGCCGCGGCAGCGCCAGCAGGCCAAGACGATGGTTTCACGAGGCAGAGGGCCGCGGCAGCGCCAGCAGGCCAGTCACGGATGAGTTCTTCTCGGGTCTCTCGACTCCAGGATACAACTGCCTTCCTGGTCTGGCACTGCCCCAGTTATAGGTCTGGTCCCCTTTGATGTCCGGACCCTCGCGCCTGGGGGCCGGGAGGTCCGGGATGAGGGAGTCCAGACACCCAGCAGGGGGGTGGAGCCAGCGCCCAGCAGGGGGGTGGAGCCAGCGCCCAGGGCGGCCGGGGGTGATCGACACCTGGCGGAGGGGAGCCGTTGACGATTCCTTCTCCCATTGATTTGCCAAGTGGTCACTCTGCCTCCTGGGGGGAGGTTGGTGCCCCGATGTCGGGGCCTACCGGGCCCAGGGTTAGGGTCGAGTTGAGGCCACGCGGCCTCGTGCTGCAGTGCCCCAAGATGGCGGCCGGTTCGATGTCGTGGTGTGGATGGTGACCCGGGCCAGCTGGGTCCGGGGCTGGTGTCTTGTAGTGGAGGGATTGCAGGGTACTTCGGGTGGTCGTTTAGGGACTCTGGCTGGGGATGCAGGGAGAGCCAGGGTCCAGGTCCTACTGCGGGGAGGGGGGGCAGCCCGACCATGCGGCCTGTCCAACAGTTCTCAAGAGTGGGTTTCCCTAAGGAGGTAATCTCAGACAGAGGTGCAAACTTTATGTCTAGTTATCTGACTGCAATGTGGAAGGAGTGTTTAGTGAACTACAAGTTCACCATACCCTAACACCCAAAATGCAACGGTCTAGTTGAGAGATTCAACAAAGACTTTAAAGGGTATGATCAAGGGTTTCCCTGAAAATCTCAGGTGGAGATGGGACATCCTGCTGCCCTGCCTTTAATTTACATACAGAAAGGTCCCACAAAAGGGGGTTGGCTACAGCCCTTTTGAACTTTTGTTTGGGCATCCTGCAAGAGGACCCCTTTGTCTGGTAAAGGAAGGATGGGAGTTACTTCTCAAACTTCCCAAGCAAGACATTGTGGACTATGTACTTGGTCTCTGCATCCGGATGGCTGAGTACATGAAAAAGGCATCCAAAAACCTTGTGGCCAGTCAGGAATTGCAAAAGGCCTGGCATGACCAAAAGGCTGTACTGACTGTTTACCAGCCAGGACAGGAAGTGTGGGTGTTGGAGACAGTGACCCCAGCAGCTCTCCAAGACAAGTGGAGTGGACCCCACACTATTGTTGAACAGAAGGGAGATGTCACCTACTTGGTTGACCTCGGAAATCCCAGGAGCCCCCTTAGGGTGCTTCATGTCACCAGACTGAAACCATATGTTGACAGGGCAGACATGGGCTTGCTCATGGCTACTGATGAAGGACAGGAGGAAGAGAGAGACCCTCCACCAGACCTGCTCTCTTAGAACCCTTGTGATGTGTCAGGAGCGACCCTGGACCCTGTCATCAGGTAGGTTGCCACCACACGGTCCTCCTGTGCCGCTGTCCCACTGCCACTACCCGCTGTGATCTGACCGCCTCTCCCCACCGAGGTTGGCCTTGCATTGCCTTTGCTTGTTTATTTCTGGTGTTTCCGTGACTCTGATTCCTCCTTTTACTTGTTGCCACTTTTAGTTTTACTTTGTTTTACTATTGTTGTTGTTTTTTACTTTTTGCCCTCTCCCCACCTGCCCCCTTTTGCCTCCCTTGCACCCTGCCCCCCTGGTATCCCATTGGCCGCCCCATTCCCCCCTCCCAGCTACTCCTCCCTCCCTCAGCCTCTCATATGGAGGCCACACGGTGGTGAAGGGAGCAACCCTTGACCCTGTCACCAGGTAGGTCACCCTGCAGCCACCACATAGTCCTCCTGTGCCGCAGTCCCGCTGCCGCTACCCGCTGTGATCTGACCGCCTCTCCTCACCGAGGTCCGTCTTGCATTGCCTGTGCTTGTTTATTTCTGGGGTTTCCGTGACTCTGATTCCACCATTTACTCGTTGCCACTTTTGGTTTTACTTTGTTTTACTGTTGTTGTCATTTTTTACTTTGTGCCCTTTGTGCCCTCTCCCCCCCTGCCCCCTTTTGCCTTCTGTGTCACCCACCCACTCCCTCGTTCTTCCTGCCGCTGTGTCCCTTCCGGCCCTACCCCCCTGGTATCCCATTGGCCTCCCCACTCCCGCCTCCCAGCTGCTCCTCCCTCCCTCAGACCTTCATATGGAGGCCGCGCAGTGGTGAAGGGAGAGCCCCTTGACCCTGTCACCAGGTAGGTCACCCCTCCAGCCGCCACACAGTCCTCCTGTGCCGCTGTTCCTCTGTCGCTACCCGCTGTGATCTGACCGCCTCTCCCCACCGAGGTCGGCCTTGCATTGCCTATGCTTGTTTATTTCTGGAGTTTCCGTGACTCTGATTCCGCCTTTTACTTGTTGCCACTTTTGGTTTTACTTTGTTTTACTGTTGTTGTCGTTTTTCACTTCGTGCCGTTTGTGCCCTCTCCCCCTGCCCCCTTTCGTTTTGTGTGTCCCCCACCTGCTCCCTCGGACTTCCCACCTCTGCGTCCCTTGTGGCCCGGCCCCACTGGTATCCCATTGGCTGCACCACTCCCGACTCCCAGCTGCTCCGCCCTCCCTCAGCCCCTCATATGGAGGCCGCGTGGTGGTGAAGGGAGCAACCCTTGACCCTATCACCAGGTAGGTCACCCCCCCAGCTGCCACTCAGTCCTCCTGTGCCGCTGTCCCGCTGCCGCTACCCGCTGTGATCTGACCGCCTCACCCCACCAAGGTCGGCCTTGCATTGCCTGTGCTTGTTTATTTCTGGTGTTTCAGTGACTCTAATTCCGCCTTTTACATGTTGCCACTTTTGGCTTTACTTTGTTTTACTGTTGTTGTAGTTTTTCACTTTGTGCCCTCTCCGCCCTGCCCCCTTTTGCCTTCTGTGTCACCCACCCGCTCCCTCGTGCTTCCTGCCACTGCGTCCCTTGCGGCCCTGCCCCCTGGTAACCCATTGGCCGCCCTACTCCCACCTCCCAGCTGCTCCTCCCTCATCCAGCCCCTCATATGGAGGCCGCGCAGCGGCCGTGCCGCTGGCTCGCCAAAGGCGTACCAAAGGTAAGCCCATCTGCACCCATCTGCGTCTGGACTGCGCCCAGCGTCAGAACCCCTGGCCCCCGCCGAAGCCAGGAAACCTGACTGAGATACAACACCGCTGCCCTCAACGCACTCAACCCCGGACGACCACCTGCCTGCCATCGAGCCACCCCGAAGCGCACCTACGGACCCTTCCCCTGCCTAGGATGCAAATTCACCTGCATCCGAAACATCACCCCACCATACGGACCAGGCAACAACAACCACCTCAAGTGCATCCTGCTCAACACCCGCTCCATCCACAAGCACACGGTCGAACTATGGGACCTCCTCGACACAAAAGCGCCAGAAGTCACCTTCCTCATGGAAGCCTGGATGAATGCCTCCTCGGCCCCCGACATCGCCATTGCCATCCCGGACGGCTACAAGATCATCCGAAAGGACCGCGTCAACCAAACCGGAGGAGGAATCGCCATCATCCACAGGAGCACCATCAGTGTCTCGACCAACTCCGAAGACAACCTCACCACTGCCGAACACCTACACTTCCAGATCTGCACCGACCCCAAGACTACCCTCAGAGGAACCCTCATCTACAGACCCTCGGGCCCACGCACTCAATTCAGTGAAGCCATCACCGAACTCGTCAGTCCGCATGCCCTCGCCTCATCAGACTACATCCTCCTAGGGGACCTGAACTTCCATCTGGAGAACAACAACGACAACAACACCACCACCATGCTAGACAACCTCGCCAACCTTGGACTTAAGCAACTGGTGAACACCCCCACCCACTACGCCGGCCACACGCTCAACACCATCTTCACTGCCAGCGAACACGTTACCTTCAGCCACTCCACCGGACTACACTGGACCGACCATAGTTGCATCTATTTCACCTAAAAGAAGACCACATCCCACCACTACCCACAACAGATCCCCCGCAGATTCTGTAGCAAAGTCACCACAGACCAGCTAACCACATCACTGAGCCAGAACCCACAAATCAACACCAAGGACACCAGCGACGCAGCCCGCAACCTCACACAGTGGATCATCAACTGCGCCGACACCCTTTGCACCACTGAAGAACCCTCTAGGCAAAACCCGGAAACAAGAAAGCCACATTGTAACCAACGACCTCAAAGAATCGAAGAAATCATGCCAAACCCTCGAGAAAACCTGGCGCCACGAACAGATGACAGAAAACCTGACAGCCCTAAAAAACGCCACTAGCAAACACCACCAGCTGATCCGCACCACCAAAAAGACATCATTCAAAGAGCGGCTGGACAACAACATACACAACAGCAAGGAACTCTTCAGCATCGTTAAAGAGTTCTCCAACCGCAGCGCCAACAGAAACGACATAAAACTGTCACAAGACCTCTGCAAATCCCTCGCAACGTTCTTTCACCACAAGATCGCAGAGATACACAACAGCTTTGGCGCTCAGACTCAGACTCCGCCACCAACCAGAACCAATGCCCCCGACAACCACCCTCAGCAACTGGACTCCCATCAGCACTGAAGGCACCACCCACGTTATGAACACCATCCACTCCGGCTCTCCCTCCCACCCATGCCCTCACCACATCGTCAACAAAGCAGACTCCATCATCACACCCCATCTCCGGAAAATCATAAACAACTCCCTCATGTCCGCCACCTTCCCAGAGAGCTGGATGAATGCTGAGATCAACGCCATACTGAAGAAACCCACGACGGACCCTAAAGACCTCAAAAACTTCCGCCCCATCTCACTTCTTCCCTTCCCTGCTAAGTCATCAAGAAGACAGTCAATAAACATCTGACAGAGCTCCTCGAGACAAATGGCTCCCTCGACCCATCCCAGTCCGGATTTCGAGCCAACCACAGCACCGAGACCACCCTCATCGCAGCCACCGACGACATCAGGACCCTGCTTGACAACGGGGAAACAATCGCTCTCATCCTCCTAGACCTCTCAGCCGCCTTTGATACAGTCTGCCATCGCACCCTAATAACCCCCCTCCACAACGCTGGGATCCAAGGTAATGCCCTGGACTGGATCTCCTCGTTCCTCTCCAACATAACCCAGAGAGTACACCTCCCTCCCTTCCGCTCAGCTGCCACCGAGATAATCTGCGGCGTACCCCAAGGCTCTTCGCTCAGCCCAAACCTCTTCAATATCTTCATGAGCCCCCTCGCCGCCATCGCACGCAAACATAACCTCAACATCATCTCATACGCCGATGACACCCAGCTGATACCTCACCAAAGACCCAGCCACCGCCAAATCCAACCTCCAGGAAGGAATGAAAAACGTCACGGAATGGATGAAACTTAGCTGTTTCAAACTGAACTCATAGAAGACAGAGGTCCTCATCCTTGGACCATCCCCATCTGCCTGGGACGACTCCAGGTGGCCCACAGCACTGGGCACAGCGCCGACACCCACGAACCAGGCACGCAACCTGGGATTCATCCTGGACTCCTCCCTCACCATGACCAAACAAGTCAACGCCATCTCATCCTCATGCTTCAACACCCTGCGCATGCTCCGAAAGATCTTCCAGTGGATCCCTACCGAAACCAGAAAGACGGTCACCCAGGCCCTTGTCACCAGCCGACTGGACTACGGGAACGCCCTCTACGCAGGAACCACAGCCAAACTTCAGAAAAGGCTCCAGCGCATACAGAACGCATTCGCACGACTCGTCCTCAACATCCCTTGCCACAGCCACATATCTGCCCACCTGAGAGATCTGCACTGGCTTCCCGTCAGCCAAAGGATCACCTTCAGGATCCTCACCCACGCACACAAAGCGCTCCAAAACACGGGTCCCGAATACCTCAACAGCCGCCTCATGTTCCACACGCCAACCCGCTAGCTCCGCACCGCCAGCCTTGCCCTTGCCAGCGTACCACAGATTCGCAGAGCCACCACCTGAGGATGATCATTCTCCTACCTGGCTGCCAAGACGTGGAACTCCCTACCCACCCAGTTACGGCTGACCGAGGACCATCTCACCTTCAGGAAACACCTCAAGACCTTTCTTTTCGAGCAGTAGCAGCACCCCCTCCTCCCCTCAGCACCTTGAGACCCTCACAGGTGAGTAGTGTGCTCTATAAATGTATTGATTGATTGATTGAGTTGATGGAGTAGCCTTGGCAGGCAGCCTCACTGACCAGCAGTAGAGTGACTGCAGACAAGTTCTGCAGAATTTCAGACAAGTTTTCACTGACTCCAAGTCAGACTACCGGGTGCACCCAAATTAAATTTACTTATTACCTCATTTCTGAATTTTTATGCTTAATAAATCATAATTTCTTATCAATGCAAAGCGAGGAGTCCGTGGTGCTCAAATGAAGGAGGAGAAGACCAATAAATCGAGTTAAGGGGAGCGCTTCCAGCACCAAGCGGGCACAGGAGCAATCTCTCAAGTCCCTCTCCTGATGCACAGGAGTCTATTTTACTGGTGAGACCGAGATGGAAGGGGGACCAGCATTCTTTTTAGGTTTAGTATTTAACATCTTGTAGGACATGGTCATGTTCCCTTGCTTGTATTCTTCACTTTCTAGGACTGTACCGGTCGCCTGAGGATCTCCCTCCTTATTAGGGTAACTGGCAGTATTGAGTACCTTGTTTAAATCCCCCCAAGGCCACCCATTCTTGCATGAAATATTTCCTTCAGGGCAGGAGGTGGGGGTAGTATCGTCAGCTGTTATTAGGGCGAACCAGGCTTCACAAGTTCCATTTTAAGAGAATGGGAAAGGAAAAAGAGGCATCCCTCCCTTTTTCGGATGAGGTGGGATGCGGCCACATATCCAACAATTGGTGCTATTACTGGCCTGCTGAGTGTGGTGTAGCATCTGTATGAAGGTATTGTTTCGCAAGGCTAGTCTATGGGCTTGTTCATGAGGGGGTAGGTCGTGATAGGTGTGTTCCTGAGTGCTGTTGGGTGTATGAGAGGTGTGTTGTGTTGGAGGAAAAACAGTGTGGAGAATCCAACCAAGACACGTCATAACTGCCATGAGGAAAAATAATACTGTCAAACATATAATAGGACCATTATGTCTTTTTCTACAGTTCATTTTTTTCTTTCTCCCACATAGTAAGGTGTTAAAATCCATTCCCATGCTCCAACCGCTTCACCACTGGACCGACGCCCAATGGACTTAATTAGCCAGAGTCCGAATGGCAGACCTTAACTTTGATTTGTAATCCTGTTGTGGGGTTAGTTCCAAAGGCAATAAAGATTGTTCAGTCACAATGTCAGTGGGATTGGCAGGGCCATCAGCAACAGTGTCTTTTTGTCCAAAATGTTTCCGGCAGTGGCTTGCGTGGAGCCAGCCCTTCCTGCCCTCGACCTTCACTGCTGTCCGTATTGTTAGTAGTACGAGTCTTGGCTTCTTCCACCTGGGCTGGAGGGGACTGGTCCGGTCGAAGTTCCTCACGAGGACCCAGTCCCCGGGTCGGATGGCGTGTTCTTCCGGGTTGGTTTTGTCAGGGAAGGTGGCAGCAACCTGAGAACGACAAGATTGGAGTGCAGACATCAAGGAAGCCAGGCAGTCAGTCAGCATACTGTCAACATCAGTTATTCTTTTAGGCCTTGGCGTACCCCACATATTTGGTGGTCTGCCAAAGACCACTTCATATGGAGATAAGCCAGTTCTGGAATGGGCTCCCATACGCATGTAGAAGAGGGCAACCGGTAAGGCTACCATCCAGTCCACGCCTTTGTGAGTGCATATCTTGGCCAATTTTGTCTTCAAAGTTTGGTTGTGCCTTTCTACTAGACCTGCTGCCTGAGGATGTCTTACACAGTGAAACTTCCAAGTGTACCCTAACAGAAGAGACACTTACTTCATGAGTTCAGAGGAAAAAGGTTGGCCGTTATCTGAGTAGATGACACGGGGCAACCCATACCTCGAGAAAAACTCTCGAACTAATTGTTTAGCAGTTGTCGTTGCAGTGTAATCTGGGACGGGATAGGCTTCTGTCCATCTGGTCAGAGCACACAGTACAACTAGCACATACTTGTGACCTCTACATCTCTCCATCTGGATATAGTCCATCTGGAGAACTTCAAATGGATGGTCAGGGGGTTGGAATCCTCCCTGTTCCACCTTTGTGCCTTTTCCTGGGTTGAACTGATTACAAATCATGCACGTTTTAACTTTTTGTTTGGCTGCAGCTCTCAAATGTTTGTTGTGCCATATATTCTGTATGCTGTCTAACATTGCTTTTTCTCCCAGATGCGCTGGTCCATGTATGGTGTTTACCATAACCTGTACCATGGCATCCGGTAGAAACCATACTGCTCTTTCAGGTGTCATCCAGCCTTGATCTGTAAGGACCCCTCCTTTTTCCTTCCATTCTAGCAGTTCCTGTGGTGTGGCGTGACTTTGGACATCCTGGATGTCAGAAAAGGGGTCTCGTATTGTATATTGGCGGTGTGGTATACTTAATTCTGTGTTTGCTGCTAACTTGGCTGCACTGTCTGCAGAATCATTTCCTTTTGATATTTCATCTGTTACTTTTGTGTGCGCTTTACATTTTAGCACTGCGATTTTCTCTGGTAACTGATGGGCCTCTAAGAGGGCAGTGATGAGTGTAGCATGCTGTATTCTGGACCCATGTGATGTGAGAAATCCTCTCTCTCTCCACAATGTACCGAAGTTGTGTACAACTCCAAAGGCATATTGTGAATCAGTGTAGATGTTAACTGACTTTCCTTTTGCTAAGTGACATGCTCGTGTTAGGGCTATGAGTTCTGCTGCCTGTGCCGACAGTATCTCTATCTTGTGTGCTTCTAAAGTGTCTGTACCATTTGTGACGGCATAGGCTGCTGCTAATTCTCCTGTGGGGAGTCTCATACATGGACCATCAACAAAGAGTGTCATTTCTGCCTTAGCAAGGGGAGTATCTTGTAAATCTGGTCTTGGTTTGGTCACTAAATCAATTATGTCAATACAATCGTGAATTTCTTCAGTAGGAGAGGTCAGTGGCAACAGTGTTGCTGGGTTTAAAATGTTGCAGCGTCTAATCTCAATGTGTGGCTGAAAAAGTGTCATCTCATATCCGGTGAGTCTGGCTATTGTCAGATGCTGTGTTTGTGTTCTGTTTAACAGAAGTTCTACAGCGTGTGGGACCTGAACTATCAGATGATGTCCCAATACAATAGAATCGCTTTGTCTAATAGCTTGTGCAGTAGCTGCTACTGATTTTAGACATGCAGGCAATGCTTGTGCTACTGGATCTAATGTGCTTGAAAAATAACCACATGGTTTATGTTTGTCTGCTTGAAGTTGGGTCAGAACTGATAGGGCTGTACCTGAGTTTTCTGTTACAAATAATGTAAAATCTTTGGTGTAATTAGATGTTGCCAGCACTGGGGCTTGACACATAGCTTTTTTAAGAGACTGAAAGGCTTGCGTGTGTTCATCTGTCCAGGGTAATTGTGGAGTAGCGCCAGCTTCGAGTGTTGTCAGCTGCACTAACAGTTTGGAAATGAGTGCAAATTGTGGGATCCACTGTCTACAATATGAGGTGAGACCAACAAAGGCTCGAACTTGTTTCTGTGTTGTTGGTTGTGGTATTTGTTGTATGAGTTGGATGAGTTCCTGTGTAAGCTGCCTACCCTCCTTTGACAGCAAGTGCCCTAAGTATGCCACTTGCTGTAAACAAAATTGGAGCTTACCATGGGAAACTTTATGGCCATTTGCAGCTAGGAATTCTAGTACTAGTAGTGATGCTTCAGCACATGCTGCGTCAGATCTGGCCGTAATGAGGATATCATCAACATATTGTAGTATGGCTGTATCCGTGGGCATTTGAACAGTATCTAGTTGTCTTTTTAATGCTTGGCTATATACGCTTGGACTCTCTGTGAAACCTTGAGGAGCTCTTGTGAATTGGAAACTTCGTCGTTGTAAGGAGAAGCCAAAAAGGTATTGACTGTCTGGGTGAATAGGTATGCTAAAGAATGCGTTTTTCAAGTCAATGACTGAAAAATGCGTTGCTTCCGCATCTATGGCTGTGAGTAGGGTGGAGATGTCTGGAACCACAGGGTGTTGTGGAACGACACATTTATTGAGCTCTCTCAAATCCACCACTAGTCTGTAGACAGGTGGTTTTCCTGGTTCCACTTTTTTATGAGCTGGTAAAACAGGGGAATTGCAAATGTTAGAAGTTGTTTCCTTAATCACACCTGACTGTATTAGGTCCTGAATAAATAACATTAATGCTTGTTCAGCCTGAGGTGGAATTTTGTGTTGCCTTATACGTGGTAGTTTGGCTCCCTCTTTCAGTGTAACCTTGTGAGGTGTTATTTCCATACATCCTACTGTGGTAGAATCAGTGGCCCACAGGGTGTGTGGCAAATCTTTCAAATGCTCATCTAATTCTCTACTTGTGTAGTGGTCCTTGAAATCTCGCAGAAATAGTCTGACATCTGTAGGTGAGCAAACAATGACAGCTCCTAATTCTTTCAATGTTTTTATACCAAGCAAGTTTTCTGGACATGATTTTGTCAATATAAGATGTGTAGTTGTCATGAGGGGACCAACCTGCAAGGGCAGTGGCTTTGACGTGACGTTTGTCACAGGTTGTCCCGAGAAACCCAGAGAAATACTTTTTGAACCCGAGAGAGGAGCCTCTGGGACCTCTTGATGGCTTATTGTTGTTTTACTGGCCCCAGTGTCTAGTAGAAACTTCCTATCCTCCCCAAGAAGTCGGACCTCTATAAATGGACCTGTCTGATCTACTGGAATGGGGATTAGGGGCAGTTTGTCATCTTCTCTCTCTGGGCAACATCATGAGAAATCTGGGTAATATTCAGTGTAGGCGCTGTCTATAATATTCATTTGGGCCATTTGTGTTGTCAGTGGAACTGAAGGTGTTGAACTGTCTAGGAAACCATTCTGTTTTGGCTGATATGGGCGTGGCTGGGTCTTACCAGTAGCCAAATTGTGCTTTAAGACAGGGCAATCTTTAACGAAGTGTCCCATCTTTTTGCAATAATTACAAGTGCTTTTTATATTTGTCTGGCTACTTGGTGTCTGTTGACGCTGGGGTGCAGTTTGGGCTACTAATGCTTTCATCTTTGTGTCTTTCATGCGTTTCTTATCATTTTCTTCTTCATCCCTAATGCGATTCTGGTGATATTGTAGCATTTGTAACACCTGTGGAGGTGTTTGTGCTTGCCAGGTACTTTCTACTTTTAGTACTCTGTCCTTAATGGCTGGCAAGGCGTTATCTACTAATTTGGAAACAAACAGATGCGGGTAAGCTTCACTTGTCGGCGTAAGGCCGCTATTTACCGCAAAACACTTTTCAAGTCTAGTGTAATAATCTCCTATGTCTTCACCATGTTTCTGTTTGCAGGAGGAAATGGCATCCCAGTCCTCCTTTTTCACTGTTAGTAACTGTGGTAGCACCTTTAAAATAGTGCCAGGAAGTGCTTTTAGTCTGTCTCCTATACCTTGACCTGCTACTCTAGTATTTTCGTCATTCTGAAGTTCAGTCCATCTAATATGTTCACCTGCTACTTCCCAATCTTTTTTTCTTAGTTTGTCATATATACCTGATGGCAACAATAATTTCAGAATTGCTGTGATATCAGAAAGAGTATATGTTCCCATCATTAATACATCTCCTAATTCCTTAAAGAATCCAGCAGGATCCTTTGAGTGGAAGGGAACCATCTCTTTCATCCTTAGTAACTCAAGTTTGTCAAGGGTACATAAATGAAGACGCGTTGTAGCGCTCCATTTGTGTCAGCTCTGGGGTGGACCTCTCTCATGGGGAACTGGCGTGTTTGAGGAAGTCTATTAGTTGATCCACACGTATTATGGGGAGATCTATATCCAGTCACTTTCTGGTATTTCAGTCTGAAATCTATAAATGTGCTGAGAAAAACTGAACTATTGTGGAGGAACATGTTATCAGCGCAGTCAGACAGAAAATCTTTGAGTCTTGGATCATGTTTAAAATGAGTGTCATTGAGTGTGATGAGATGTTGTACCATGTAGAGACTTGCTAATCTTTGATGTGAGCGTGGTAATGCTAGAAAAAGTTGGGCTATGAGATCATTGTAATATATCTTATATTGAGAGACCCATAGGGTCGCAGTTCTGGCTATTTCCTCCTCCTCCGGTGTAAGCAGAGGTTCCTGGTCTAACCAGTAGTCTAATGCATTGGATGTATTTTCAAATAACTCATCTGGAGATGACCGTTCAGAGTGACCTTGGAGGAATGTAGGCGGGGGTGTTCGTGAATTAGGGGCGGAAGAACGAACGGGTAGGACTTTTTCAGTAGGTTCAGTAATTTCCTCCTCAAGTTTCTTATTCTCTTCATTTGTTTGCAAGTTTTGCAGAATACGGGTCACATTACGGGTGAACCTGTCTAGTGCATCATTTATAAGTTCTAGACTAGTGTGGTCGGATGCGGAATCTAATAAGTCAAAAAGTGAAACTGGTACATTTCTTTCCTCTGCTTGTATGTGTTTTATTAAACAGCAAAGGAGGAACCTATACATGTGCATTTTTACAGGGTGTGATCTTCTTGTAGTCATAGCGTTAATGGCTCGTGAGTTCTCTCCAGTAGGAAGAAACTCAGAGGCCGCTTGAAGAAACGTGTCAATTGCTGGTAGATGTCTTATTTCTTCCCAGGAGTCATGAAGTATTTTACTTATTCGGCCCGCCTCCCCTGTGTTGCTCGGAGTTGGGTCATAGGGGCAGTCGGGAATTGTTTTACCTGGGTCTGGACCTACGACACCCCCTTCTGGAGTGAGAGGTGGTGCGTTATGTTGTGAAAGGGATGGCGGAGGCAGAGGGTGTTGAATGACTGGAACTTCATAGGGTGGTGGAGTATCTAAGAGAAAATTAGTAAAAGTATCCTCTGGTAGTGGGGCTGTAGGCTGTGCTGATGCAATGTTAAGGTTTTCAGGTGCAGATGGCAATACAGGATAAAAACCAGTAGAAATGGCTGATTGTTCCCTTTTATTCCTTTCATTAACTACTTCTTTCCCTATTTCTTGTAACTGTTCTTTCTTGGCCTGCTCTGACATTCTCTTACCCTTTTCAACTTTATGCAATTCCTTCTGTTGCCTCCTATGGGCTTCTTTTCTCCATAATTCTACTGAGTCACTCTGTGACTGGCGGACTCTCTTTTTCTTCCATAACTGTTCCTCTAATTTCATAATACACTCCGTATCAAAACTACCATTTTCAGGCCATCTATATCTGAGTTCTAGGTCTTTAGTATATTCTACCCATAGATCACAATAAATAAGTGCACCGACACCATGTTTTGCATGCATGAAGTGTCCTGGAGTATCCCGAGGAGGAAGGGGAATTTCCTTCTCAAGAATACTCCTTTTGGTTGCCATCTTACGTATTTTCGAGAAAATAGGCATGATGGCAAGACTTTCAAAGATTTTAGAAGTGAGAAAAACACAAACAGAACAAATATCTTTACCGTACCCACGAAAGAGGTGAGTCCGTCTTTTATACTAGTTTAGTAGTCCTCACAAAATAAGTGAGAAACCCACAAAAACATGTATCTTTACCGTGCCCACAAGGTAGTGAGTCCGTCTTTTATACTAGTTTTAGTAGCTCTCACCAAAGATAGGTGAGAAACCAACAAAACGGGTATCTTTACCGCCCCCACAAAAGCTGTGGGTTCGTTTTTATACTTTTCAGCAGTACTCACCGAAAAACAACTGGAAGGCCCCTTGAAGATTTTGGGAAAATGCGGCGCGCAGTTTCAAGGTGGGATTTGTAGAACCTCGGACTCGTCTGCTTCGCAGGTTGGACTTTTGTTCAGGACGTTCCGCTATTACCTCACCGCCTCGTGTGTATGCTGGGCCGCAGTCGGTCCCCCTCTGCGCCTCGAGGGAGTTAGCAGGAATTCAACGGTCAGGAGGGGACAGTACCGGGTCCAATATCGCCGGCGCGTGGGGGAAAGGGAAGGTCCCTATTCCGGGCGCCAATTAATGTGGTAAATTAAATTTACTTATTACCTCATTTCTGAATTTCTATGCTTAATAAATCATAATTTCTTGTCAATGCAAAGCGAGGAGTCCGTGGTGCTCAAATGAAGGAGGAGAAGACCAATAACTCGAGTTAAGGGGAGCGCTTCCAGCACCAAGCGGGCACAGGAGCAATCTCTCAAGTCCCTCTCTTGAAGTGGGGTGTCTTTATTTTAAACAGCAGAATATTTATACAGTCTTGGTCACAAGGCAAAATAGAGGAACAAACAGGTCGTGGCAGATAGAGGAACAAAGATCAGCAAGAGGAGCAGAGTGTGAAGAAATGGGGGTGTGTCTTAGGCTTCGTCAGGGGACTTGCGATGTGAAATAGTCTGACAGTTGGAAGGGGGAGGCTTCCTCATTTGGGGTTTGTGCTCGTGCTTCATGTCAGAAACATGAACCATCTCTGCGGGGGGGGGGGGCAGGAACTCATGTACTGGTTTCCCGGACTTGGCAGAAACCACAGAGACAGATGGTGAAAATGAGGAAGGCCAGGTGCAGGGGTGTCGTGCTCGTGGTCGGGGTCTTGGGACACCAAAGGGTGAATTAAAAACAAAATGGTGCCGGCTTTAAGGTGGGCAATTATTAATCGCGCAAAGGGGATCGCGCAAAGGGGCATAATTAGATTGCGCAGAGGGCAGCGAAGGGGCATAATTATAGATTTTATTTCCACAGGTGGACACTGGAGACAGTCTGCCTGTTAAAAGTAAGATTTACAGGCAACTTGATCATGTCAGGGACTGTATCAGGACAGAAGTCCAAAAGATGTTGGAATTGGGAGTCATTGAGCCCTCAGAGAGCCCTTGGGCCAGTCCAGTAGTCCTTGTGCCAAAACCTCACATCCAGGGGGGTAAGAGAGAGATGTGGTTTTGTGTGGATTACAGAGACCTCAATGCTGTCACTAGGGCAGATGCCCATCCAAGCCCTAGGGCAGATGAACTCATAGACAAATTGGCGTCTGCCAAGTTCTTGAGCACATTTGACCTAACAGCTGGCTACTGGCAGATTTCAACCCCAGGAGGACATTATCAATTTGTGGTGATTCCCTTTGGTCTGAAAAATGCACCTGCCACATTTCAAAGGTAGGTGAACCATGTCCTCTCAGGCCTGGATGACTACTGTGCAGCTTATCTAGATAATATTGCTGTCTTTAGCTCCACCTGGTAAGAATACCTGATCCACCTTAAGAATGTTTTGGAGGCCCTGCAAAAGGCAGGCCTAACTATCAAGGCTACCAAGTGCCAGATAGGGCAGAGTTAGGTTGTATCTCTGGGCCACCTTGTAGGTGGAGGCCAGGTTCAACCATTGCAGAGCAAAATCCAGACCATAAAGGACTGGACTGCTCCAACCACCCAGACTCAGGTCAGAGCTTTCATGGGCCTGACTGGGTACTACAGGAAATTTGTCAAGGGGTATGGTTCCATTGTGACACCCCTTAATGAGTTAACTTCCAAGAAAATGCCAAAGAAAGTTCAGTGGACAGTACGCTGTCAAAAGGCATTTGATGACCTGAAGCAGGCCATGTGCACTGCACCTATTCTGTAAAGTCCAGACTACTCCAAAGAATTCGTTGTTCAAACAGATGCTTCTGAGGTGGGGGTAGGTGCTGTTCTTTCACAACTGAATAAAGATGGTCAAGACCAGCCAGTAGCTTTTATTAGCAGAAGGCTGACCCCTAGAGAGAAACGTTGGTCAGCTATAGAGAGGGAGGCCTTTGCTGTGGTTTAGGCACTGAAGAAACTGAGGCCATACTTGTTTGGTACTCACTTCAAGATTCAACCAGACCATAAGCCCCTCTTGTGGCTAAACCAGATGAAGGGTGAAAATCCCAAACTGTTCAGGTGGTCCATTTCCCTACAGGGGATGGACTTTACAGTGGAACATAGACCTGGGAATGACCATGCCAATGTAGATGGGCTCTACAGATATATCCACTTAGAACATGAAGACTCAACTGGTCATGGTTAGTTTAATGTCCCTGCATTTGGGGGGGGGGGTGTAGGAGAGTAGGGTCTGCTTCCTATGTTCACTCCCACTTTTTGCTGTGTTTCACTGTTTTTTCGACTCTAGACTGGCTGTGGCCCTGCTAATCAGGACCACAGCCTAGCTGTACACTCTCTAAACTGTTACTATGTACTTTAGGTACATACTAGATTAGGTATTGGGTCACCTTTGTGAGCCCCTGTATAGTGTACCATAGGTACACAGGGCATAGGTGCATCCAAGGCCTACCTTAGTACCCAAACCCCCTACCAGACTAGCAATCAGTGACTCATTGGTTCTTCGTCCTAAAGCAAAAACACCAATGATTAGTCAACCCAGAACAGGCGACTTAGATTACCTCAAGTAAGGTGGATAACAAGAGCACTCTTTCGTTACAGTCTTACACCAGTCCAAAACAAGGAGTAAATAGAGACACGTGCAAGTTTGAAATGTTTATTTCTAACGCCGTGATCTCATGCGCAGTACCTTAGATAATACAAGCAAGCATATTATCAGAAACAAGGTTGTCAGCATTGTTACTATTCCACAAAATACAAAGGGAGAAAGCATGTTAGAATGCTAGCAGGTAACAGGTTTAAAATATACCTAGATTTCACCCTCCCTAGCTAGTGAATTAGTTTATAACTAAAGAAGGTCTCATAGGATTACATGGGTGGCCCCATACCTCTTGTACTCAGCAGAAGTGGATCACATCGAGTTTTGCACAAGCTGTCAGCATACAAATGTTCTCCAAGTGCCCGTGATCATGCCTGTACAGTGCATTATTAAACGCGCCAGTATCAGAGGTGGCCGCAGCTGCATATGTGTTATGGCTTGAATGTGCGTGGATCATTCCGAATAACAGACACAGTGTCCAAGATAACCTTGACGGCTCAGGCTCTCACTGTACAGACTAAACTAGGGAGGCAGTTTAGAAATGTAGCATAACGAGCTATTCTCATGTGAAGGAAATTACTCAGACTTCTGTAAACAATATTGCAAGTGCGTGTTGTGTGCAAAGCTGAGCAGGAAAGTAAAAAATGGCGTTTAAGCTCCTAATAAACCAATGCAAACTTAACATGGTGTGAATGTAAGGCTCATCCCCACTACAGTCCACACATAAATTAGTGTCACTGGTGATAGATGCCGACTTCAAAGGCAACCAGGGACGTGACTGTTCAGGCGAGGCGTCCGCATCTCCCAGATCCCCAGGGTCCCCACCCGCTGAGGTGGAGTGCAAAAGTGATGGAGCCGGAGGAGAGGTGGTCGGTGGAACACAACTGGCAAGGAAAGCCTGTTTAAGGTGGGAGAATGTTTTGGTACTTGTGCCAGTGTCCCTAGCCCATGTGGGCGGGGGTGGTTGGGGTCAGTGGCCGAAGCACCGGAAGAGAGACCCACGGAGGGGTTCTGTGTGGCTCTGGCCAACCGTTCCCATGCCTGGTCTATCTTGCGTGACAACATCTCCTCATGAGGAGTCATGGCCTGCTCCATGGCCTTGTGGTTAGACATGTCGAAAGCATCATAGAAGTCGTCACCCCAGGGAAGGGCCGCTAAAGGGTCCTCTTCCCACTGATCATCTTGATAGGTATCATCATGGGAGGCTTCCATGTTAAATATTAGAAACAAAGACCCAAAAATTAGACCATAAGTACAAGAGACTGGGTGTCAGCCGGATGTGGGTGAGCAGTGCTCACAATGAAGGCCCGAGGCCTGGGTCCCAAACAGCCTGGTGCTGAAAATACATAGAAATATTTAGGGCAGCCTGCTCTTAGATGGTCCCTTTAGCAAATGCCTATTGAGCGTTATTGGCCTAAATAGACACCCACAGCAGATAGATTCTGCAGCTCTGCTTCACAGCAGGTATAGACCCGAAATCGGGTGTTCAAGGGGGCGTTAGGCCGGTTTAAAATAAACGCGCCTGATAAAAATGAGCGCAGACCCGAGTTAGGCGTCAGAGCAGGCAAGAAGGCTCCCGCGGCGATGCATCTCTGGGTTACGTCTGTTGACTTGAAGCGCGGGAACCCAGACGCGCTTGCCGCGTCAGAGACGCCGCTAGACGCCCTCTGGCGGTGTCAAACGAGCACCGCGAGCCGGCACCGAGACGGCCTCTAGTGAGCTAAAGTGCTACCACGGCCCGAGCGGAGTGCCGAGTGCCGCAAGTATACGGCAATAAGAAATCAAAGAAATCGGCAAAGGTGGGCGACGCGCGTCAGCAGAAAATGGTGCGCGCATTCGTTAGAACCGCGCTGAGGAGACGACAAACAGTGCCGATCGCTACCACAGCGCAACACACAGCAACAAGAAAAATTCCAAGTCAAACACCAACACAATATTCCAAATGCAATACTCAGAAGATTAACCTCAGTAAAGTATAGAAGATCATCATTATTAACAAGTGAATAAAAAGAGGTGACTTTATCTTGGCTGCAAGCAGCGAAGAAAGAGGAAGCATGGACGTAGACAGAGGACTATCAGCACCCTGGGGTCTCCTGATTGGTGCACTGGATGGGACACTCTATATGTGGACACTCTATTGTTTTTTGATGGGCATTTCTTTTGGTTCATGGGAATAGTAGTTGTTTTACTTTATCTGATAATATTTACGAAAATAAAAAATGTTAAACAAAAAGTACATAGTTATGTAAACTTTTTTTTCTTGTGCAGTAGGGCATTTTCAGGAGAGATTTTAAATCTGGCTTAGATAGAACTGCTCCTAAAATCTTTTGGTATAAACGATCAATTGTGTTTTCATTGTTTAAGTTTGCGACACAGATTCAGGGTTTCTTCCTGCCTGCCATGAAGGTAAAAGACACTAAGGGGCAGATTTATGAAGGCCTTGCGCCGCCGGTGCGTCATTTTTAACATGGGAAAAAGTGACGCACCGGTGGTGGAAGGCCTTCATAAATCTGCCCTTAAGGACATATGTGGTTTTTATGAAGGGGGATGGTGTGACTGTGTGTTATTGGGAATAAACTATCCTGTGCTGCACATTATAAGGATATTGCAAGTCAACTCTGGCTACCATGACCTTTTGACCCCTCTTTGACTTGCAATGTCATTAAAATATATGACAGGGGGCACTTTATCCCACATTCAACTCATACATGTATTTCTCACATACCCCCATCCAGCACCCACCAAGCACTGGGTCCCATAACATACACTATGGGTGTTTGCAAAACATTTCCAACAGAACATGACAACAAAAACAACAGCCTTCAACCAAAAACCGTGTGCAGTGTAGCCTGCTAAACACCTGGTAAATACACTAGAGACCCACATAGGAGTGGAACACGTGTTACTATAGAAATGCTACAGTACCCATTGCTAATATTTGCAAATAAGTGTGTGACCTGATCTAAGTGCATCCTTCCACAGTGAGGTAAGCTGCAGTGCGGCAGGCCCTCTGTGCATCAAACTACTGGAGAAAAATAGTCTTTTAACTTAGAGAACTTCTCCCAAACAACATCTCTTCAGCAACAAGAGGGCAGGCACCAAGTACCTACAGATTGTTCATGTGTGTGCGTGACATCAGGGCGTGACCTTTAAAACAAACTGAAAGTGAAACCACCTCTGCCCAGTGTTAGCCATTCCAAGCAGCAGTACAAAGCATAGCACATCAAAGCCAGGCTGTGAGAAGCGCCTCAGAGCACAGAGACCGCACAGGGACACCCCAGGCGCTGTGCATGGTCTTTTCATACGAGGGCGGCTGCGATGCATGAGCTGCCAACAATGTCCCAGCACCGGCCCAGCCGGATCCCCAACCTAAGCCCCGCCCAGGAGGCCCCGCCCAGAATCACACGTCAATCACGAGCAGACACGAGACGTTCCCTGACTGCAGAGCTGAGAGCAAACCGAGGGCGGATTTAGCAAGTGTTTGCACTGCCATAAAGTGGAGCAAACCTGTGAAATTTGATTTAAAAGGTGCTGGGTTTTTTCTTCTGATACAGCACTTTGAGCTGCTTTGCATCAAGGGAGTGTAAGATTATTGGAAGTTTTGTTTCAGCAGAAGCACCCAAGGATTTTGACACAATAACAGATCTACAAACAAATCGGTGCAAATCTTTTTCTTCGAATGTTAGTAGAGAGGACGTTGCTACAGAACCGAGGGACGGTTGAATGGGAATGCCAATGTACCGCTCAGGAAACGCCACTTAACACAAAACAATGCACTGGGCAACTCCCCAATGCAAAACCTGGCCTGCACTCTATAGTAAAACAACCCAGTACTTTGTGACAGCTTCGGTCACATTAATGAACCAAATGTTTGCAATCTGGACCTTCATGTCTGCTGCACTGTACTGTGCAATGTGCAGAAGGACCTACACTTACCCTAGTGGAGGATTTTGTACTGATAGGACCTACACCCAGCACACAACCTGCACTACATATCAGGAACATGGTGCCAATGTCAGCGAATCTTTTCGTGCACCAGCACAGGGAGTGGGATTAGCAGCCAGCCCTCTTTTATATAGTTTTGTACTCATTTCTACCCAAGATGCCGAGTAATATTTAATTTTCATGAAAGAAGGCAGTAGGAATGAAAAAAATAGAACTCCCCAGTGTCAGAGCAGCAGATATAGTTAAATTAGGGCAATGCATCTTGACAATGGCCCAGTGGCAATAATGCCACCTGCTATGCTAGAGTAGTGTGGCTCACTGGTTAGAGGCGGCAGGCCTGAGAGCAGAAGTCGGCCCGGGACCAGGGTTCAATTCCCGACGCGGCAGGGTCGTGGACCTTGGTCAGCGGACTCGATAATTCTCGCTTCGGTGCTTACTCTAATCAGGGGTTCCACTCGGCAACTCTGGGCATTAGCTTGCCTAATCTCCACAACGGCCCCGCCAATTCCGGGGATGCCTGGCTCCACCTTGGGGACTCCCAGCAAGGGACCATCCCACAGGGAAAGCCAGGACGGGTTCCCCAGAGTTTTACAGCGCCGGGACGCCCCGTTGCTGGGGCAGCTGTGCGCTTTACAAGTATACTACATTTACATTTACATCAGTACTCAATGTGCAGCGGTGATCACTGCATCTACAAAGTCCAGCTGATCTGATATGCATATGATAGGATGTACATCCTTTTCCCTGAAGGAACACGGCAACATATCAGTGCAAGAAAATAGCCAGCAAAATGGAATACTTTCAGCCATATCCTGAATGACTTTCAGATTAATGGCCGCTCCCAGTTTAGAAACTTTGCAAATAAATTGCCATATTGTGCAATTTACACCTCGACTGTCATGGACTGTGATAAAAAATGTACACATGTTACTAAAGGTTCTGTAGGGCACTCAAATAATCAGTAAAACAAGGATGACTTATGTAAGAAACTGGATTACAGATTGAGGGGTGGGTAAAACCCTAACCAAGCAGCAACAAGAATCCTTGCCAAGGTAAAATCAGAAGAAACCCCCAAATCAACCTGTGCTTAATCCTGTGGTAGCCTGGCACAAAATCAGTCAGGCTTAATTTAGAGGCAATGTTTAAAATATGTATGCAGCACTTCAAACAGCAGTAAAGTAGAAGACAAAACAAAAAGGGGAGAGGATGTGGCCTAACGGCCACATCGCTTGATCTCAAATCCGGGAAACCAGTACTGAGTCCCGGCAGGGATGCTCAACATCCTGTGATTCTGGGCAAATCACTTCATCTCCCTGAGCCTAACAAAAATTAATGTGTCTTTGTGTAACACAACTGGTGCTCATGTAAAGTGCTCCGATACCTGATACCTTCGGGTCAAGTTTCACACTGTATAAAAGTCCAAGAAAAAATATAGAATAAAATGTAATGAGTAATTTAAGATCAAACAACAAGTATCCAATTAGTAGAACCCGAGATATCGAATTTCAAAGATTTGATTGAAAACTGCACCAAAAAGCACAAATAAATGTGGTAATTTAGAGGTGCTGAACCAGGACAAATTCACAATTTCAGGCCAATCACAATGGAATGGTGGCCAGCTACAGGGACAATGTTAGGCCTGCTTAACAGAGTACCTTATATACTGGTTGCTGAGTGATTCAAAGTCCCACATCGAGGATGCATGGCGCAGCACAGGTGAAGTGAGGGCCTGCGTAAGAGATGCGTTGAGCAGCATCAGTTCCGAAGGGGTGCGAGAAGGTGATTTGAGTTACTGCGAAGGAATGAATCATATAATGGTGGTTCTGGGGAGCTGTGGTGGTGATGCAATGTTTTTCATGAAGATGCACCTTACAGTGCGGACCCAAGGAGCTGTAGAGGCAATGGAATGTCCTGTGTGAAGGTACCTCACACAGCAGCAGTTTTGAGGGACTGCAAGCTACAATGCAAAGGCCCCCATATCACATTAGCAATTCTGAAGAGCAGCAGGACTGTAATTTGAAGTCCTGGGGAGAAGTCGTGCAGTGGTTCCAATTGCGGAGTTTGCAAAGGCGGTTCTTTTCACTGCATAGGTTCTGCTGGGACCACATATGGGCTGCGAGAGCACTATGAGGCCCACTGTCGGGGTGGGCCTCAGCCAGGCCTATCCATGCTAGGGGTTAGCCCTTCTCTACACAAGTCCTCAGACCAATAGAATAGGAGTTAGCACGGAAACTGGAATATAAAACAAAGAATTTATTAACCTCATGAGGTGGAACTACATTAACACAACACCCTTCGGTAGTGTATGAAGTAGCACACTGTACAGAAGGAGCATGGTCCTTTTATACCCACACATGGGTTCAAAAGAAAGCGGTACAAGTACAAAAAGCACGTTTTAGGTACATATAAGGTCAAACAGAAAATGCACAGTCAACAAGAAGGAGGAGCTAGCAATGGCTGTTTTTGGCAAACACATCCTGAAATTTACAAACTAAAGACAGCTGCATGGACAGCTGCAAGCTCAACTGAGCATGTGAAGAGTAGAAGAGGCTAAATATAGTTTGTTACTAGGCAGATTACTAGAGCAAACAACACTAAGGAAGGACAGAGTACATGGTGAGCACGTGGTAGCACATGGCGGACAAGATGGCTGCCAAAAACAAGATGGCTTCAGCTAGATGCTAACTCCGATCGCCACCAAATTACAACAGAGGGCCCTTTTAGCATTAGCTTAAGACATTCGTTCATCAGGAGCGAAGGGAAGCCCCGCGCCGCAAGTGCATCTGCCAGTGTGTTGGGCTCTCCTAGTGTGGAGAGAGCCCCGCAGATGCCGACACCAGCGAGAGGAGCACGCCGCAGGAAGGAGACCGGTCCCCCAGCGAGCAGCCCCGTGAGTTAGGGCTGGGTCAGGGCACGGGGGACATTCCTGCTTCCGCTCCCATGTGGAGCCCAGAGTTAGGGCGGCCCCGGATAGCAGTGGGCCGTCCCACAGTTGTACCGAGCCATGCGTGACTCCAGCGATGGCCACAATGATCGAGAAGACCCCAGTGGGGGTCCTGAGGGCCAGGGGGCCCGTGTTCTTGCCCCTGAGGGCCCCAATGTTTTCTAGAAGCCTAGAGGGCTCCTAGGGGGCACAGTCGCTTTTAAAGCCCCAGTGCGTGGGGACATGTGCATTTTCAGAGCCTAGAGTGCTCCTTCGTGTTTTTACCTCATTATTTCCCAAGCCTAGATGGCTCCAACGCAGGGCACATTTGTGTTCAGAGCCTAGATGGATCCAGCATTTGGCGCAGTCTTTGTCCTGAGGGCCAGTGAGGGCCCATGCCACAGTTTTGAGTTCACAGCTGCCCAGCAAGTAGTGGGCAGCTGCACCGTTTAGGTATTTCTTTCAGGGTCAGGGGGCCTGTTCTTGGTGAACCTAGGAGTGAGTCGCCCCCACTTTGGCGTCCACAGCTGCGCAGCACTTAGTGCCAGCTGCAGCGTTTAGGCCCTGTTATTGTTCCCAGCTGCCCAGCAAGTAGTGGGCAGCTGCAATGTTTAGGTTTGGGCAGATGGCACACCTCTGACCGGCGCTGCATTGGCAGCGCACCCTGACATTCTGGACACAGGGCATTTGAGCCCCTTCTTGAGATGGCCAGTTGGCCAGCGGGCTGGTATGGGGAATAGACCCCGCGGACAACATAGAACGAGTTTCTCATGCTTTCTCCTGCTCTGTAGAAGAGTCTTCATCTGACTCATGAGGAGCAGAAGGAAGAGTATATGGAGTTGGAGAACGATCTAACAAAAAAGAATCATCTTGTGGTTTATGAAGGATAGGATAGAGGGGCCGCCGAACAGCATATTGGCCAGTTACCTGTAAATGGCGTTCCCTATCCTCTCTCTCTTTTAGTTCGTTCATTTCTTTATTTTTCAACTCTAATGCTTTCACATAAATAGTCTTTCATTGTTCCTTTTCAATAAAGGCTTGCTCTCGCTTCAATTGTTCACGCACTTCTTTCTCCCACATTCGTACACAGTCAAACATATCTTTGCCTAGTCTTTCGCTTAAACATACATTGTTCCACATACTGAATCTTTCATAATTCAAATGACCCATGCATAGGTCAACGCAACTCAGGATCCTAGCTAGTGTATTTATTCCATAACGTGCTGTACATTATAGAAGAAATACCATACTTCATATACATGTCCCTATTAGGCGTCCCCTCCAGGGGGGCCGGTTGTGTCTCCTCAAGTCTTAAACTGGTACCATCACAAAAGCAACAAATTCTACGAAGTGTGCTAGAAACAGGCATGCCAAAAATAGTGCAGAATATGCAGTATTATAACCAAAGTAGCACTTAAGGCACGCTTATACGTTGCGCCATTCAAATCTTATTCAAAGTAGAGAAAAGTCTCTTCATTACCTGCCTATAGAAATTGCAATTTATATATTCACATCAATTTCCAAAATTGGCCAATACAAATTCCAAAAGCCACAGCAAGCGTCGCAAAATGACCTTACAAATCCCAGGCATTAAACCAACAGCAAAGTGTTGCATCAAAATAACCCTTCCAATCACTTGGTGTCCAGATTCCAACTGCCAAGTTCTCAAATCAACCAAATGGTCACTGCACGGCGAATCAAAAGAAGAGATCTCAGTCGGGGACCGGCACGACCTGGATGGTCAGATCAGAAAGAGAAGAAAAACGCAGTGGTTTGCCAAGACGCAGGTCTCCTCCGGCAATGATCGTCCGCAGCGAGATTCCAATCCTTCGGTTCAACCACTCCTTTGGGCATCCGAGTCGCCGATGATCCCCACTGGTTGGGCGCCAATTTGTCGGGGTGGGCCTCAGCCAGGCCTACCAATGCTAGGGGTTCACCCTTCTATACACAAGTCCTCAGACCAATAGAACAGAAGTTGGCACGGAAACTGGAATATAAAACAAATAATTTATTAATCTCATGAGGTGGAACTACATTCACACAACACTCTTCGGTAGTGTTTGTAGTAGCACACTGAACAGAAGGAACATGGACCTTTTATACCCATACAGGGGCTCAAAAGAAGTACAAAAAGCAGGTTTTAGGTACATATGAGGTCATACAGAAAATGCACAGTCAACAAGAAGGAGGAGCTAGCAATGGCTGTTTTTGGCAAACACATCTGACATTTACAAACTAAAGACGACTGCATGGACAGCTGCAAGCTCAACTGAGCATGTACAGAGTGGAAGAGGCTAAATATAGTTCGTTCCTAGGCATAATACAGGAGCAAACAACACTAAGGATGGACAGAGCACATGGTGAGCACGTGGTAGTACATGGCAGACAAGATGGCTTCAGCTAGATGCTAATTACGATCGCTGCCAAATTGCAACACCTCTACCAAGGGTCAATGACTGGGGCGGCACCACTTGCGAGCAAGACTCACAGCAAGCAGAGTCTAGGTGCTGGGTGCAAGGTGATTGTAGCATGTTCGTCCCTGAGGCTCTGATCAGGTGGCCAGACAGCTAGCTGTTGGAGGCACTCTTGTGGTCCTGTGTTCAAGATGGAGGTACAATTCTTCTTACTTAGGCAGGAGGACAGCACAGCCGCAGAGAGGGGCAGCAGAGTGGCAGTCCTTCTTGCAGCAGAGAAGCACAACTCTCCTTCTTCTGAGTCTTCCACAGGTCCAGCTGTGTACTGAAGAGTTGGGTCCAATGGTCCAATATAAATACCTTGGGCCCACTTTGAAGTAGGGGAGGTTTATAGAGGCCTCCACCCTCCCTGAGCTGTCAGGCATCGCATTCCTCCCTGTCCTGGACCACAGTATGTATGGGGACACATAAGTATATCGATAAACCCTTTGTGAGTGTGCTCAAACAGAGGCTTTGTGATATAAAAGTGGTGTATGTGACATCCCCCCATCCTGCTAGTGATGGCTCATCCTGACAGCCCTAAGCTCCCTTTGGCACTTTGGGTGGAATACGTGCAGACAAACTGATAGTTACACCAACTCATGTGACCCAGGATACAAGCACCAAATAGTTAGTTCAAGAAAATTAAACCTTTCTAATAATGACATTTTCAGAATTGTGAAAATCTGACTTTACCATTAAAGTTAGTTTTAAATTATAATTCTTTAGACATCACGACTCCCCTTTCCACCTGCTCCCAATTGAAAGTCATCACTTATCAAAAGCAATAAACTAATCCAAAGTTATCCTAATGGAGAGGCAGAACATGCAGTAGTGAGAAATAAATTTAAGAGTTTTTTAGTACCAAAGCATGTAAAATTTGAAAGTACATTCCCTACCTTTTATAATACATTTCAACCTGCCCTCTGTACTGTTTAGGGCTTACCATAGGGGTGCCTTATATGTATTTAAAATAGAAGGTTTAGGCCTGCAAAAAGGACTATATTGCCTGTTTCAAATTGCAGTTAAAAATGTGCACACACAAGCTGTAATGGCAAGTCTGAGACATGTCTGAAATTGCTTTCTAAAGTGGGTGGTACAATCAGTGCTGCATGTCCACTATTAGAAGCCCTGGGTACATGTTACTCCACCTTGCTAGAGACGTATACATATTTGAAATATGCCAATAAGATGAAGCCAATTGTACTGTGTTTTAGGGAGTGAGCACAATCACTTTAGTACTAATTAGCAGCGGTAAGGTGCACAGAGCTGTAAGACCAGCAAAAATATGGTCAGAAAGATCAGATGGTAAAGGCAAAACATTTGGAGGAAGACCACCCTAACACTGACAGGTTAAAAATGTTATCTGGTTAACATTTTGCAGTGCTTTTGGAGGTTCTCTCCTAGAGAAAACTTTTAAATAATTAACCAAAAAGCCAGAATTTATAGAACAATGAGCATGTGAAATAAATGAAAAATGTGTATGTTTTATGGGCAGTCCCGATGGGTAATTAGTTTACAACTGTGATGCTTTTATGTTGCACCAGACAAGGCTTAGACTTCCCTTGAATACTTGGGAAGGTTACTTTAATCTGTCAATTAAATGTCTAATGTTTGCTCATCCTTCAATCCATATGTTATTCTTTCTTTTCTCCTGCAATTTATTCATTGATTCCATCCCTGTTTCCATCTATGATCAACAGAAATGGAAATGTAGGAAGTTCTACAGAGCTTTGGCTTTGTCCATATGGTGAGCAACCTTTGTGCTCAGTGGTGCTGAAAATAGGGGTGCTGGATGTGCTGCAGCACCCCAATGAAGCCTCCAAGAGTTTATCTTCCATAAAACAGTATTTTGTTTAATGCAAACACTGTCAAAGAGCTATTCTTGGACAGCGGCCCCACTGTACAAATATCCCAGCACCACTTCGTGTGCGTCTATCACATAGATCATTCTCTTTCTCTTTTTCAATGGTTAGCACATTGGACAGGTCAGGGTGAAGCAAGTGCATAAGATATCAATATCGTGAGATTTGAAGGTACATACCTTTAACATAGTCAACTATGATGTTGGAAAAATAAATCTATTTTAAACAGTTATAGTTCAAACAGATCTACAAACATGCCAAAAAGATACATATGTAACTACTGAAGGAAATTTTCAGAGGGGGGGTGGCGGGGTGAGGGAAAGGTTGTATATAGATTGGGAATAGTGCTTATAGAGGTTATTTTGCCTTCACTGGTTCGGTGTTCAAGCCATGTGGACACTTGGGTTAGGAATCAAATGAAGGAATAGAACATTGTTAATGAGTGATCACTGGATCACTGGACCTCGAGACTCAATAGTGAGTAGTGCTATGTTGGTAAGGTAAGTGGACATCTTGATACTAGAGGTCTACTTCAATCAATCAATCAATCAATCAATCATAGCATTTGTAAAGCACACCACACACCCGTGAGGGTCTCAAGGTGCTGGGGGGGGGGAGCTGCTACTGTTCGAAGAGCCAGGTCTTGAGGAGTCCCCTGAAGGTTAAGAGGCCTTCGGTCTGTCCATCACCACCCCTTGTTGTTAAATATTTTGTCCACCCTAAGCGTGGAAGGGTATACTCAGATGTGAGTCCCTTGCTCATTGCACCATCAGGATTCAAGTAAGCCGGGCCGACGACGGCTGAAATGCCAGAAACCGGTCCCCGGAAGCTTGTTTCCTTCCCAGTGTAAGAATTGGCTTGGTAGTTTGGTTTGCCCTGTTCCCATCATGCACTGGGACAGGAACAGACTAATTTGCATATAGCCAGGTTCTGAACTGGGATGGTGCAGTGAGCTAAAAAACGGTGTTGGATCTAGCCCTGATCTCTTGACTGGGTGAGAGTATTCTGCTTAATTCAGAAACTCTGTCCATCACCACCCCTTGTTGTTAAATATTTTGTCCACCCTAAGCGTGGAAGGGTATACTCAGATGTGAGTCCCTTGCTCATTGCACCATCAGGATTCAAGCAAGCCGGGCCGACGACGGCTGAAATGCCAGAAACCGGTCCCCGGAAGCTTGTTTCCTTCCCAGTGTAAGAATTGGCTTGGTAGTTTGGTTTGCCCTGTTCCCATCATGCACTGGGACAGGAACGGACTAATTTGCATATAGCCAGGTTCTGAACTGGGATGGTGCAGTGAGCTAAAAAACGGTGTTGGATCTAGCCCTGATCTCTTGACTGGGTGAGAGTATTCTGCTTAATTCAGAAACTCTGTCCATCACCACCCCTTGTTGTTAAATACTTCGGTCTGCCGTAGGCAGATGGGGAGGGTGTTCCACATCTTGGCGGCGAGGTGGGACTTGTCCTGATCCGTTATAGAAAATACGGGTGGATAATGGATAGTGGTGGGATCTGTATAAGGAAAAGTAGAAGGCCTTGATTGTCTCTGTTTCACTGTAGGGGTTGATGTAGTAAGTAGAAAATGACCCACGTGGATCATTCTCAATGCACAAGGCTGATCGGTTCCTTTACACAAGCCAATGCTAAAGGCTGGTGTCCGATGCTATGGGCTTCTTCTGTTTATTATGAAACAATACAGACAAATGCCTTTCACCTGAACTATTTACTGTTTAAGGCACATCATAAACCCAAAAGGCATTTAGGGATTATTGTAGTAGGTTTTTGGTTTTGGTTACGTTCTCTAACAAACCTTTAGGGAAGACAATTTGCACTTTGGTGATCCTTGGCAGGTCCTTCTAGGGGCGGTTGAAAATCAATCAATCAATCAATCAATAAATCAATCATTTTTAAAGCGCACTACATACCCGCAAGAGTCTCAAGGCGCTGGGGGGGGTTGCTACTGATCGAACAGCCAGGTCTTGAGTATCCTCCTGAAGGTCAGCAGGTCTTGGGTCTGTCGTAGGCTCAGTGGGAGGGTGTTCCATGTTAGGGCGGCAAGGTGGGAGAAGGATCTCCTGCAGATGGTTGTTCTTCGGATGCGCTTGTTAGGGGTGTTACAGTTCGTCTTGCATAATTCAGGTTGTTTAAGGGCAGTCTAAGCATTGTGAAACTGATTAAAAAATTATTTAATATTTAATTTCAAACAATGGGTTAATAACTTTATGTTAATCCTGTAATTCTAGTTGAAGAGAAACTAGAGAGTTAAATTTGATTTTGACAATGCTTGTTGTTTTATTAAGTATTTAAATAGCTTTCTGTGTTAGGAGGTTTAGACTGTAAGCCCCTTGAGGGTAGGGCTCGCGCAACTCTTCGTGGCTGGAATTCATTTGTTCAAGAGCTCGTGCTGGCTCTCGTGACAGGAGGGCATCTATAAATAGATGCCTTTCCCAACGGTCAGCGCTTCGTCTCGAGTTGTTTCCCCTGACGAGCGCTTCTGACAGCGCTCAGCTGTTGTAGGTTTTTAAGCCCCCTTGTCCGTGATATAGTCAGCCCTGAATCCTTGAGCTCCCAGCCTATTATTTCCCCGCTCTCCATCGCTCTACTCCGCCTGTCATTTCCTAGCGTGGAGGCTCCTTAGGAAACGGGGCTCCGTTCTTTCCTCGGCGGATCGGCTGGGACTACGCATTTCCTTTTCCTTGCGCCTGCGGGCGGTTCGAGCCTCCAGTCAACGTTTAACAGCGTGGCGGCTTCTTTGGAAACGAAGCTCCGTTCCCTCCCCGGCAAGTCAGCTGGGACTGCGCATCTCCTTTCCCTTGCGCCTGCAGGCGGTTCGAGACTCCAGTCAACGTTTGACAGCGCGGAGGCTTCTTTGAAAACGAAGCTCCGCTCCTTCCCCGGCAAGTCAGCTGGGATAGCGCATTTCCTTTCCCTTGTGCCTGCAGGCAGTTCGAGACTCCAGTCTTCTCAGTAACTCTTGAAGGGACAGTAAGATTTTCCTATTCTTCACAATTTTAGATATTTATGTCTTGAATCAATTAAGACAACAACTGTGCAAACAATCTTTTAAAAAGGGCAGAAGTTAAAAGTTAGAGGTTTTAAAAGCGCACAGTCTTGGCAAGACAACAAACCTTGGCAAGACAAGACATTTGTGAATAAAAGTTGAGCGCTTTGGAGTTAGTAAGAAGCCAAGAGACATTAAGACTTGACTTTTATGAAGAAGTATACCTTGGCAAAGTCAAGGAAACAATTGTTCAATAGGTTATCAGAAGCTTCAGTGTAAATAGAGAGAGTTTAACGTATGAACAAATAACAAACTGTTTTAAACTGATTGCTGGTTTTAACGTTGGGCAACCTGTAAAATAGCAGTGGGGGGGGCTGTTCTTTCTTTCTTATCATCCCACTGCAGATCCCCATATGTAGAAGAGATTGCAGAAGACTTCAGGTACGAGTGTTTGCATGAAGAATTCTGTTAAGTTCACTAACCAGTTAAATAACTAACGCATTATTTAAGAGAGGTCATGTTCTGACATTAATCTTATTTTCAAAGGGTCTTGAGAATGACGCTGAGTAATACTGAGCTAAAAAGTGTGTGAACAAAGGCCGCAAGAGTTTATGGTCAGTAATTGAGTTTTTTTATCATCACTGTGTAAAGGAGTTAATTTGGAGAGTTATTGATGGTAAACCTTTTAACTTCAGAAACTACGTGGAACCAGTAGCACGTACCAAGTAAACAGTTGACGGCCTGGAGCACAATCAAGAGAAAACAATTACTGAAGACAACATTTCTTTATTTGTTGTATGTTTGTTTTCTCGGTCCACTTCCCCTTTCCCTTCGGGGAAAGTTAAATCAGTCAGTGATGGTTTCCTGACTGCGTTGACTTAATCCTGAGAGAGTTGGGAGTTTGCAGCTTTTGGAGGAAAACGTCAGGAGTGCTCTCAGGACTACGCAACAGAAGACGAAGCCGACCATTTTAAAACGTTTCCTTCAGAGCCTGCAAACTCACCCTCATGGATGTATCACAGTTGTCGCAATTAGTGCAAAAGATGACTGGGGAAATGGAGAATTTGCGATTGGAGAATCAATCGCTCCGTCAGGAATTGGAAAAAACTAAAGCGGAATTTTCAGTCTGGAGGGATCCTTCGAAGGAGAAAAGACCAGTCTTAGCGCCGACAAGATTCGGATATGACGTTCGTCAGCCGCATTCCTTGGGAGATCAGTTAGAAGGGCAACCTGTTCAGGTCACTGTAGTTACTCCTACACCTGTTCCATTGGCAAATCCAGAAAGGTTCCCTGGAGATAACAGTAGGTTTGCAACCTTCTTTAGTCAGTGTCAATTACATTTCATGTGTAAACCCCCAATTTTTTCTTCAGATACTTCCAAGGTAGCATTTATAATTTCTTATCTTGGAGGGGTAGCTGCAAATTGGGCAATGCCCTTGGTAGATAATAATGATCCGCTACTTCATAATTTGCAAAATTTTAAGATAGCCATGTTCAATTTGTTTGCAAAACATACCTTGGTTCAGGCATCCGATAATGAGTTGTTGAGTCTTCGTCAAGGGGCAAAAGATCTCATCTCCTATATAACTACTTTCAATAGGCTTCTGACTGAAACTCATTGGCCAGAAGAAAAAAGAATTTCTTTATTTTATAGAGGTTTAAGAGACGAATTGAAGGATTCTCTGGCACACATAGTTAATTTACCTGAGGATTTTAAAGAGTTTCAGGATCTGGTGGTTAAGCTCGATCACAGGTTAGGTGAACGTAAAAACGAAAAGACAAGAAGTGACTTTAGAAGTTCTTTTAGAGTGGAGAAAAAAGAATCAGAAGTTAAGAGTACTCTAGTTGAACCTGTTTTATCAGGTGGGTTTAAGGGGCCATTAACTCCTGAAGAAAAAGAACGTAGGCGAAAGGGTAATTTGTGACTGTATTGTGGCAAGTCTGGACATTTTGCTAAAGATTGTACTGTTAAACCTATTAAGAAAAAAGTCTTAGCAATTGAAACTTCTGTGGTAAATCCGCCGGAAAACTAGAATTCTCGAGGAAAGCCGAGATCGTTTCCTTGAGAAAATCTTCGTCTAAGATCTCTCAGTTTGTCACAAATATTACTACACATATTCCTAAACATTTTACTATTCGGATGGTTTTTATTTTAACTACTCTTCAGAGACATGGTATTCCAGTTCTTTTGGATTCTGGGGCCACTGGAAATTTTTTTGATATTGGGTTTGCTGAGAAATTGAATTTAAAATTCATTGCCAAAAAAGAACCAGAGCCTGTGAGGGCTGTTGATGGTTTGGTTTTATCTTCTGGAATGATTAGATTTAACACCGAACCATTGACTTTAGTGGCAGACAATGGTCATACGGAAAAGGTAGTCTTTTACCTAATTGATGCACCGACCTTTGGAGTCATTTTGGGCATTCCTTGGTTGGAATTACATAATCCCAGGATAGACTGGATTAAAAGAATTGTTACCCTAGAGTCTTCATTTTGCAAGTTACATTGCTATCAGGAAACTAGAGATCCGGTGATGCCGCTTTTTTGTGCTACCCTAAATGCGGAAATTAGTAGTCTCCCTGGTGAGTATAAGAATTTTTCTAAGGTTTTTGATCCAGTTGAAGCAACTAAACTCCCACCTCATAGAGTCTATGATTGTAGAATTGATCTGGTTCCAGGAGCTGTTCTACCTTGTAGCAGGATATATGCTTTAACGGAACCTGAAAATGATTATTTGAGAAAATATTTAGATGAGCTCTTAGAGTTAGGTTTTATTCGGCACTCCACTTCTCCCGTCTCGTCTCCGCTCTTCTTTGTAGCTAAGAAGTCAGGAGATTTGAGAGCTTGTATCGATTACAGAGCTGTTAACAAGGCAACAATTAAAAACAGATACCCGTTACCATTAATTCCTGTACTTCTTAATCAAATCAAGGGTTCCAGCATTTACACCAAACTCGATCTTAGAGGTGCATATCACCTGATTAGAGTTAAGGAGGGTGATGAGTGGAAGACCGCTTTTCGTACGAAATTTGGTCTTTTCGAATATACTGTCATGCCGTTTGGTCTCTGCAACGCCCCTGCAGCCTTTCAGTATTTTAATAATGAGGTTTTACATGATTTTTTGGATGTCTGTTGTATAGTTTATATTGATGACATCTTAATTTATTCTAAAAATTCTGAGGAACATGTGCAACACGTTCAAGCTGTTTTACAGAGGTTGAGAGATCATTCCCTGTTTGCTAAATTCGAAAAATGTGTATTTAATGCTTCCAAGGTGGAATTCCTGGGCTATTGTTTATCTCCAGAAGGTATCCATATGGATCCTAAAAAAGTAGAAGCAATTATAACCTGGCCAATTCCAGTTTCTATTAAGGATACACAGAGAATTTTGGGTTTTGCTAATTTTTATAGACGATTTATTTCCAAATTTTCTGAAATCGTTACTCCTATTACTCAGTTATTGAAAAAAGGGAGGAAATTTTCTTGGACAGAAGAAGCAGATCAAGCCTTTTCCTTGTTGAAAAAGGCTTTTACTTCAGCTCCGATTTTGGTTCATCCTGATCCAGATAGGCCTTTTTTCGTTGAGGCAGATGCTTCCCAGACTGCTATTGGTGGAGTGTTGCTTCAAAAGGATTCAAATTCTGGTCATTTACACCCAATTGCTTTCTTTTCTAGGAAGCTTTTATTAGCTGAGCAGAATTATACTATCGCTGAACGGGAACTTTTAGCTATTAAAGATGTGTTTCAGGAATGGCGACATCATCTTTTAGGTGCTAAACATACCATCACAGTATTTTCTGATCGCAAAAAACTTACAGTTTTACTCCAGTGTGAAGGCCTTCACTCCTAGACAGATGAGGTGGTTACAGTTTTTTAGTGAATTTGATTTCTTGATAACCTATCGGCCAGGAAATAAGCAGTTGCTGTCTGATACTCTGTCACGGTTAGTTTGTGAGAAAGATTCAAATTTAATAAATGAACCACCAAGTATTTTACCTAAGGAAAAAATAGCTGCTGAAATTCATTCTGAAGGTTTTTTAGAGTCTGTTAAAGTGGAATTAAAGAAATTTAATATTCAAGAGTGGTTATCTCAAAAAGGAAATTCAGTCAGAGAAGGTTTGTTTTTTCATGATAATAAATTATTTGTTCCCACTAAAAAATTACAAGATGAAGTTATGCATTGGAATCATGACTTGGCTATTGCTGCTCATCCTGGCATTAATAAAACGTTAGATCTATGTCAGCGTCATTTTTGGTGGGGAAAAAATGATTCTTGCAATTCAGCTATTTGTAAAATCTTGTCCAGTTTGTTCAAGACAAAAAGCTTTACATGCAGTTCCTATGGGTTTACTTCATCCAATGACTATTCCTCCTCAGCCTTGGCATACAATCAGTTTAGATTTTATTACTGATCTTCCTAAATCTAATGGTTTTACTACTGTTTTGGTGGTAGTTGATTTGTTGTCAAAAATGGGACATTTTATTCCATTACATAAAATTCCCACGGCTGTTGAATTTAGTACTGTGTTTTTATCAAATATTGTTAAGCTTCATGGTCTTCCATCTAAGATAATTTCTGACAGAGGCCCTCAGTTTATATCAAAAATCTGGTCGCAATTATGCAAACAACTGGGAATTGAGTTGGCCTTGTCTTCTTCTTTTCACCCACAAACTGATGGTCAAACTGAAAGAGTTAATCAGCATGTTGAACAGGGTTTACGATGTTTATTAGCTAATTCCTCTGGTCATTGGGATGAAGTTTTGCCCTGGGCTGAATTTTCCTATAATAATACCACCCATTCTGCTTTGGGTTGTTCCCCTTTTTATTTTCTCACTGGTCAGCATCCCAGATCTCTTCCTATTCTTTTACCAGAGGACCAGCAATTCATGCCTGCTGTGTCTGATAGATTGACAGCGTTATTGAGTATTCAGGAAAAGGCTAGAACACAATGGATTAAAAGTAAAATAACTATGAAAAGAACTGCTGATTCTCATCGCAGATCTTCACCTATTTACAAAGAAGGTCAGTGGGTTTGGCTGTCTACGAGGAATATTTAGTTGGAGGGTCCCAGAAAGTTGAAACCTAGATTTATTGGGCCTTTTCAAATTGAAAAAATTCTGAATCCCGTGTCTTTAAGGTTAATTTTGCCTGATGAATATATTATTCATCCTGTATTTCATGTATCTCTTTTGAAACCTTTTGAACCATCTACTCGACCTGATAATCCACCCCCGCCTGTGGTTATAGGGGATCATGTTGAGTATGAGGTTAAAGCTATTTTAGATTCAAAGAGAATTCGGGGTACCTTGTTTTACTTGGTTGATTGGAAGGGGTATGATCCTTCGGAACGATCTTGGGAACCTGAAAGGAATGTTCATGCTCCTAGAATTGTCAGGTCTTTTCACGCTTTACATCCTGATAAACCTCGTCCTGTGAGACGACCTTTGGGGGGAGGAACTGTTAGGGGTGTTACAGTTCGTCTTGCATAATTCAGGTTGTTTAAGGGCAGTCTAAGCATTGTGAAACTGATTAAAAAATTATTTAATATTTAATTTCAAACAATGGGTTAATAACTTTATGTTAATCCTGTAATTCTAGTTGAAGAGAAACTAGAGAGTTAAATTTGATTTTGACAATGCTTGTTGTTTTATTAAGTATTTAAAGAGCTTTCTGTGTTAGGAGGTTTAGACTGTAAGCCCCTTGAGGGTAGGGCTCGCGCAACTCCTCGTGGCTGGAATTCATTTGTTCAAGAGCTCGTGCTGGCTCTCGTGACAGGAGGGCATCTATAAATAGATGCCTTTCCCAACGGTCAGCGCTTCGTCTCGAGTTGTTTCCCCTGACGAGCGCTTCTGACAGCGCTCAGCTGTTGTAGGTTTTTAAGCCCCCTTGTCCGTGATATAGTCAGCCCTGAATCCTTGAGCTCCCAGCCTATTATTTCCCCGCTCTCCATCGCTCTACTCCGCCTGTCATTTCCTAGCGTGGAGGCTCCTTAGGAAACGGGGCTCCGTTCTTTCCTCGGCGGATCGGCTGGGACTACGCATTTCCTTTTCCTTGCGCCTGCGGGCGGTTCGAGCCTCCAGTCAACGTTTAACAGCGTGGTGGCTTCTTTGGAAACGAAGCTCCGTTCCCTCCCCGGCAAGTCAGCTGGGACTGCGCATCTCCTTTCCCTTGCGCCTGCAGGCGGTTCGAGACTCCAGTCAACGTTTGACAGCGCGGAGGCTTCTTTGAAAACGAAGCTCCGCTCCTTCCCCGGCAAGTCAGCTGGGATAGCGCATTTCCTTTCCCTTGTGCCTGCAGGCAGTTCGAGACTCCAGTCTTCTCAGTAACTCTTGAAGGGACAGTAAGATTTTCCTATTCTTCACAATTTTAGATATTTATGTCTTGAATCAATTAAGACAACAACTGTGCAAACAATCTTTTAAAAAGGGCAGAAGTTAAAAGTTAGAGGTTTTAAAAGCGCACAGTCTTGGCAAGACAACAAACCTTGGCAAGACAAGACATTTGTGAATAAAAGTTGAGCGCTTTGGAGTTAGTAAGAAGCCAAGAGACATTGAGACTTGACTTTTATGAAGAAGTATACCTTGGCAAAGTCAAGGAAACAATTGTTCAATAGGTTATCAGAAGCTTCAGTGTAAATAGAGAGAGTTTAACGTATGAACAAATAACAAACTGTTTTAAACTGATTGCTGGTTTTAACGTTGGGCAACCTGTAAAATAGCAGTGGGGGGGCTGTTCTTTCTTTCTTATCATCCCACTGCAGATCCCCATATGTAGAAGAGATTGCAGAAGACTTCAGGTACGAGTGTTTGCATGAAGAATTCTGTTAAGTTCACTAACCAGTTAAATAACTAACGCATTATTTAAGAGAGGTCATGTTCTGACATTAATCTTATTTTCAAAGGGTCTTGAGAATGACGCTGAGTAATACTGAGCTAAAAAGTGTGTGAACAAAGGCCGCAAGAGTTTATGGTCAGTAATTGAGTTTTTTAATCATCACTGTGTAAAGGAGTTAATTTGGAGAGTTATTGATGGTAAACCTTTTAACTTCAGAAACTACGTGGCTCCAGTAGCACGTACCAAGTAAACAGTTGACGGCCTGGAGCACAATCAAGAGAAAACAATTACTGAAGACAACATTTCTTTATTTGTTGTATGTTTGTTTTCTCGGTCCACCTCCCCTTTCCCTTTGGGAAAATTAAATCAGTCAGTGATGGTTTCCTGACTGCGTTGACTTAATCCTGAGGGAGTTGGGAGTTTGCAGCTTTTGGAGGAAAACGTCAGGAGTGCTCTCAGGACTACGCAACAGCGCTGGACGGTGGCGAGTGAGAGGTCGACGGAGCATAGGTGGCAGTTGGGGATGTAGAAGGAGAGCCATCTGTTGAGGTAGGCTGGGCCAGTCTTGTGGAGTGCCTTGTGTGCATGGGTGTGGAGCTTGAAGGATATCCTCTTGTTGACGGGGAGCCAGTGCAAGTTTTCAGTTGGGGGGTGATGTCGCCGTGGCATGGTACGTCGAGAATCAGTCGTGCTGAGGCATTTTGGATGCGTTGTAGTCGTTTGATAAGCTTGGTCGGGGCTCCAGCGTAGAGAGCGTTTCCGTAGTCGAGTCTGCTGCTGACGAGGGCCTGGTTGACTGTCTTTCTTGTATCTGTTGGGATCCATCTGTAGATCTTGCGGAGCATGCGGAGGGTGTTGAAGCAGATGGAGGAGACGGCGTTGACTTGCTTGGTCTTTCCTGCTGTAGTGTTTTAGCTTTTGTGGCCTATTCACTGGAGGAACATGCCAGATTTTATTTCACACGTTCCATGTTTAACTATTAAGCACTATGCTTTATCGGCAACACGTTTTACTTGGGGATGGCTTATCAATATTTACAAGCAAAATGTCCCACCTGTCAAAAAGGAATATGTTGACAGATGTGACAGAAGGTTTTTAGGCTGCTGATGTCAGGATCTTACATAATAGGCCTGAAGACATGTTTTTAAGACCCCCTTTACTGATGGCACAACACATGATGCACTCCACAAGTGGCATTTACATCCTAGGCCTAGGGTACATTTTGTATTCATATAATAGTGATTTATAGGCAGGTTAAATATGTTCATTAGGCATAAGTCTGTTTAACCAAGGGGGAGTACAGGCACTTTACTCCTGTTTAGCAGGATGACAGTGAACATAGGACTAAGTTCAGCAAAAACAGGATACATAAAATGGCCACTTTCCTACCACCAGCAAATCAAAATGGGATAATTCCACTTAACTGTAAAACTCATTGGTTGTTGACTCAACTAAGATCAGCTACCTCTCCTCTACTATTTAACATCCACACAAGACCCTGGGACAGATCATCTCCATCTACCAATTTCAGCCTCATATTTGTGCAGGTAAGTTACATATCTACCTCTGAAAAGGTGATCACTCAAAACAAAATGTAACTATTACAATATGATGAAAAACAGATGCCACCGGAAGAAAAATATTTGCTGTAAGCATTTGGGTCATTGTTTGAAAGAAGTGTAAATAATTCTCAAGCAGCAACCACAATTGTTGTTAGGGTGAACCTGTTTTTAACTCTCCTACAGCTTGGTAAAAGCAGTCAGGCTTAATTTGGAGGCACTGTGTTAATTATTTATGAAGCACACAAACAGTATAAAAGTGAAAATACAACATTAGACAATCGGACACCAATTTAGAAAATAAAGTCAAGTGACACCAAAACAAATTAAGTTTAAACAGCAGAACCAGAGGTAAGAAGTCTTGAAGTTTTAAATGAAAAATAGCACCCAAAACATCAAAGCACAAATCACGGGTATATTATCACACGAGACGGGGGCAAAGTCAAAAATTAAGGTCAACCGCAAAAGAGTGCTAGTCAGCAGCACAAGGTGGATTGGGACCAGCATCAGCTTACCTTCGGACTTAGAAGAAATGTAGGACAAAGGTTGCTGAAAAGGTAAAGTTCAGCAGGACAAAGTCACCAGCGGTGTCCAAGGGGGAGGTATCATTGTTGGCCAGATACCGGAGAAACCTGCACTGAATATTTCTACTTTTGTTACTTTTTTGGAAGCCATAAATCTCCAGTGGGGTGAAGCTGTAGGTTGTAGCCAACAAAGGTTCCACAAAATTAGATAGCTAAGGTTAGCAGTCCAGCTGAGCAGGATTTGTTGCGGAAGAGAGATACATAGAAGAGGCTACTGCAGAGTCAGGCACACCTGCGGTGCACCTCAGTTGGGTCAGCAGACTGGTAGGTCTTGGATTTCTTTCAGTTCTCAGGCCACATTTTTAATGAAAAGTTTTGGGTTTGTCAAGAACAGCACCTTTAGCAATAGTCCACTACTGGAAGGGCACGAGGACTAACTCTAGCAAAGCCCAGATGCAAAGTTCAGGGTCTCTGCAGCTTGTTATGTCCATGTAGCTCACACAGGAGTCCAATCAACTCTCTCTTGGAGTAACTCTAGTAATCTTGAATTCAAGCAGCAAGGCATGCCTTAAGCAGCAGTGTAATCCTCTAATAGTAGGAGGGCAGTCCTTTAAGGCAGAAAGCAGGCCGAAAAGGACAGGCAATCCTCTGGTGTCCGCCCCAGCTCCGTGGGTGTACAGAAAAGTAAGTTTAGGTGCCCAAAACCCGGTGCTAGCCTTTTGAGTGGAAAAAATGTTTAGGCTACTCGACATCTGGTTTTGGAAAGTTAAGTACTTCCCAGCCAGGGTTCCAAGGTGTCTAGCTTAACTAAATATATTTTGAGTTTCTTTTTGTGTGCTGGAAGGCAGCCCCCATTGAAGTGCAAGTGGGGAAGAAACCAAATTCACCCCTGTTCATTTTTTCAAGATGACACATGCTGCCCACACCTAAGTCTATTGTCTTACGGCCTTCGAGCAGGGTCATGTGACCTAAGAAACTGGCAGTAGGCACCAAATGGTTACAACAAAAACAAGCATTTGCAATGCAACAGGTCTCACATTTGCGGGAGTCTAACCTATTGGCATCATAAATGGCAATGTCTTTTATTTATCTGTTTTGATAATTAACACTTAAATAAAAGGCTTTGCCATTTACAATGCCAAAAGCTCAAACTCTTGTAAATACGAGACTTATTGCATTTCAAAGAAGCGGACACCATTTTGCAAGGCTGCTTGGAAAGTGAAAGCTCGCATGGCGCGAAGAATGTTGCAAGAAAGCAAGTTGTGCCTGCAATAGGAGAAACTCATTAAAGAAAATAGTGCTTACAGAGTAAATAAAAAATACCATGTAACAACTGAAGTAAAAGGGCCAGTCCTCATGGGAGGTTACAAATGAATACAGGCGGTACTAAGGAAGGACTAATAAGAAGCAGGGTTTTCCTGTTATTATCATTGCTTTTTTCCTCCATTGTCTTATCTGGGGACAGATGTTGGAATTGTGTTGTAAGGAAAGGCATTATTACTTGAAATAGGATAAGCACAATGGAGGCAGGTTGGTGCCAAGTACATCTCAATATCCGCTGCAGGTGGGTGTGCATGGCTGAGCGGTTGAGCTAATTTAGCAGCTTGGCTTTTGCTTTTTGTAAGTCTTCAGTCTGTGAAATGACTTCTGTGACCCTACTTAACGCTTATCATTTTAAAGGCGCCATCCGGCGAGTGATGTCACAACGAATCTCAAAAACTTAAAAAGATGTCATCAAACAAAGCAACATTTTAGAACTCCAAACATTATTGATTGTAATATTGCGGGAATGGTTAATAGAGCTGTCTTCTTCCTTACACTGGATGCTCATAAAGGCATATGCATACTGTATGATCAACAAGAATATGCCAGGGGGCTTTAAGGATGAAAACTATTCTCCACATCCCCAGGAAGCCTGGTGAACACACACCCTGCACGGAAAAACTGTTACAACAGAAATGCTTCAGAATATGACTCTAATAAGACTACAAACATGCTAAGAACAGAGGGGCTTATTAGCAACAAATAGCGACAAATATGGCTAAATGTGCTTAGCGCATTTTTTTTATCGCCGGGTATTATCACAGAGATAACGTGCTATTAGCAACGTTAACTCTAAAGCGATAAAATATCTGGCAATAGCGACTCAATGCGTGAATATCGCTGGAAATCCAGCGATATTCAGGCATTAATACTAATGGGGACTTAACCTGAATATCCACCTCCCATTGGATATACAGGTTAAGTCATGGTCTGAGCAGGCGTTAGGTTGTAGCAATAATCGCGCTTAGCGCTATTTTTTTTTATCGCTGCGCCTGCCTTGCTAATAGGCGATAGCTGTGATAGCGACTGCTTTCAGTCGCTAACAGGTTGGGTACGCCCACTTTGTATGTCATTAGCGATAAATATCGCTGACCTGCAAAGCGGGCCCCAAACCGCTTGCTATCGCCTACAAGCTGTCGCTAATTGCTGTTAGCGACAGCTTGCTAATAGGGCAACATAAATATCGCCACTTTACCGGGAAAAAGTCCCCCTATAACGGTGATATCGCCCTTGCTAATATGCCCCAGAGTCCTTGCAAAGGTCAAAGGCCTATGCACAAACAGCCTTCAAATAACTGTTTCAAGAGGAGCCTTGGACAAGCAGAAAACAATGTGCTCTGGTGGGGTACGTTTGATGTACAATTATAAGTCAATTTCATCAGGCAGCCTTGTGTCGTAGCAGGAAACACTTTTCAATTACGTAGAAAGTGGAAATAACTAAAATAACTCGCTACTAAGGCTCCTTCCGGAAGGAATAAATATGATTAACGTGTTTGCTAGTCTCAATTAGGTTTTTCTTTTGTTCTCAAAGCCTTTCATATACAATTATAACCCTCCTGTACTTGAAATAAATTAGGTGCATTTCAAAAGATGAGAGCGCTGGAAAAGGAGAACAAAGAGACACACAAGGCACTGGGGGCATACATAGGTAAAACTTGATATTAATCTGTTTTTTTCCCCAGGTACTTTCCCGACTCAGTATTGCCACACAACTTTGATTCAAAACATGCACAACAACAAAAAGTTTGAAGAGCCTCTATATAAATGTGGCTTTTAAAATTGGAATAAAACATTTTCTGAAACATAGCTGCCAAGGTATCAGATTGGTATGTGTGACATTTTCATAATTTAACTGTAATTTTGAGTGACATTCAGTGACACTTCCTCGCAAGCAAACTCAAGCATTGAAGACGAGGGAAACATTTAATTATCAGAAATTACACTAATTTGAGGAACGAGAAACACTAAGAAGATCTTGCAATTGCTGTCACTTAATTGACCTGTAAAACAAATATCTAACCATGATAATAAAACTTCAACTCCGACTCTAGCAGGAATATCTATGTCAGCAGCATTCATTTGTTTACACTTACCAAGTCTCTGACTCCTATGCAGCAGCTGGTGACATAAAGCCTGCTGGCCATTGTGATGTTGTGCACAGCGGCCGGTGCACCGGTGAGTTATGACTCTGGAATGCTGGGTTAAGGCCCTATTAAGAAATACACGAAGCCAGTGCTTTTGCGGGTTACTGCTACTGCGTGAGCGCGTCTAATGAAGTCACCTGCGCAGTAGGCATCTTTATTGCAATGTCATCCCATGACTTGGACCATACCACAGGGCCCATTCACGTTATGGGTACTCTGTAATAATCCCCTATATGGAATACATGAATGGGTGCAACTCCCATGTCGCCGCAGTTAACCTCACAGTGATAAAATCTAGATTGCGGCGTAAACATTATCGGCGCCATCTTGTCCCTTTTCAGGCTTGTATGTGCGCGTATGTAGCAGCCATTTTGAATACCATGGCCTCTCTGCCCACTGCCGATAGCCAGCGCGTCTCCCCTCTCTCTCTCTCTCTGACCTCGCAAGCATCCCCCGCGCACTGACAGCCCCCGCTCTCACATGCTTGGGCCATAAACCTCCCCCTCCAGCGCGGCCCTGCCGTGGAACCACATCCCGTACCCGGCTAACACCCCCCCCCATCCCTTTTGTGATCACACATCCTTTGATGAACCCCCTTTCCTCTGTGCCCGATTGTCAGACCCGATCCCAGGCCACCACCTGGTCCTGCGGATGCAGTGTATTGCCCCTTACAGTAAGAAGCCGTCCCTCTTCAAAGGATCTACGACTGATCAAAGCCCCCACCTCATGAGATCCGATCAGCCGCACACATTCCGGGAATTTGCCATCACATGCTGAGATTGGGGTGGGGACTTCTACTGTACATATGTGTGGGAACGGGCATGAAGCGGGGATTCCGAGGATGTCTTTCCATACATCAAAGTATTGACAAGAATGTCTTTCATGCAATAAAGCCATAAACTTGTGTATAGGAGGCCAGGCCTCAGAGATGCGGTTAGAGCACCTCGAGAAGATACCCTGTTGTCTGATTTGACGTGTTCTGCTCCGTCGGAATAAACTTCTGTTTCCTGCCTTCCAGTCTCCAGCGCCTGCCTCTTTGTTTGATAATCTCGAGTGGTATAAGAGGCGACTAACACCAGGCAATCCTTAAAGGTTATCGAAATCTGCCGACCCTTTTACAATTGGCGTCCCAAGCGTGGGGCCCATCAGTGACACGTGGATCCAGTGGGAGAACGACTGCAACGATCGGGAGTGCACCTGCCCGATAGACCCTCGTCTGGCAGCCGATCATCTGAACTTCACCGGTTCCGAGCAGACCTCTATCGAGTGATCTACGGTCCTGACTGGGAACCATCAGGAGTGCCGCAACAAATTACGGAGAATAGAGGACGATCGGGCGCTGGAAGCGGAAGACGAGAAACTGTCCATGCGGTCCGGGTAAGGTCGTGTAACACGACAAATTGCGAAACGATTGTTTGATTGTTTGAAAAATACTAGTATTGCTCATTAATTGTTTTTGAGGTATTCTCTGCCTGCAAACGGGGAAGAATAGGAATATTCCCTCTCCCTTTGCAGATAGTGAAGGGTAGGTAACGCGGACCTTTGTCCCCCTTTGTAATCTGTTGTGCCTATTTTTCTCCCCACTGATTGATTGATTGTCCAAACATTGATTGTTCGAAGTTGGTTCTTTTGAGATATTCTCTGTTTGCAAATAACGTAGAATAGAAATATTCTGTCTAGTCTTTGCAAGTAGTGAAGGATAGGTAGTGCGGACCTTTGTCCCCCTTTGTAATCTGTCATGCCTATCTTCTCCCCACTGATTGGTAGTTGGTTCAGCCCAGACCGCTTATTAGAGATGAACCATCCAGCTCCACTGGAAGGCACCCCTAACAAGGACATGTTCACTAAATATGGATTAGTCGCCGTGGCTTATAGTAAGCTATGGCACAAATACACAAGAAAGGATCAGGAAAGTCAGTGGCCACTGATAGGATCCTTTGATAACGATAAAATAAACGTGCTGGAAACAGCCCTTCGTAACAATAAGACAACGCCCACTATGCTTGATAGTCTCGGCATGTGGCGCAAAGAAGCAGAGCAACGGAAAAAGAGAAACGAAGTTAGGTTAGAAAAAGAGCTACGAAAAGCAGCTCACCTAGCCGCTAAAAGGTTAGAGGAAGAGATAAAGGAGAGAGAGGAAGTCAAGCAGAAGCAAGAGTCTGAAACATCGAGCCAGTGTCCCGTTAGAACACCCTCTACGCTCTACCCTGAGTTAACCTCGAAACAACGAGGGAACAATGATTTATTACTAGGTCCCCCAATCATCTACATGCCCCCTCCATATGCCCCTTCCCAACCCTTAGTACAGCACCCACAGCCCCCAAGTACAGGTGAGACTAGTGCCAGAACCTCGGTCCTCACGGCCTCCGCGCCGCCGAGCCCTTTGTACTCAGCACAGCGCAAGCAGTAATATTAGATGACTCTGAAGCTAGAAAGACAGACTCCGCTAGAATGAACCGATTAAGCAAAGATGAACGAGCAGGGATCGATAAGATTGTGAAGACACTGGTGGAACGAAAAGAGAGTGAGGAATACGTAACGGACATGTGCAATTCATATGCCAACAGCCACAGACGGCACTTTGTTGTGCGATTTTGTTATCATACCCTTAATGCCTATGAGGACCGATACCAAGACAAATGCCCTGAGAGCCTAACGACTCTGTATAGGAAAGTTGACATTGGAGATGAAGGCGAGTGTGATGTGACGGACCTCTTCACGCGTACGCTTGAAGTTTTCCGCCACCTCACGGAACAAAGACTAGGAACTAACACTATGACTCCTGTGGTGACCGAACCCCGAACAGAGAAAACTGACACGATGATGCCTATAAAGGAGGCCGCTCCCTATTGGGTTTCCCCACGAGGACAGGGAACACATGATAACATTAACCACCAAGATGCAAGAGGGAGAGTAGTTTATAACTGGGTCTACCAACCATGGGATCGGCAAGACATCCTGACTTTCCGAAAGTCCTTGCCTGATTTACGAAAGAACCCCACTGCCTTTTACACGGAATTAGGCACAGCGTTAGGTTCGACGATTATGACCCTAGCGGACATCGATTTGTTTTTCGGGCTATGTCTGCCTGCTGATGTGTGGAAGCAAATCTGGAAAGTTGACCACCTTGAGCTTTTCGGACATACCTAGTCACAACTTGATGGTATAAATAAACGAGAGTCTGGACAGAAACCTTTGAAATCCATTTTAGACCTCCCAGACAAGATCGTGCAGAAATTGAAAACTCTGATCCCAGAGAAGAAGGTGGATTGGTCGATAGTAATGGCCTGCCGCCAGAAACCCCAGGAAGACGTATCAGAATACTTCTCCCGGTTTGAGACAGTGTTTTCCGATTACAGTGGCCAGGACATGACCACTGCGACCGGACATCACTGTTTGTCCAGAATTATGTCAAAGGTCTGTCACAAGAAGTCTCACAGAAGCTGCAGACTAGCGAGAGTAGCTGGGCGGCCTCCAAACCTGCGGCTATCCTTCAGATGGCCCAATACTATGAGCATCAAAAGAATGAGAACGCTAAGGCGACTGAGAAAAAGAAAAATGACCTCAAAGAAAGGGTGATGATTGCCCAGTTGCAAGGGGTGACTATAGGAAGGGAGCAGTACAAAGGAAGCTACCAATCGAATGCTACTAGAAATCCACCCCCTAGAGACCGTCCATCCGCACCCTACGCTGGACGTAAAGACATCGACGAGAACCAGTGTGCGTTTTGCAAGGGATTTGGTCATTGGAAATCCCAGTGTCCGGTTCTGCAAGAAGCAAACAAAAATTGGGACACAAGGGACGTAGCGGGTGGGCCAAGAAATAGAGGACAGGGACAAGGGTACACAAATGACACCAACAACGACAGGCCAGGCAGACCAAACACGTTTGACCGCCCCGGACAGAACCAGTGCCAACAGTTTGACTACGACAATGCCCACGACTTCGCATAGGACTGCCAAGGGCAAGGGAGGGATCCAGTTGAGCTCTATGTTGACCAACAAGGTCCTTATGTCACCGCTAAGGTCCTGGGTACAAAGTCTCCATTTTTTGTAGACACTGGCGCGACACGTAGTGCGTTATCTAAACGACTGATTCCAAGGGCACCCTTGTCTGGCTCACACGTAACATCAATAGGTTTTGATGGAACGCCCTCCACTAATCCCTTGTCCACACCGATCTCCTTTGACTTGGATAATAACACCACTGACACAAGGTTTTTACTTTCATCCAACACCCCGATGCCATTATGGGACTTGACTTATTGAAACATTTCCGAGCTACTATTAGATGTTCACAAGACGGAGTTCGAGTCATTCTGTACGACAACCCAACTCTGCTCAGACCTTGTCCCACACGACGCATGTTCTCCATCACTGATGCTGACTCGTCCCTATTCGACACTCTCCCTCTGTATCTATGGGCCAAAACTGACTCGGAGGTAGGACGCATGATGATCGACCCAGTACACATAACTGTTTGCCAGGACGCAATACTCCCAAAACTTCTACAATATCGGATATCGCCCGAGGGCGAGAAGGCATTGGTAAAGATCATCCAATCCTTGATAGATGCAGGAGTGGTAGAGGAAGTAGTTAGCAATGTTTGCAACAGCCCTATCCTACCCATTGTAAAGAAGCAGGGTGAGGGAGATGAGAAAGCGTACCGCTTCATCATCGACCTACGAGAGGTCAACAAAGTAGTTGTACCTCAGTACCCCGTAGTCTCAGACATCACCACCATTCTGACTCTGATTCCTTCCACTGCCACCACCTTCACTGTAATCGACCTCAAGAACGCATTCTTCTCCATCCCCATCCACCCAGACAGCCGCTACCTTTTCGGCTTCACCTTAAAAGCCCGCTCATATAGATTTTGTAGAGCACCCCAAGGCTACACTGAAAGTCCCAGCATCTATAGCCAGGCCCTCAAGAGACAACTGGACGCAGTCCAGTTACCAGATGGAGTGGTGTTGATACAGTACGTCGATGATATCCTTTTGGCGGCCGACACCACTCCACTTGCAGTCACAGCCACCATCCAACTCCTGCACTTCCTCGCGGAAAATGGCCACAAGGTCTCCAAGAAGAAGTTGCAATTCTGCCAACCCCAGGTCACTTACCTAGGCCACCTCTTGTCCAAGATGGGAGAAAGCTTACACCCGATCGAATTCAGGCCATTCTAGAAACCCCTGTCCCTAAAACCCAGAAACAAGTCCGCTCCCTGGTAGGCCTCACCTCCTTCTGTCGACAGTGGTTGCCAAATTTCAGCCTCATTTTAAAACCACTACTTTCTCTGCTGTCTAGAGATGTCCCCTTCCCGCTCCCTTGGACCCCTGAATGCCAATCCTCCTTCAAAGAACTACGAGACGCCCTTTGTTCCGCACCAGTCCTAGGAACCCCCGATTACACGAAGCCCTTCTCCCTCTACACCCACGAAAGGGAGGGGTGCGCTTTGTCTGTCCTGACTCAATCCATCGGCCCCAAGCAACGCCCATGTGCTTACTTCTCTGCCACTCTTGACCCCGTAGCCAGAGCTTTGCCTGCCTGCCTTCGAGCCGTAGCTGCCGCTGCTGCCTCTATCCGACAAAGTGAGGGGATCGTGCTCTCGAACCCCCTTACGGTGTTAGTGCCCCATGCGGTGGACAACCTCCTGAACCAGACTAAGACGCAACATCTGTCTAGCGCACGACTGACTGGGTACAAACTGACTCTGCTTGCACCCCACATCACACTGAAAAGATGCACCACGCTGAATCCAGCCACTTTGTTACCCCTACCTGAGAATGACCCCAATGTGTCCCCCATACATGACTGTGTGACCCTCACGGACGAACAGACTAGGAGTAGGGTTGACCTCCGAGACACAGCTTTCCCAGATCCTGACTGAGAGTTATGGGTGGATGGCTCTTGTATTAAACTCCCCGATGGCACCACCTCAGCTGCTTATGCAGTTACCACAACCCGAACTGTAGTTGAGACCGCCCGCATCACCCAACGATCTGCACAGGCTGCAGAACTGATTGCCCTCACACGAGCGTGTATCCTAGCAACAGGGACGACAGCAAATATTTACACAGACAGCCAGTATGCCTTCAGGGTGGTTCATCATTTCGGGCTCCTGTGGAAGGAGAGGGGATTCCTGACCTCACACGGCACACCCATCCTGCACGGAGATCTAGTCTCTGCTCTGACTGAAGCGGTCCTCCTTCCCAAACAACTTGCTGTAATCAAATGCCACAGAAAAGGGGGTGGTGATGAACAGAGTGTCTGAATTAAGCAGACCACTCTTACCCAGTCCAAAGATCAGGGCTTGATCCATCACCGTTATTTATCTCACTGCCCCATCCCAGCTCAGAACCTGGCTATATGCAAATTAGTCTGTCCCTGGCCCAGTGCATCATGGGAACAGGGCAGACCAAACTACCAAGCCAGTTCTTCACCAGAAAGGAGACGAGTTACCGGGGACCGGTTTCTGGCATTTCAGCCTCTTCGGCCCGGCTTGCTTGAATCCTGATGGAGCAGTGAGAAAGGGACTCATGTCTGAGTATACCCTGCCACACCTATAGTGGCCAAAAACGATACAGAAAAGGGGGTGGTGATGAACAGAGTGTCTGAATTAAGCAGACCACTCTTACCCAGTCCAAAGATCAGGGCTTGATCCATCACCGTTATTTATCTCACTGCCCCATCCCAGCTCAGAACCTGGCTATATGCAAATTAGTCTGTCCCTGGCCCAGTGCATCATGGGAACAGGGCAGACCAAACTACCAAGCCAATTCTTCACCAGAAAGGAGACAAGCTACCGGGGACCGGTTTCTGGCATTTCAGCCTCTTCGGCCCGGCTTGCTTGAATCCTGATGGAGCAGTGAGAAAGGGACTCATGTCTGAGTATACCCTGCCACACCTATAGTGGCCAAAAACGATACAGAAAAGGGGGTGGTGATGAACAGAGTGTCTGAATTAAGCAGACCACTCTTACCCAGTCCAAAGATCAGGGCTTGATCCATCACCGTTATTTATCTCACTGCCCCATCCCAGCTCAGAACCTGGCTATATGCAAATTAGTCTGTCCCTGGCCCAGTGCATCATGGGAACAGGGCAGACCAAACTACCAAGCCAATTCTTCACCAGAAAGGAGACAAGCTACCGGGGACCGGTTTCTGGCATTTCAGCCTCTTCGGCCCGGCTTGCTTGAATCCTGATGGAGCAGTGAGAATGGGACTCATGTCTGAGTATACCCTGCCACACCTATAGTGGCCAAAAACGATACAGAAAAGGGGGTGGTGATGAACAGAGTGTCTGAATTAAGCAGACCACTCTTACCCAGTCCAAAGATCAGGGCTTGATCCATCACTGTTATTTATCTCACTGCCCCATCCCAGCTCAGAACCTGGCTATATGCAAATTAGTCTGTCCCTGGCCCAGTGCATCATGGGAACAGGGCAGACCAAACTACCAAGCCAATTCTTCACCAGAAAGGAGACAAGCTACCGGGGACCGGTTTCTGGCATTTCAGCCTCTTCGGCCCGGCTTGCTTGAATCCTGATGGAGCAGTGAGAAAGGGACTCATGTCTGAGTATACCCTGCCACACCTGTAGTGGCCAAAAACGATACAGAAAAGGGGGTGGTGATGAACAGAGTGTCTGAATTAAGCAGACCACTCTTACCCAGTCCAAAGATCAGGGCTTGATCCATCACCGTTATTTATCTCACTGCCCCATCCCAGCTCAGAACCTGGCTATATGCAAATTAGTCTGTCCCTGGCCCAGTGCATCATGGGAACAGGGCAGACCAAACTACCAAGCCAATTCTTCACCAGAAAGGAGACAAGATACCGGGGACCGGTTTCTGGCATTTCAGCCTCTTCGGCCCGGCTTGCTTGAATCCTGATGGAGCAGTGAGAAAGGGACTCATGTCTGAGTATACCCTGCCACACCTATAGTGGCCAAAAACGATACAGAAAAGGGGGTGGTGATGAACAGAGTGTCTGAATTAAGCAGACCACTCTTACCCAGTCCAAAGATCAGGGCTTGATCCATCACCGTTATTTATCTCACTGCCCCATCCCAGCTCAGAACCTGGCTATATGCAAACTAGTCTGTCCCTGGCCCAGTGCATCATGGGAACAGGGCAGACCAAACTACCAAGCCAATTCTTCACCAGAAAGGAGACAAGCTACCGGGGACCGGTTTCTGGCATTTCAGCCTCTTCGGCCCGGCTTGCTTGAATCCTGATGGAGCAGTGAGAAAGGGACTCATGTCTGAGTATACCCTGCCACACCTATAGTGGCCAAAAACGATACAGAAAAGGGGGTGGTGATGAACAGAGTGTCTGAATTAAGCAGACCACTCTTACCCAGTCCAAAGATCAGGGCTTGATCCATCACCGTTATTTATCTCACTGCCCCATCCCAGCTCAGAACCTGGCTATATGCAAATTAGTCTGTCCCTGGCCCAGTGCATCATGGGAACAGGGCAGACCAAACTACCAAGCCAATTCTTCACCAGAAAGGAGACAAGCTACCGGGGACCGGTTTCTGGCATTTCAGCCTCTTCGGCCCGGCTTGCTTGAATCCTGATGGAGCAGTGAGAAAGGGACTCATGTCTGAGTATACCCTGCCACACCTATAGTGGCCAAAAACGATACAGAAAAGGGGGTGGTGATGAACAGAGTGTCTGAATTAAGCAGACCACTCTTACCCAGTCCAAAGATCAGGGCTTGATCCATCACCGTTATTTATCTCACTGCCCCATCCCAGCTCAGAACCTGGCTATATGCAAATTAGTCTGTCCCTGGCCCAGTGCATCATGGGAACAGGGCAGACCAAACTACCAAGCCAATTCTTCACCAGAAAGGAGACAAGCTACCGGGGACCGGTTTCTGGCATTTCAGCCTCTTCGGCCCGGCTTGCTTGAATCCTGATGGAGCAGTGAGAAAGGGACTCATGTCTGAGTATACCCTGCCACACCTATAGTGGCCAAAAACGATACAGAAAAGGGGGTGGTGATGAACAGAGTGTCTGAATTAAGCAGACCACTCTTACCCAGTCCAAAGATCAGGGCTTGATCCATCACCGTTATTTATCTCACTGCCCCATCCCAGCTCAGAACCTGGCTATATGCAAATTAGTCTGTCCCTGGCCCAGTGCATCATGGGAACAGGGCAGACCAAACTACCAAGCCAATTCTTCACCAGAAAGGAGACAAGCTACCGGGGACCGGTTTCTGGCATTTCAGCCTCTTCGGCCCGGCTTGCTTGAATCCTGATGGAGCAGTGAGAAAGGGACTCATGTCTGAGTACACCCTGCCACACCTATAGTGGCCAAAAACGATACAGAAAAGGGGGTGGTGATGAACAGAGTGTCTGAATTAAGCAGACCACTCTTACCCAGTCCAAAGATCAGGGCTTGATCCATCACTGTTATTTATCTCACTGCCCCATCCCAGCTCAGAACCTGGCTATATGCAAATTAGTCTGTCCCTGGCCCAGTGCATCATGGGAACAGGGCAGACCAAACTACCAAGCCAATTCTTCACCAGAAAGGAGACAAGCTACCGGGGACCGGTTTCTGGCATTTCAGCCTCTTCGGCCCGGCTTGCTTGAATCCTGATGGAGCAGTGAGAAAGGGACTCATGTCTGAGTATACCCTGCCACACCTATAGTGGCCAAAAACGATACAGAAAAGGGGGTGGTGATGAACAGAGTGTCTGAATTAAGCAGACCACTCTTACCCAGTCCAAAGATCAGGGCTTGATCCATCACCGTTATTTATCTCACTGCCCCATCCCAGCTCAGAACCTGGCTATATGCAAATTAGTCTGTCCCCGGCCCAGTGCATCATGGGAACAGGGCAGACCAAACTACCAAGGCAATTCTTCACCAGAAAGGAGACAAGCTACCGGGGTCCGGTTTCTGGCATTTCAGCCTCTTCGGCCCGGCTTGCTTGAATCCTGATGGAGCAGTGAGAAAGGGACTCATGTCTGAGTATACCCTGCCACACCTATAGTGGCCAAAAACGATACAGAAAAGGGGGTGGTGATGAACAGAGTGTCTGAATTAAGCAGACCACTCTTACCCAGTCCAAAGATCAGGGCTTGATCCATCACCGTTATTTATCTCACTGCCCCATCCCAGCTCAGAACCTGGCTATATGCAAATTAGTCTGTCCCTGGCCCAGTGCATCATGGGAACAGGGCAGACCAAACTACCAAGCCAATTCTTCACCAGAAAGGAGACAAGCTACCGGGGACCGGTTTCTGGCATTTCAGCCTCTTCGGCCCGGCTTGCTTGAATCCTGATGGAGCAGTGAGAAAGGGACTCATGTCTGAGTATACCCTGCCACACCTGTAGTGGCCAAAAACGATACAGAAAAGGGGGTGGTGATGAACAGAGTGTCTGAATTAAGCAGACCACTCTTACCCAGTCCAAAGATCAGGGCTTGATCCATCACCGTTATTTATCTCACTGCCCCATCCCAGCTCAGAACCTGGCTATATGCAAATTAGTCTGTCCCTGGCCCAGTGCATCATGGGAACAGGGCAGACCAAACTACCAAGCCAATTCTTCACCAGAAAGGAGACAAGCTACCGGGGACCGGTTTCTGGCATTTCAGCCTCTTCGGCCCGGCTTGCTTGAATCCTGATGGAGCAGTGAGAAAGGGACTCATGTCTGAGTATACCCTGCCACACCTATAGTGGCCAAAAACGATACAGAAAAGGGGGTGGTGATGAACAGAGTGTCTGAATTAAGCAGACCACTCTTACCCAGTCCAAAGATCAGGGCTTGATCCATCACCGTTATTTATCTCACTGCCCCATCCCAGCTCAGAACCTGGCTATATGCAAATTAGTCTGTCCCTGGCCCAGTGCATCATGGGAACAGGGCAGACCAAACTACCAAGCCAATTCTTCACCAGAAAGGAGACAAGCAACCGGGGACCGGTTTCTGGCATTTCAGCCTCTTCGGCCCGGCTTGCTTGAATCCTGATGGAGCAGTGAGAAAGGGACTCATGTCTGAGTATACCCTGCCACACCTATAGTGGCCAAAAACGATACAGAAAAGGGGGTGGTGATGAACAGAGTGTCTGAATTAAGCAGACCACTCTTACCCAGTCCAAAGATCAGGGCTTGATCCATCACCGTTATTTATCTCACTGCCCCATCCCAGCTCAGAACCTGGCTATATGCAAATTAGTCTGTCCCTGGCCCAGTGCATCATGGGAACAGGGCAGACCAAACTACCAAGCCAATTCTTCACCAGAAAGGAGACAAGCTACCGGGGACCGGTTTCTGGCATTTCAGCCTCTTCGGCCCGGCTTGCTTGAATCCTGATGGAGCAGTGAGAAAGGGACTCATGTCTGAGTATACCCTGCCACACCTATAGTGGCCAAAAACGATACAGAAAAGGGGGTGGTGATGAACAGAGTGTCTGAATTAAGCAGACCACTCTTACCCAGTCCAAAGATCAGGGCTTGATCCATCACCGTTATTTATCTCACTGCCCCATCCCAGCTCAGAACCTGGCTATATGCAAATTAGTCTGTCCCTGGCCCAGTGCATCATGGGAACAGGGCAGACCAAACTACCAAGCCAATTCTTCACCAGAAAGGAGACAAGCTACCGGGGACCGGTTTCTGGCATTTCAGCCTCTTCGGCCCGGCTTGCTTGAATCCTGATGGAGCAGTGAGAAAGGGACTCATGTCTGAGTATACCCTGCCACACCTATAGTGGCCAAAAACGATACAGAAAAGGGGGTGGTGATGAACAGAGTGTCTGAATTAAGCAGACCACTCTTACCCAGTCCAAAGATCAGGGCTTGATCCATCACCGTTATTTATCTCACTGCCCCATCCCAGCTCAGAACCTGGCTATATGCAAATTAGTCTGTCCCTGGCCCAGTGCATCATGGGAACAGGGCAGACCAAACTACCAAGCCAATTCTTCACCAGAAAGGAGACAAGCTACCGGGGACCGGTTTCTGGCATTTCAGCCTCTTCGGCCCGGCTTGCTTGAATCCTGATGGAGCAGTGAGAAAGGGACTCATGTCTGAGTATACCCTGCCACACCTATAGTGGCCAAAAACGATACAGAAAAGGGGGTGGTGATGAACAGAGTGTCTGAATTAAGCAGACCACTCTTACCCAGTCCAAAGATCAGGGCTTGATCCATCACCGTTATTTATCTCACTGCCCCATCCCAGCTCAGAACCTGGCTATATGCAAATTCGTCTGTCCCTGGCCCAGTGCATCATGGGAACAGGGCAGACCAAACTACCAAGCCAATTCTTCACCAGAAAGGAGACAAGCTACCGGGGACCGGTTTCTGGCATTTCGGCCTCTTCGGCCCGGCTTGCTTGAATCCTGATGGAGCAGTGAGAAAGGGACTCATGTCTGAGTATACCCTGCCACACCTATAGTGGCCAAAAACGATACAGAAAAGGGGGTGGTGATGAACAGAGTGTCTGAATTAAGCAGACCACTCTTACCCAGTCCAAAGATCAGGGCTTGATCCATCACCGTTATTTATCTCACTGCCCCATCCCAGCTCAGAACCTGGCTATATGCAAATTAGTCTGTCCCTGGCCCAGTGCATCATGGGAACAGGGCAGACCAAACTACCAAGCCAATTCTTCACCAGAAAGGAGACAAGCTACCGGGGACCGGTTTCTGGCATTTCAGCCTCTTCGGCCCGGCTTGCTTGAATCCTGATGGAGCAGTGAGAAAGGGACTCATGTCTGAGTATACCCTGCCACACCTATAGTGGCCAAAAACGATACAGAAAAGGGGGTGGTGATGAACAGAGTGTCTGAATTAAGCAGACCACTCTTACCCAGTCCAAAGATCAGGGCTTGATCCATCACCGTTATTTATCTCACTGCCCCATCCCAGCTCAGAACCTGGCTATATGCAAATTAGTCTGTCCCTGGCCCAGTGCATCATGGGAACAGGGCAGACCAAACTACCAAGCCAATTCTTCACCAGAAAGGAGACAAGCTACCGGGGACCGGTTTCTGGCATTTCAGCCTCTTCGGCCCGGCTTGCTTGAATCCTGATGGAGCAGTGAGAAAGGGACTCATGTCTGAGTATACCCTGCCACACCTATAGTGGCCAAAAACGATACAGAAAAGGGGGTGGTGATGAACAGAGTGTCTGAATTAAGCAGACCACTCTTACCCAGTCCAAAGATCAGGGCTTGATCCATCACCGTTATTTATCTCACTGCCCCATCCCAGCTCAGAACCTGGCTATATGCAAATTAGTCTGTCCCTGGCCCAGTGCATCATGGGAACAGGGCAGACCAAACTACCAAGCCAATTCTTCACCAGAAAGGAGACAAGCTACCGGGGACCGGTTTCTGGCATTTCAGCCTCTTCGGCCCGGCTTGCTTGAATCCTGATGGAGCAGTGAGAAAGGGACTCATGTCTGAGTATACCCTGCCACACCTATAGTGGCCAAAAACGATACAGAAAAGGGGGTGGTGATTAACAGAGTGTCTGAATTAAGCAGACCACTCTTACCCAGTCCAAAGATCAGGGCTTGATCCATCACCGTTATTTATCTCACTGCCCCATCCCAGCTCAGAACCTGGCTATATGCAAATTCGTCTGTCCCTGGCCCAGTGCATCATGGGAACAGGGCAGACCAAACTACCAAGCCAATTCTTCACCAGAAAGGAGACAAGCTACCGGGGACCGGTTTCTGGCATTTCAGCCTCTTCGGCCCGGCTTGCTTGAATCCTGATGGAGCAGTGAGAAAGGGACTCATGTCTGAGTATACCCTGCCACACCTATAGTGGCCAAAAACGATACAGAAAAGGGGGTGGTGATGAACAGAGTGTCTGAATTAAGCAGACCACTCTTACCCAGTCCAAAGATCAGGGCTTGATCCATCACCGTTATTTATCTCACTGCCCCATCCCAGCTCAGAACCTGGCTATATGCAAATTAGTCTGTCCCTGGCCCAGTGCATCATGGGAACAGGGCAGACCAAACTACCAAGCCAATTCTTCACCAGAAAGGAGACAAGCTACCGGGGACCGGTTTCTGGCATTTCAGCCTCTTCGGCCCGGCTTGCTTGAATCCTGATGGAGCAGTGAGAAAGGGACTCATGTCTGAGTATACCCTGCCACACCTATAGTGGCCAAAAACGATACAGAAAAGGGGGTGGTGATGAACAGAGTGTCTGAATTAAGCAGACCACTCTTACCCAGTCCAAAGATCAGGGCTTGATCCATCACCGTTATTTATCTCACTGCCCCATCCCAGCTCAGAACCTGGCTATATGCAAATTCGTCTGTCCCTGGCCCAGTGCATCATGGGAACAGGGCAGACCAAACTACCAAGCCAATTCTTCACCAGAAAGGAGACAAGCTACCGGGGACCGGTTTCTGGCATTTCAGCCTCTTCGGCCCGGCTTGCTTGAATCCTGATGGAGCAGTGAGAAAGGGACTCATGTCTGAGTATACCCTGCCACACCTATAGTGGCCAAAAACGATACAGAAAAGGGGGTGGTGATGAACAGAGTGTCTGAATTAAGCAGACCACTCTTACCCAGTCCAAAGATCAGGGCTTGATCCGTCACCGTTATTTATCTCACTGCCCCATCCCAGCTCAGAACCTGGCTATATGCAAATTAGTCTGTCCCTGGCCCAGTGCATCATGGGAACAGGGCAGACCAAACTACCAAGCCAATTCTTCACCAGAAAGGAGACAAGCTACCGGGGACCGGTTTCTGGCATTTCAGCCTCTTCGGCCCGGCTTGCTTGAATCCTGATGGAGCAGTGAGAAAGGGACTCATGTCTGAGTATACCCTGCCACACCTATTGTGGCCAAAAACGATACAGAAAAGGGGGTGGTGATGAACAGAGTGTCTGAATTAAGCAGAACACCCTTACCCAGTCCAAAGATCAGGGCTTGATCCATCACCGTTATTTATCTCACTGCACCATCCCAGCTCAGAACCTGGCTATATGCAAATTAGTCTGTCCCTGGCCCAGTGCATCATGGGAACAGGGCAGACCAAACTACCAAGCCAATTCTTCACCAGAAAGGAGACAAGCTACCGGGGACCGGTTTCTGGCATTTCAGCCTCTTCGGCCCGGCTTGCTTGAATCCTGATGGAGCAGTGAGAAAGTCTGCCCTGTTCCCATGATGCACTGGGCCAGGGACAGACTAATTTGCATACAGTCAGGTTCTGAAACTGGGATGGTGCAATGAGCTAAAAAACGGTGTTGGATCTAGCCCTGATCTCTTGACTGGGTGAGAGTACTCTGCTTAATTCAGAGACTCTGTCCATCACCACCCCTTGTTGTAAGTAATCAAATGCCAAGCACACAAAAAGGTGACGGACATCATTGGGCAGGGGAATGCACTGGCCGACATCACTGCCCGGACCACAGCCGAGAATAGGATGACGACACGCATATACGTGACCAGGTCAGAAACAGAAAAATGGAAGGACGCTAGGGAAACTATTAGGGACATCCAGATGGCCAGCTCACCACACGAATTGACTGAATGGGCACGGGTGGGATTGAAAGATGATGAAGGCTGCTGGCAGACAAAAGACACGAACAAATGGTTGCTACCCAACTCGTACTTGATCCGTATACTGACCATGGCTCACTCCCCTGCACACATAGGAGCCGCCCCTATGGCCGAACTTGTCTCCAAAGTTTGGTATATTGACAAAATCACAGACTCAGCTAAACGTCTGGTCCAACAATGTCTGATATGCCTGCAACACAACCCTGGGAAAGGAACTTTCGTACCCCGGGGAGGGTTTGGGGTCCCCAACCATCCATTTGAAGTCCTACAGATGGACTATATCCAGCTAGAAAGATACCAAGGACTGAAGTATGTACTTGTTGTCATGTGCGCATTTAGCAAATGGGTGGAAGCCTACCCAACTTGTGACAACACTGCCATTGCCACAGCAATGGTACTACTGAAGGAATTTTTTCCTCGCTACGGCCTTTGTCGAATTTTGTGGAGTGACAATGGCCCTCACTTCGTAGCCGAGGTTATCCAACTCATCTTGAAGGGGTTGGGGTGTAAAACAAAAGTTCCACGCAGTCTTCCACCCCCAATCTGCTGGACTGGTTGAGCGACATAATGCCACACTGAAGCTCAAACTAGCAAAGATAGTGGCTACCACAGGACTGAAATGGCCAGATGCTCTCCCACTGGCATTGCTGTCAATGCGTTCTACCCCCACCAAACACCACTTGACCCCTTACGAGGTCATTTTCAGCCGGCCCATGAGCATCTGGTCTGCACCAAAACCGACATCCATTCACGACGTCCTGGACGTCCTTATATCTGACTATTTGTACAATTTGACCAAAACACTGTCTATTATCCATCAACAGGTGCTGCAGGCCATCCCCGATGCTTCCAGGGGCCCCGGACACGACATCCTACCCGGTGACTACGTATTATTTATTTATTTATTTATTTTGGGCATTTATTAAGCGCCTGGTTACGCCACTGGCGTGTCCCCGCGCTGTGATAAGTGAAGTAGCTGTCCCCCCTCCTCCCACAAAAGGCTATCTGCTAAAAAGATGTGTTTTCAGTTTTTTTCTGAACAGGACTTCAGAGGGTTCAAGTCGCAGTTCCAGCGGGAGAGCATTCCAACGTTTGGGAGCAAGGTATCTAAAAGACCTGCCCCCCATGCCTGCTCTTGATACTCTAGGGACTTTTAACAGCCCAGTCTGAGAAGACCGTAGACTGCGTGTGGGCTCGTAGTGGGTTATTAGGCTCTGGAGCGGTCTAGGCGCTTTGCCGCTCAAGATGCGGTGACAAGTGGCAAGGGCCTTAAACTCCACTCTCCTCTCAATGGGAAGCCAATGGAGGGCCCGCAAAGCTGGTTTAGCGGAAGACCTCCTGGGGAGCCTAAGTACCAGCCGTGCTGCCGCATTTTGAAGGACCTGCAGACGGCCCATGACCCTACCCGTGGCCCCCAGAAAAAGCAGGTTCCCGTAATCAAGTCGGGAGGTGACGAGGGCATGCACCAGCGTCTTTCGAGCAGAGATGGGAAGCAGATCTAACACTTTCCTAAGGGCTCTCAGGACACTGAAGCATACCCCCGCCACCCGTCCGACCTGTGGGCCGAAGGTAAGGTCCCTGTCCAGCCACACACCAAGGTTCCTGGCCTCACGGCAGGGGACTGGGACCTCACCCAGGCTGGGCGGCCACCACGCAGACGGCCCACTCCCCACCACGAGCACCTCAGTCTTGCTGCCGTTCAATTTTAAACAGTTTGCGGACATCCAGGCAGCAAGATCTTGCATGCAGTTCCTGAAGATGTCCGCTGCAAGACTGGGCGCGCGCGATAGGGAGATGACCAGCTGCGTGTCATCGGCGTAGGACACCAGACGAAGACCATATCCTTCCACGATGGCCGCCAGGGGGGAGACGTAGATATTAAATAGGGTTGGGCTCAGAGACGAGCCCTGAGGCACGCCCTGGCCCAACTCAATCTCCCTGGAGTAGCATTCCCCTAGCCTGACTTGAAAACGCCTGTCAGACAGGAAGGACGTGATCCAGCCAAGCGCAGCTCCTGTCACCCCTCCTCCGTTCAGACACTGTAGCAAGGTGGAATGAGCTACAGTGTCGAACGCTGCGCTTAGGTCTAAAAGGATCAATGCCATAGTTTGGCCCTCGTCCACACCCTGTCTTAGTGCTTCCACCGCCACGAGAAGAGCAGACTCCGTCGAATGACGGGGGCGGAAGCCAAATTGCGAGTCGTGGAGTAGCGAAGCCATCTCCACGTGCTGCATAAGCTGTATATTGGCAATTTTTTCCGCCACCTTAGCCATATAGGGCAGGAGGGAGATGGGACGGAGGTTGTCCAGTTTTTCGAAACTGACGTTGGCCTTCTTCTGCAGAGGAAGTACCACTGCCTGCTTCCAGGCGTTCGGGACCATCTGGGACTCAAAGGAGGTGTCCAGTAGATGACGCACATAGGGCTCAAGTACTGGCAAGCTACCCTTTAACCGACTAGGAGTGGTCGGATCTCTAGGGGAACCGGTTTTTATTGATCCACAATCACGGAGGAGTTCCGCAGTGGGGGGAGTAACAAACGTGGATAACCGTTGTTCCCCTTTCATTCTAGTGGGTTCCGGGTAAATAGGGCCGCTATCTGTCCTCTGGGGGAAGGAATGATAGATATTGGTAACCTTTGTTGCAAAGAACTCAGCAATCCGGTTACAACCCTCCGTAGTACATAATTTCTTAGGCACCACGGCTGGTTTCCCTATTGCAATAGACTTATAAATAGAGAAAAGCTCCTTGGTGGACTGCTCTGCTTCCTCTATCTTATTGCAATAGTACAGTGATTTAGCCTTCCTAATCAAAGTGTGGTAAATGCGCCTGCAATCAATATATTCTGTTTTGGCCCGAGTTGCATAGGCAGTCCTCCATTGCCTTTCAGCACGTTTGCATGCTGCTTTGGCCGTTCGCAGGTCCGCGTTATACCAAGGTGCCGATCTTTGCACTCGGCCCCCCAATTTCGCCATACCCAATGGTGCCACCGAATTCAGGGCTTCCAATATGCGTTGGTTCAAGTTGGTATTAATTTTGCCATATTATGCCATATTAGTCCGAAACTTCCAGCGTGCAAAGAGTCTGGAACCCCGATGGACGGGCCCCTGGCAAGTCTTGATCACCACCCGAACAGCTCTTCGAGTGGAAGGGAAGCGGAACTGGCTGCACGCACACCACTGTAAGAAAATCTCCTCAACCCTGACGACGACTGAAGACGTAGCCACCCAAGAAGAGCTCCTGAACAAAGACCGACCATCCTTGAGCTGTTACCCTGATACAGAGACACTTGAATTGGCAGAATTCCCCGATCCCACTGTGCCATCCAGAGAAGAGTATAACCTGCGACGAAAGGCCGGAGCTTCGGCTAAGCAGACCACTGACTAAGTTACAATTCTCGGAGCGGTGGCCTAACACTACTAAGGCTGCCAGGAGAGAAGCCAAACAAAGTTTGTGGTTCTGCCCACTACCGAGCCCCTTGAAGATGATGGAAGCGCCCGATACGAAGATGATGGAAGCAACCGGACATCCGAAGACCAACAACAGAAACCCAAAGACTGACAAAATGCACATCTCAAAGACTATTGCCCTCTTTATCACCCTTCTCTTTTGCCTCCTCCTCATAACCACCCTCTGGATCATGGAAGAGAGCGCACCAGCTCATAAGACATTTCTTGCTACTGTACAGCCTACCACCATGAAAGAACACTACCTGGTCACTCTTTCACCTCAACTCCGAGAAAGACGTAAAGAGTTCTGGAACAACTCCTTCGTGCAGTTGCTACACCAACACAACCTTGCCGCCAATCCCACAAATTGCTGGATCTGTGGGTTGTTACCACATGCCACTGGACATTCCATTCCCTTCATCCCTTCACCTTTCTCCGTTCATGGTTCCTGCCTTGCTTGGCTGATCCCCCTGCAAGAGAGTTACAGGGATAATGCCACTTCCAGCGAAACTATGTCACACTTTTATCATGGGGTCTGGCTGAACAAAACAAGAAGAGCTGCTGCCCCTTTTTGCCCTCTGACATACAACGCCTCTATTCACATGGACATCCCCGCCAAAGAACGGGTTGAAATGCAGGTGTTCAACAACCCAGCCTGACCCACCTTCTCCTACCTCCGGAAACGAACAGCTGCCACCCTGACTGTGGCCCTATCTGTCATCAATGTCTCGGGCCTTGTATGCATCGAAGGCCTTGGGACACAAATGGTGGGCCACAGCGCTTGCCGCATCACCAGAACTTTGGACTCAACTGATCCACCCTCTTTTGTCACCTCTCCGAACAAGTACTTTATCTGTGGTACGAAAGCCTACACCTGGAACCCAAAGGGCTGGGGAGGTACCTGCTACATTGCCTTCATCCTTCCGCCAACCTATGTGGCTCCAGCAAACCATCACCGACAAAAGCGAGTAAGAGACATTGAACAAGCCGACTCTGCCGGAGCACAATTCCTGGACACAATGAAGGGACTTGTTCCGCTCTGGGGTCCGATGGCGAACAGCCGTGCCATCTGACATTTGGCCCAGGCAGCTGAAACAACGATGAACATTACAGCTGGCATCCTCACAAACAATACAGCCGAGCTTCAGGCGGTCCACCTGGTGGCCCTTCAGAACCGCCTTGTTCTAGATGTGGTTCTAGCAGATCGTGGAGGAGCATGCCGTATCATCAGGTCCAGCTGCTGCACCTACATACTGGACAATTCACCCTCAGTTTACAAAGCCATTGAACACCTCCACAGACTTTCCTCAGAGGTTCATCAGGAACAAGAAGAATGGTCGCTTGGGAGTTGGTTCTGGAGTGCCGTAAAGGACTGGGGGTGGAGGTTGTTCATGATCATATTGATACCGATTGTCGTAATATGTGGATTCTGCCAGGGTATTCAATGCTTGCCACCCCTGTGCTCACTTTTTGCTAACTGTATCTGCCCTAAGACTCAGGACTTTGAAGCTGAACGCATGAAAGCTTTGTATGAAGTGGAAATCCAAAATATAATTATAGATTGACAAGCTGGCTAGATATGTTGAAAAGGGAGGACTGTTAAAATCTAGATTGCGGCGTAAACATTATCGGCGCCATCTTGTCCCTTTTCAGGCTCGTATGTGCGCGTAAGTAGCAGCCATTTTGAATACCATGGCCTCTCTGCCCACTGCCGATAGCCAGCGCATCTCCCCTCTCTCTCTCTCTCTGACCTCGCAAGCATCCCCCGCGCACTGACAGCCCCCGCTCTCACATGCTTGGGCCATAAACCTCCCCCTCCAGCGCGGCCCTGCCGTGGAACCACATCCCGTACCCGGCTAACACCCCCCCATCCCTTTTGTGATCACACATCCTTTGATGAACCCCCTTTCCTCTGTACCCGATTGTCAGACCAGATCCCAGGCCACCACCTGGTCCTGCGAATGCAGTTTATTGCCCCTTACAGTAGGAAGCCGTCCCTTTTCAAAGGATCTACAACTGATCAAAGCCCCCACCTCATGAGATCCGATCAGCCGCACACATTCCGGGAATTTGCGGAGTGTCCAGCTGCGTGATAGCCATCACATGCTGAGATTGGGGTGGGGACTTCTACTGTAGATATGTGTGGGAACGGGCATGAAGCGGGGATTCCGAGGATGTCTTTCCATACATCAAAGTATTGACAAGAATGTGTTTCTTGCAATAAAGCCATAAACTTGTGTATAAGAGGCCAGGCCTTGGAGATGCGGTTAGAGCACCTCGAGAAGATACCCTGTTGTCTGATTTGACGTGTTCTGCTCCGTCAGAATAAACTTCTGTTTCCTGCCTTCCAGTCTCCAGCGCCTGCCTCTTTGTTTGATAATCTCGAGTGGTATAAGAGGCGACTAACACCGGGCAATCCTTAAAGGTAATCGATCGAAATCTGCTGACAGCTGCGACACCACATTCCTCCCAAAAAACAAAAAATATATCCCAACATTAGTCCATGCAACCTTGCCACCACGTTTCATCCCCAGTAGCATAGTCCCGACAATAACATAACCACCATCAATAACATAAAAGGAACAACCTTACATTAAGTGGTTCATCAGCCGATTTGGCTCTGGGTTGCTTTGAAACTGATACTGGGAACTTCCTCACCCACTGGACTCGACTCCGGGCTTCTCATGCAGCGACGGGGGCAAAGATTCTCCGGAGTCCTCTGGCATTTCTTCATGCCTGTCACCACTGTGTCAGTGTCCATTGACAAACGGGGATAGGTTCCAGGTGCTGGGGATGACACAACCTCTGGGGTACTGGGCTGGTAACCGGGACCTGGGTCTGGCTCTCCGCACTTTGGTTTGGCATGTCAGCCTCCCCAAACTGACACCTCTTGAAGTGAGAGAAGTTCCTCATTACAACTTCTCCAACCCTCCGAGCAAACAACTCGTGTTCCTCGCACTCTTATGACAGTTCAGGGGAGCCTTTCATATGGCAGCTGAAATTTGCTTTTGGTCATGCCATTTTTGAGCAGCACCTTGTCTCCTCTTTGCAGCTGCAGGTGTTGAGCCCCACGGAGCTGACTGACTCGCTCAGGCTTGTCAGTTTTACTCTTCAGGTCCCCCATCGAGAAGGGAATGGGGCATGACCGTTACGTGACATATCTGACATATTCCTCAGTGTCAGCAGCTGTTGAATAAGCAGATATTCCCTAGATATCCTCAAGCACTGCTTGGCATTAGTCGCCTCTGATTCATTCCATAATTATCAAATAAAGAGGCGGGCGCTGCAAAATGGAAAGCAGGAAACGGTTTTATTCCTCTAGAGAGAAAACACATCGGGTCGGACAGGACAAGTGTCTTCTCGAGGTGCTCTAACTGTATCTCTGTCGCCTGGCCTTTTATACACATTGGTAACGTTTTATTGCAGTATAACACATTCCTGGCATTACTTTGATGCATTGTGAAACATATTTGGAATCCCCGCTTCAGGCCCGTTCCCACACATATCAACAGTAATGTCCCCCACCCCGGTCTCAGCAGGTGATTGCTATCGCGCAGCTGGGCATTCCGGCAGGAGCTGAAATGTACGCAATCGGTCGGATCACATGGGGTTGTGGCATTGATTAATTTCGGCCCCTTTGATGGGAGGTGAGATCTTACTGTACGGGGGCAATAAACTGTATCCGCAGGGGTCGGTTATGGCCTGGGATCGGATCGAACAGCCAGGTGCTGGGGAGGAGATTATCGAAGGGCCTGTTCGTGCGCGAGGGATGAAAGGGCATGTGGTTTCGGCACAGGAAGTGGCTCCGGGGCAGGGTCGCGCTGAGGATGCTTTATGACTCTAGCATGTGTGCTTGGAGGCTGCCAGCGCGCGGGGGGATGATTGCGAGGTCAGGGAGACGTGTAAGTGATCGACAATGTTACGAAATGGCTGCTGCTTACGCGCTCGCAGAGGCTTAAGTTGGACAAGATGGTGCCAGTAATGTTCACATCACATTCTAATATTTAACAGTCCTTCCTTTGAACATGCCGAGTCAATGCCTTCATATTTTCAAATTTTTTGTCCAAAGTCTTAGGGCAAATTGAGTTCATAAAAAGAGAGCATTAGGACGGGGTGCATTGTATCCCTAGGCAGCAACCACATATTAAAAAATTGCCACCAATATTATCATCAACAGTTTCCAGCCCCAGTCTTTCAAAATGTTCCAAAACCAGCTTCCAAGTGTCTAACCTTCTTGTTCCTGGTGGAGCTCTGATGCCAGTCTGTGAAGGTGTTCGATTGCTTTGTAGACGGAAGGTGAGTAGTCTGGGACGAAGGTGCAACAGCTGGCACGATGATGCAGCATGCTCCTCCACAATCTGCTAGTACCACATCCAAAACAAGGCGGTTCTGTAGAGCCACCAGGCGGACCACCTGCAGCTCAGCTGTGTTGTTGGCAAGGATGCAGAGTGTGATGTTAAAAGCTGTTTCGACTGCTTCGGTCAGATGTCGGATGGCTCGACTGATCGCCATCGGACCCCACAGACCGATGAGTCCTTTTGCCGCATCGAGGAACTGTGATGCGTTAGAGTCTGCTTGTTCTGTGTCTTTGGAACGCCTTTCTCTGTGATGTTCGGCTGGCACTATGTAAGTCGGAGGGAGGACAAAGGGGATGTAGCAATTGCCCCCCCCAGCCTTTTGGGAGCCAGGTGTAAGCTTTTGTACCGCAGACGGAGTACATGTTTGGCAATGCAACAAGTGATGGGGGATCAGCAGTGTTCAGAGTCCTTTTTATGGAGCAGGAACTGTGGCCCACGATTTTCGTCCCATGGCCCTAAATGCATACAAGGCCTGAGACATTTACCACAGATAGGGCCACAGTCAGAGCTGCAGCAGTTCGTTTTCGCAAGTACGAGAAGGTGGGTCTGGTTGGGTTGTTGAATACTTGCATTTCAATCCGTTCTTTTTCAGGAATGTTCATTTGAAAGGTTGCATTTGATGTCTGAGGGCAAAAGGGGGCAGATATTCTTCCAATTTTATTCAGCCAGAACTCGTTGTAGAACTGTTTCTTCGTTCCATCAGATGTAGTATTGTCTTTGTAGCTCTCTTGCAGGAGCATTAGCCAGGCAAGGCAGGACCCATGAACAGAGAAGGGTGAAGGGATGAAGGGAATGGAATGTTCAGTTGCATGTGGTAGCAGCCCACAGACTCAACAGTTCGTGGCATTGACGGCAAGATTGTGTTGATGTAGTAGTTGTACAAAGGAGTTGTTCCAGAATTCCTTGCGTCGTTCTCGAAGATGTGGTGACAGTGATACTAGATAATGTTCTTTCTTGGTGGTGTGTTGCATAGTGGGTGATATTGTCCGGTGAGCAGGAGCATTCTCTTCTATGATCCAGACTGTGACCATTAGTAAGAGGCAGATGAGGGATGCAATGAAAAGTACAATTGTCTTTGAACTATGCAGTTTGGCAGTCTTGGAATCCTTGCGGTGGGTCTACGGTCGTCCGGGGTCTTCCATCATTTTCAAGAGGCTCAGTGACTGGCAGGACCACATACTTTGTCTAGCGTTTCTCCTGGTAGCCTTTTGTAGTGTTAGCTACCGCTCTGAGACTTTTGACTCAGTTAGTGGTCTGCTTCGTCGGAGCACTCTCTTTTCGTCGCAAGTTGTACCCTTTTCTGGATGGCACAGTGGGATCCGGAAATTCTGCCAATTCAAGTGTCTCTGTTGCTGGGTAACAACTCAGGGCTGGTCGGTCTTTCGTCAGGAGCTCTTCTTGGGTGTCCACGTCTTCATTCGTTGCCAGTGTCGGGGAGATTCTTTTGCAGTGATGTGCATGCAGCCAGTTTTTCTTTCCTTCCACTCGAAGTGCAGTTCAGGTGGTGATCAAGACTTGCCAGGGGCCTGTCCACCTGGGTTCTAAACTCTTCGACCTCTGGAAGTTCCGCATCAGGATGAAGTCCCCAGGTTTGATATCATGTCCGGGGCCCCTGGATGCATCTAATATGGCTTGCTGCACCTGTTGGTGGATAACAGTTAGTTCATTCATCATTTTATGCAAGTAATCAGACATTAGTATGTCCGGGACGTCATTGATGGAGGTTGGCTTCGGCGCGGCCCAAATGTTCATAGGCCGGCCAAAGACAACCTCGTACGGAGTCAATTGGTGCCTGGTTGGGGTGGAGCACATGGATAGCAATGCTAGTGGGAGTGCATCAGGCCATTTCAATCCAGTAGTGGCAACTATTTTTGCCAGTTTTAGCTTCAGTGTGGGGTTGTGTCTCTCTACCAAGCCTGCAGATTGGGGGTGAAAAACTGCGTGGAACTTTTACTTTACCCCCAACCCTTTCAGGATGTGCTGGATAACTTCTGCTACGAAGTGGGGGCCATTGTCGCTCCATACAATTCTACAAAGGCCGTATCGGGGAAAAAAACTCTTTCAATAACACCTTTGCAGTAGCGATGGCGGTATTGTCACGAGTGGGGTATGCTTCCACCCATTCGCTGAATGCGTACACAATAACTAGGATGTATTTCAGACCATGGCATCTCTCTAACTGAATGCAATCCATTTGGAGGATCTCATATGAATGGTCAGGGACCCCAAACCCTCCCAGTGGTACTGCTGTTCCTTTTCCTGGGTTGTGTTGCAGGCATACCATGCATTGTTGTACTAGGGGTTTTGCCGAATCTGCTATCTTGTCATTATGCCATACCCTAGTAACTAGTTCGGTCATGGGAGCGGATCCTATGTGTGCAGGTAAGTATGCCATGGTCAATATGGGGATCAGGTATGCATTGGGTAACAGCCATTAGTCTTTATCTTTTGTCCTCCAGCAGCCTTTGTCGTCTTTTAGTCCTACCCGAGCCCATTCAGTCAGTTTGTGTGGTATACTCGTCAGTTGGATGTCTCTTATAGTGGCCCTAACGTCTGTCCATTTCTCAGCTTGTGACCTGGTCACAAACATTCCTGTTGTCGTTCTGTCTTTGGCTGTGGCTCGGGCAGTAATGTCAGCTAGTGCATTTCCTTGTCCTACAATGTTCGTTACTTTATTATGTGCTTGGCATTTAATTACTGCTAGCTGCTTGGGGAGGATTGCTTCAGTCAAAGCGGAGACCAGGTCTCCATGTAGGATGGGTGTGCAGTGTGAGGTCAGGAATCCTCTTTCCCTCCATAGTAGCCCAAAATGGTGAACTACCCCGAAGGCATACTGGCTGTCCGTGTATATGTTTACTGTCGTCCCTGCTGCTAAAATACATGCTCGGGTGAGGGCAATCAGTTCTTCTGCCTATGCGGACCGTTGGGCAATTCGGGCGGTTTCAATAATGGTCCGGGCTGTGGTGACGGCATATGCGGCTGAGGTGTTGCCATGGGGGAGTTTGAGCCATCTGCCCATAGTTCCCCATCAGGCTCCGGGAAGGCAGTGTCTCGGAGGTCTACCCTACTCTTCGTCTGTTCCTCGGTGAGGGTCACACAGTCATGTAGGGGAGTTGCATTAGGGTCATTTTTAGGCAATGGTAACAATGTAGCTGGGTTCAGAGTGGTACATCGTTTCAGGGTTATGTGCGGTGCCAAGAGGGTCAATTCGTATCCGGGCAGTCGTGCACTAGTCAGGTGTTGGGTCTTGGTATGGTTCAAGAGAGTCAACAGCATGGGGTACTAACACTGTAAGGGGGTTGGTGAGTACTATTCCCTCGCTCTGTCATATCGACACTGCGCCGGGGATGGTTGGGTCTTCGGGTGGGCGAGGGTGGTGGTTAGCTTGTCTTTGGTGACCTTGTTCCAGCTGTGGCCAGGCATCTGCTGGGTGCGGTGGTGTGTGGTTGCTTTCCGGAAGGGGAAGTGGATGCAGCGGTGGTCTGTCCAGTGGAGTTCGGTGGTGCGGTTGAAGAAGACGTGAGTGCTTGCTGAGAAGATGGGGTCAAGCGTGTGACCGGCGGACTGGTTGGGTGTTGTGATGAGTCGTCTGAGTCCGAGGTTGTCGATCAGGGTGAAAGCGTTGGAGTTGTTGTTGTTCTTGAGGTCAAAGTTCAGGTCCCCGAGGAGGATGTTGTCCGTGGAGGCGAGGGCGTGTGTGCTGATGAAGTCGGCAATGGAGTCACTGAACTACGGTTAGGGTCCAGGGGGTCTGTAGATGAGGGTGCCTCTGAGGGTGGTGTTTGGGTCAGTGTGGATCTGGAAGTGCAGATGTTCGGCGGTGCTGAGGGTATCATCGGCGTCTGTCGAGATTTTGAGAGTGTTTCTATGGACGATGGCAATTCCTCCTCCTACTCCATTGGTGTGGTCCTTGCGGGTGATCTTGTAGCCTTCCAGAATGGCTATGGCAATGTTGGGTGCCGAGGAGGGGGTCAGCCAGGTCTCCGTCAGACAGGTGACATCTAGGGAGTTGGTGTCGAGTAGTTTCCTGAGTTTGAAGGCGTGTTTGTTGGGTTTTACGGTGGGTGGGTTGGCAGGCCGGATGCTGGTGAAGCTGCAGTTCTGGCAGGAGAAGGGTCCTTGGGTGCGCTTCGGGGCAGCCATGCAGCAGGTTTGTGTTTGTCTGGCGTTGAGTGCGTGGAGGATGCTGGAGTCGTAGCAGAGGCGGGCGACGTGGTGTGAGCGGGGGCCAGGGGTCCTGGCACTGGGCGCAGTCCAGGCACGGATGGGTGCAGACAGGCTTGCATTAGGCGTGCCTTTGGCATGCCAGCGGCATGCCCGGCCTCCATATGAAGGGATGTGGGAGGGAGGAGCAGCTGAGAGGCGGGAGCAGGGTGGCAAATAGGATTTGCAGGGGGGCGGTGCCGCAGGGGATACAGCGGTGGGAAACATGAAGGGGGGTCAAGCGGGGGTAACAGAAGACAAAATGGGGGCAAAAGGAGAAATGGGGGCACAAGGGTGGACAACAGAAAAAACCAGAAGAAAGCACAGTAGTTAAGGTAGATCAAAATGCAGGCAGTAGAAAGTGGGACACAACAAAATATGAGCTGGAGTAGCCGCAGGTTCAGGTCACGCAGGGAGGCTGTGTGGCAGTGAGGGGAGCGACCTGTCTGGTGGCAGGGTCAGGGTTGCTCTCTCTACTATTGCGCGGCCTCCATATGAGGGGATGTGGGAGGGAGGAGCAGCTGGAGCGGGGTGGCAAATGGGATTCGCAGGGGACGCAGCGGTGGGAAACACGAAGGGGGGATCGGGCGGTGGTCACAGAAGACAAAATGGGGCACAAGGGTGGACAACAGAAAAAAACAGAAGAAAGCACAGTAGTTATAGTAGATCAAAATGCAGGCCGTAGAAAGCGGGACACAACAAAATATGAGCGGGAGTAGCAGCGGGTTCAGGTCACACAGGGGGGTTATGTGGCAGTGAGGGGAGCGACCTGTCTGGTGACAGGGTCAGGGTCGCTCCCCTCTACTTTAAGTAGAGGCACCATATATTTCTTTTAGGTTATTAGTTTAGTTATGTTTATTTGTAACCTTCTCTTGGGATCTGAAGGTGTTGGTGCTTTTAATTCCATATTGAGATACGTCTACGTTTTTTCACGTTACTAGTCAGGCTGGAATATATGCATAGGTTGGATATATTTTTGACGTGAGTTTTCCACAGCTAGAACACTTTATGATATGGCAGAAAAACACGCTATTTAATATTGCACATCATTAACTGTTTGACTGTTTATTTTGCATGTCTATTTATGACATTTTATTTTATTTTTAGACACTTCTTAAGGAATTAAGCATCAGTGGCCTCAGCAAGTTACACAAGCATAGAATACTAGGCCAACCAGAAAAGACCAACACTGTGTGATACCTGCATGGTCTGAGGTGCCGTGACTTGTTGCTAACCACGTGATCTTTGTTCCTGACATTTTGGGGCTGCCAATGCAATGTATCAGTAATAGTAATTTCTACAGAAGTGAGTTTCAACATCTGGTCTAGTGAAGCACATGTGCACTGTGCCATTTCCAAGGGCTTGTGGCTAAGCTAGCATCATGTAATGTGAGAATGTGGTTCTTGAGAAATTCTTGCGTTACAAAAGCGTCTTTACTTTCAGCAGCTTCAGAAACAATTCAGTTTTGATGTCAACATTCTACAAGCCTTTAGAGGAGATATTTGGTTTCAAATTATCAAGGCAGCTTCCACATTACCCCATCTGATACCAAATCACAGTCCCCCCCCATCACCTATCTGGTACCTAAAGATAATTCCTTAGTAACCAGGGTGTTGCAACTGGTACAGTTCCATGGTGCCCAGTAAGTGGAATTGTGATTTTCTTAATTTAATACTAGTCTCAACACTGTTAACCTCTGGGAACAATTACCACTGCTGTGCAGCAGTATCCTTGGTGCTCTTTTGCAATATGTTCCCTTTCTGTTGTATTCTTTGGATTTTGTGTCCTATGAAACCTAGTCATTTCCTAGTTATATTTGTAATGTGGGCTTTCCCAAACCATTCCTAATGCTATTTCTAAATGTTGTGGTCTGTTACACGGGTAATTGAACTTTCAGTTAGGTGTATCTATTCAATAGTTGTAGATGGCACAATGTGATGTCCCCTATTACTCTGCAAGTTATAATCTACTAGTCACTGTTGGATCAGGTGTGCACAGATACTTTGAACAGGAAACAAATGTGGGATCACACTGCTTCACCTCCCAGCGGGTTCGCACCTATGCATTATGGTGGATGCAGTTCATCAAGCGTGTGTACTTGCACAAAAGTTCCTTTGAGTGTTTCACCAGGTTGGTGCGATCAATGCTGCCCATCTCTAAACACGTATTTCTGGATTATTATCCGTCATCGGTAGAGATTAGGCATGAAAATATTTGGGGTTGCTGAGCAGGCTGCCAAAGTCTTCTCGGGTCCCAGTACCTCTCCAGGCGCTCGTACACTCTTAAAGCAAGTAAGTAAGTGAAACTGCATTTACCACAATGCCAGGGGCAAACCTTGCTGGGAGGTGAAGCGGTGTGCTTCCACCCCTGTTCCTGTTTAATAGTACTCCTGTGAGTCATTGAGCTGACGAGCTTGTGGATGAAGCACCCGCATGCCTGTAAGAGGTAGCTGACCTGAGAAAGATGTTGGCAGCCTACTCAGCAAACCTCACATTTGATAGAATGTAATCTCTACTGATGTCGGTTAAAGAACCAGAAACACGTGTCTAGAGATCAGCACTATCTGCGCCAACTGTGGCGAAACACTCGAATACTCTTGAAGCAAGCAAGTAACTGAAACTGCATTTATCACAATGCCAGGGGCGAACCTTGCTGGGAGGTGAAGCAGTGTGCTCCTACCCCTGTTCGTGCACAAATACCTTATTGTACAATAGAGGCAATTTTTCATCATTTTCTTTCTCCTTATTCAATATAATCTTTTCCCCATCGTAAATTTTTATTATTCTCCGTGACATTTCCAAATCACTGGTAAATAGTTCAAAGTCTCAATGTCATTTAATGTTCCTAGTAGAAGGTCTTTAGATGAATCCGCAGGCACCCTGAGCATTAAGTCATTCTTTACATTTCTGTGAAAAAAACAAGGGTCCTTAGCTACACGAGAGGTGTTCCACCAATTTCCATTGGCCAACTTAACAGCATTCTTCCTAACCTCTACAACTTGCTGAGAATCTTGAAACTTCAACAGACCTTTTCTAACTGACACTGTTTTTCTTTACTCTAACCCAATCCCAACCCGAGTCTTTAGCATTTCTTTTTCAACAGTAGATTAAATTTTCTTAGTACAAATTTCAGATGACTTTTTGTTAGCAGAATCCCACATACTCCTCATATCACAACTATGGTGCAAGGAGTTTACCATACAGAAGGGGTAAACCTATGAAGGAGCTGTTCTCCCTCTCATGAGTTCAAATGGACTAACATTGGTGGCCACATGGGGCGACGTGCGATATGACCAAACAAGGTCTTTCACTGCTTGGAAAATACACGTCTTTGTTCTAAAAGTTGCTTGAACACATTCTACAACAACCTTTTGAATCTCTCAGTCTTTCCTTTGCTTTGAGGATGATAAAGATGAGTTCTAGTGTGTTTAATACCACAAGAACGTAAAAAAATAATTAATCTCTTGTGAAATGAATTGCACACCATTGTCCGTAAACATTTCCTCAGGAAAATCTTTTCTAAGAGAAATCTTATTAGGACGAGTGATACCACTTTTGGAATTGGGAATACTGATGGGTTCGACTTCAACCCATCTAGATAGATGGTCACCAAGAACCAAGAAACGTTTTGAGTTGGCAGGAAGGACATGGAAAGGCCCGAGAAAATCCCTGCCTATTTTTTACCATGCTCTCCCAGGAGGAGGTACAGGAGAATCAACAGTATCCTCTAATACAAGAACGTTGTCACTGGTATTGCATCGTACACAATGTTTAACCAACTCATCAACTTGGAAATCCATCCTAGGCCACCAAAAATCTGATCTGACATTTCTTTTGGTAATAGATGCACCCAAATGACCAGAATGAGCAGCCAAGATAATTTTCTCTCGGTAACACATGGGGGGCACACGTTTGTCACCTCTGACAACTTTTTGACCTTCAAGAGAAAGTTCATTGTTGACTTTCCAAAACATTTTAAGATCTGGAGAAAGACATTTCTCTTTGGGCCAGCCCTTTTTAATCAACAAGACAACCTCACTAAGCACAACATGCTTGTTAACTTCAGTGATCCAATCTTCTTCTGCAAAGGAGGGGATGTTAGGATTGACACATGCCACAAAACATTCCTCTACATCTGTTTCCCAATATTGCTCATCTGTGAATAGGGAGCCCAGATATCCAGTCTGCTCCGCTATTCCTTCCCCCACGGATGTACTCTACATTAAATGTATACTCCAGTAATTTGTTTGACAACCTGGCTAACCGAGCAGTGGTGCTTTTGATATTCCTCCCAGACAGGATGTCAACCAACGGTCGATGACCTGTTCTGAGAATGAAAGACCCGCCCCATAAGTACGACTTGAACTTGTCAACACACCAAGCACAAGCTAACAGTTCTTTTTCGATTTTGGAGTACTTCCGTTCAACAGGGCGAAGAGTCCTGGATGCGAACCCCACTGTGTACTCTCTTCCCTCAGCAAATTGTAACAAAACAGCACCCTGACCGTATTTGCATGCATCAGCTGTACCAACAGTTTGTCTACCTTCCACAAAAGCTTGCAAAGCAGGAGCTTTAACAATGTGTCTTTTAATAAATTGAAGACCTTTCTCGCATTCTTCTGACCAGGTAAATGTTGCTCCTTTTTTAAGTAGTGTTCTAAAACATTCTGTAGTTTTAGTAAAATCTTTCATGAATTTTTCATAAAACTCACAGAGGCCAAGGAAAGACATGAGTTGTTCTTTGTTTTGAGGGGCTGGTGCATTTACGATGCTTTTGATTAGGCCAGGTCTAGGTTTTATACCTTGTTCTGAAATTATATGGCCTAGGTATTCAATCTCTTTTACTTTGAAAGAACACTTACTTTTCTGTTAAGTCACACCTCTGCTTTCTAACACACTAAAAACCTGATCGAGAACTAAGTCATGTGATTGCTTCATTTTTAGTAAAGACAAGTATATCATCTTGGAATACTACAACTTGGGGATTGTGTCTAAACATTTCGGTCATAAGTCTCTGAAAGACCGCAGCCACAGAGGCCAGACCAAAAGGGAGTCGACAGAACTGAAAGACACCATTAGGAGTGACAAATGCCGTGAGGTGCTGGGACTGAGGATGACGTTCGACCTGATGATAAGCAGCTTTGATGTCCAATTTGGTAAACCATGAAGAAGACCCAACTTTCCCAATAAGGTCCTCAATGCGTGGAAGGGGAAAACCGTCAACCCAGATGGCCTCACTGAGACTTCTCAAGTTGACACACATCCTCAGGTCCCCAGACCTTTTCCTTGCCAAAACAATAGGTGAAAGCCAGAGAGTGGACTCAACTTTTTCAATTATGCCTTGCTCACACAAAGTTTGTAGATGTTTAGAAAGATCATCTCTGATGCTCAATGGAACATTGCATAACTTGTGTTTGACAGGATTAGTATTCTCTTTAAGTTTTATGAAGTGTCGAAAATTTTTAATTTTGCCAAGACGGTTTTCAAAAACTTTGCTAAACCTGAGTTCCTAATTATTGAGCGACTGGGTGCTAGAGATAGAGTAGATGTCTTTAGTGGGATGAAAGTGACTTTGATTGAGCTGTTTGTCAATAAAAACAGGCTTCTTCAAACCAGGTTTGATGGTTAATCCAAACTCTGCTTGATGGATAAGGCCAATAACATTGATCCCTCTCTTAGCAACATATACTTTGCCTCTGATAGTTTCACCTAAAACACTAATAGTCGGCCAAAAATATCCAAACAAATCAATTCTGCTGCCTTCGAAGGCTACAGTGAGGATATCAGGTGGCAATAAACTTTTTTGAAAAAAAAATATTTTGATACTTTTCTTGCGTCACAATAGTAATATGTGCCCCTGTGCCAAACAGAAGTTGAATTTGACTCATTCCAATTGTGACATCAACTTCAGGATCAGGAATATGTAGTAGATCTTTTTCATATCAGTTTTTAACTACCGCAACATATTCCTGATTGGTAACATCTTCATCGTAAACATAGTCACTTTCGTTAATTACACATCTAACATTTCTTCGTCTGCTACCCATACAGACTTTCGCAAAATGTCCCATTTTGCCACATTGCCCACACTGTTGGTTAAATGCTGGACAATTCTTGAAAGAAGAGACATGCAAAGATGAACCACATCTATAGCAATATATTCTGGGATTAGATTGTCTGTTTTGCATGAAGGCTCTTCCACCCCTAAGAATACCTGGTCTTCTAATGTTGTCACGATAGACATTACTTCTAAAAGCATGTTCACACATGGGAATGGGAGGTTTGGCAGAAGTAGTGCCAGGATTCTTGGTAGAAACAGCACCTGAAATGGAAGAGTTAGAGCAGTTTCAAGCTGTTTTGCATCATCAATAGAACTTTCAATACTTTTAGCAATATAAACTGCTTTATCTAGAATAGGATCTTTACATGTAAGTAGTCTTTCTTGTATCTTTTGTACAATAACTTCGCATGACCAGTTGATATCTTACTAGTGAAGAGGTGAAGTTCTCAAACTCACATTTAGAAGCTAAAATTTTAAGAGCTGTAATAAAAGTGTCTATGTTGTCATCAGGTTTTTGAATCCTCGTAAGAAACTTATATTTGTGCACTACTATATTCTTTGTTTTAGTAAAATGTTTGTCCAATTGTGCTACTGCTATTTCAAATTCATCGGGGTCTTCACCTTCGGGTGGATCATACTTGGGTAAGTGATCAAACACATTTTGTCTTTCGACCCCTGGATGGTAATACATTAGATTCTTTTTCCTTTCAGGTCTGTATCTTTGTCCATCAATCGCACTAAGTATGCTTTGAAAGATCTAAACCAGAACTTTCATTCTAAAGGTTGTTCTCAAGGGTTCTTGTAAAAAAGGTGCTGATGCAGTAACACTCTGTACATTGAGAATGAGGGAAAAAAACTGTGGAATGAAAATGATTAAGAAGAAGAATTGGGGGCGTGGCCAGCAGCATGGTGGACTAGACGTGTCCTGCCGGAGCTCCTGGAGCCTGCTGTAATCCTGAACATATCCTGAACTCATATTCAGCCTACAATGACCCATGCCAGGTTCTTGAGTCCAAGAGCATATCGGGCGAGTGAAGAGACGTGGAGAAGCCCCGTGAGGCATCACGACAGCCGGGGAGCTGAGGAGCAGAGCTGTTCCGGTGCGGAAGACAAGATGGCGCCGGGAGGGTTGGTAGCCCTTGGGTGACGAAACCCAGCTGGAGGTGCCTGCTGCGGAGCTGAGTAGTGCCCCGGGAAAGGTGCGGAGACACCGGGATGGCTGGGTAAGTCTAGCTGCCCCTCCCCTTTTCACCACAACATCGTGGAGAAGTCTGCTGTGGTGACTGGGAGAGAACCAGGCGATGTGTGACGGCTAGGACCTGGGCACAGCCATTCACCGGCAGCGGCAGAACTTATTGGTGGGGGTAGGTAATGGTCGGCCGGCGGACGCTGCACTCGTCCAGCCACTGGCAGGCTCCAACCTTAAGCGGCAGAAGTGCTTGATCAAAATGGCGGGCACGCCCAGCATCGCCCAGCCCTGGGCGGGGATGTACCTTGGCTGGGGAGGACAAAGGGGCCCTGTGAGTCTGCTGGACCTTCGTAGACCGAGAAATCCGCCCGGGGTCACACCACTTACCTACAAAGGAGGCTGAGACGAGTTGCAGGGGCCCCAACAGACGTTGACCATGCTGCGCTAGACGCCGGGGGTAAGAGCATGCCATTGTTACCAGACGGGGCCACAATTGCATGTTCCAGTTACCCTCACACAGGCTGACCACAGCCTGAAGGCATAGCACCCAGAGAGAGTGTAGGTACAGAGTACCGCCGCCCCTGATGAGAAGCTGCTGAGGCGATGAACTTGGCGGTATCCCGGGGGTGGCACGAGGATGGGTTCCTAGGAGGACAGATAACACAGTCAAGGTTGGAGCGTGACGTTACCTCTAGCATTTGACCACCTGCGGTCATCACAGCACCCAGGCCAAATCATAATCCTGGTACAGAGGTCACAGCCGCTGGTTGGAGCGGTGTTGGAGCCCGGCGGTCCCTCCCCACAAGACGGAGGAAAACGGAAGTCAGTGGGGAACATAGGGTGCATCAAAGGCAGAGATCAAGGTTTCAAACAAGGACCTGAGAACCACGGGATGTCATAGCGAATTCCTGGCCTAATAGTAGGAGTGGGCATCTTGGAGCGCAACAAGGGAAAAAGAGGATATTCTGCGATACCATTACAAAACTCAGACAGTGTGAAGTGTGACAACCAATGGCTCGAGATAAGGACCCAAAAACGCAAAAGCAGGGGAAGCTGGACAAATTTGCCAAACCCCTGTAGGGGACGGATTCCCTTGCGACAGGAGCCATGGAAGCACCGGACAATAATGTTCTTCTTCATGTGATCTGCTCCTCCAGTGAGGCTCTGGAGGGTAAAATTGATGGCATCAAGTTAGACGTCCACCTGCTCCGTCAAGACTTACGGAAGGAATCCAAGAAAGTCACGCAGGCAGAAAAAAGAATATCAGAAGTGGAAGATACCACACATACGCTCCGGAAAGAAGTCACAGACCTGACTGCGGCCATGAAAGACTTGCTATGGAGGGTGTATGATGCCAAAAACAGGGCACGAAGGAATAACCACCGCTTTATTGGCTTTCCGGAGAACATTGATGGGACGGATGCCGGTGCCTTTCTGCGACAATGGAAACTAAACTCGCACCCTGAGGTACAATTCTCATCATGTTTCATCATTGAGAGAGCGCACCGCATTCCTGGGACTCGACCGCCAGTAGGGGCGTTGCCGCGACCACTGAGAGCGAAATTCCTCAACTACCAAGACCGTGATCTCGTCCTTCGGGGAATGTGGAAGCAAAGGAAAATCCGATTGAATAACACCAAAATCATGGTGTTCCCAGATTACTTGCTTGAAGTCCAAAAGCAATGCAAAACGTTTGATTCAGTTAATCAATCTCCTAATTTGCCGAAATTCCCAAGGAAGACTATGGCAAAAATATATAGCAACTCCTCTTTAGGTTAGCCCCGCAGAGGCCAGAAACTCATGGGAAAAACAGCTAGGAAGATATAATTTAGGAAAATTTGTTTTCAAATGGGTTTCCTGAAAAAATAATACCTGTGGCGAGTAGGATACTAGCCACCTTATTAATGCTCTATATTTGGACTTATTTAAAATCCCATTAACATTAATAGATAAAGTATGACACCTATTAATCATTTTTTGGTCCTGGTTTTCAATTATATCTATAAACGTACTCCACCATTTCTTGAATGTTTTTACTGCAATGCCCCTGCTACTGCTTCTCTTACTGCTAGTCTTTTTATGCCCTCCTAACCCTTCCTCTGCCCTCTCAAACCACCCCCCACAAGAGGTGTACCCCCACACTCTCCACACACACCACCCCTTGCGCCCCTCAACTACTTTGTAGGGTGCCATGGATCTGCACCCAGGTTGACCCTCCCCCGTGGTATATATATATATACATTATACACAATCTGGATATAGAGAACATCCATTGAACCATTGATTCATATTTGGTTCCTATCTTCATCACCCGCCAAATTCTTGCAAAAGGAAAACCTTTCAAACCGTTAAGCGCCAGAAAAGACAAGACAAACATCTGTTTACCAACTTATTGAGGCCCTGAGATCTCCTTTAGAAGCTCCTGCGCATCATCTATATTAGTAAACATGTGGAATTTCCTGTTCACAAGCACACATTATTTAGACTGTTGGGCAATTAATGCCTGCGCGCCTTGTGCCTTAGACAGAAAAAGCAGTTTACCAAATTCCTTATGCCTCAGGGCCGCATCTGCAGACATATCTGGAAAAAAATCTACAGTTAGAAGTCTTGTTCACTAGGAATTGCTTTTGTTGTTGTATGGCCTTGGCCAGGATCTTCTCCTTTATCTGATAGTCTGAGAAATTACCTAGGATTGTACGTGGACCTCTCGAGCTTGGCAGAGGATGAAAAAGAACACTATGGGCCCTGGTGAATGTCAAATCTCCACTAAACTCCGGGAGAACTTTTTCCTTGATAAAGGAGTCAACCCTATTGTTGTTGTTGCCCCCCCCCCCCTTTTTCTCACTTTTTTAAAAGTTTGTTTTGTATGTAAGTAGGGATTTGGTTTGGTGTGCATTTTCCTCTTTTTCCTTTTTGTTTTTCTGTTGCATTGGTTTGTCTGGTGGAATTATTTTTTGTTTTGTTCACCTTTATGGCTGTCAATAGGGGCCCGGATGCAACACCACTCTGGGGATTGGAAATTGAACTTGTGGCAGTTACAAGACCCACATGTGGCCCAGGAGATTAGAGTGGACACGGAGCTCTACTTTAGGGAAAATGTGGGGTCAAGTCAAGTCAGTCAAGTCATAACATTTGTATAGCGCACTACATACCCAGAGGGTTTCAAGGCGCTTAGGAAGGGGAGGAGGATTATTTGTCAAATATCCACGTTTTAAGCTGCTTTCTGAACGCTAGGTGGTTCTGGGTGAGGCGAAGGTAAGCGGGGAGTGAGTTCCAGGTTTTACCAGCCAGGTATGAAAAGGATCTGCCTCCCATGGTGGTCTTGTTGATGCGAGGTACAGTGGCGAGGGCTTGGTTGGAAGAACGTAGTTGGCGGGAGGGGGTGTAGAAGGACAGTCGAGAGTTGAGGCAATCTGGTCCGATGTCGTAGAGTGATTTGTGTGCGTGGGTGAGCAGTCGGAAAGTGATCCTCTTATTGACGGGTAGCCAGTGGAGGGCTTTAAGGTGACCAGAGATGTGTTCGTTGCGTGGGATGTCTAATATGAGCCTGGCTGAGGCGTTTTGGATTTGTTGGAGTTTCTTCTGGAGTTTAGCGGTGGTACCTGCGTAGAGGGTGTTTCCGTAGTCCAGTCGGCTCGTGACCAGGGCGTGGGTGACTGTTTTCCTTGTTTCGGAGGGGATCCAGCGAAATGTTTTTCTGAGCATGCGAAGAATGTTGAAGCAGGAAGAGGATACGGCGCTGACTTGTTTGCTCATTGAGAGTGAAGAATCCAGGATGACGCCAAGGTTCCGTGCGTTGTGTGTCGGGATGGGTGCTTTTCCGAGGGCTTCCGGCCACCAGGAGTCGTCCCAAGCAGAGGGGGATGTGCCTAAGATGAGGACTTCTGTTTTGTCTGAGTTCAGTTTCAGACGGCTTTGTTTCATCCATTCGGCAACTTCTTTCATTCCTTCGTGTAGGTTAGTTTTGGCGGTGTTGGGGTCATTGGTGAGAGAAAGGATCAGTTGAGTGTCGTCCGCGTAAGAGATGATGTTGAGGTTGTGTTGGCGTGCGATGGCCGCGAGGGGGCTCATGTATACGTTGAAGAGGGTGGGACTGAGTGAGGATCCTTGTGGTACGCCGCAGATGACTTCAGAGGCCTCGGACTTGAATGGAGGAAGGCGGACTCTCTGGGTTCTTCCGGTGAGGAACGATGTGATCCATTCAAGTGCTTTTCCTTGGATTCCGATGTTATTGAGGCGTTGTAGAAGGGTGCTGTGGCAGACTGTATCGAATGCTGCAGAGAGGTCGAGGAGGATGAGGGCGACTGTGTCTCCATTGTCCAGTAGAGTTCGAATGTCGTCTGTTGCTGCGATGAGGGCGGTCTCAGTGCTGTGTTTTGCTCGGAAGCCAGATTGTGAGGGGTCGAGGGATTTGTTGGCTTCGAGGAAGGCCGCGAGCTGGTTGTTGACGGTTTTCTCAATGACTTTGGCCGGGAATGGAAGAAGCGAGATGGGGCGGTAATTTTTGAGTTCGGTGGGGTCCGCTGTTGGTTTTTTCAGAAGGGCGGTGAGTTCAGCGTGTTTCCAGTCTTCTGGGAAGGTGGCGGAGTTGAAGGAGCAGTTGATGACGTCACGGAGGTGCGGTGCTATGACGGAGTCTGCTTTGTTGAAGATGTGGTGAGGGCATGGGTCTGTGGGGGATCCTGAGTGGATGGAATTCATCAGGCGGATGGTGTCCTCAGTGGAGATTGGGTTCCAGGCGTTAAGTGTGTTCACGGGGGGAAGATGGTCAGCAGATGGTAGGGTGGGTTGGTTTCCGGGTTGGTTGTCGAAGCTGTTGTGGATGTCTGCAATCTTGTTGTGGAAAAAAGAGGCAAGGGAGTCGCAGAGGGTTTGAGAGGGGGTGATGTCGTTGGAGTTGGCCGAGGGATTGGAAAATTCCTTGACGATGTTGAAAAGTTCCTTGCTGTTGTGGGCGTTGTTGTCAAGTCGATCCTTGAATGCAGTTTTCTTGGCTTTACGGATCAGTTGGTGGTGAGTGCGGGTGGCGCTTTTGAAGGCGTCCTTGGTGCTGGTGGTTGGGTCTTTTTTCCAGGCCTTTTCAAGGGAGCGGCAGAGTTTCTTGGACTTCTTGAGATCATCGTTGAACCATGAGGCTTTCTTGCTGCCAGGTTTACTTTGACGTTTTTTCAGTGGAGCTAAGGTGTCGGCAGTGTTGGATAACCATAGGGTGAGGTTGGCGGCGGCTTCGTTGGCGTTAGAAGAGAGGGCTGGGGAGTTTCGAAGGAGCGATGCGGAGATTTGGTCCGTGGTGATTTTGTTCCAGTTTCTTTGCAGGGTAGGTTGGGAGTGGTTGATGGGTTTCGGCTTGTTGTAGGTGAAGTGAACGCAGCTGTGGTCGGTCCATAGGAGCTCCGTAGTGTGGCTGAAGGAGACATGTTTGCTGGAGGTGAAGATAGGGTCGAGTGTGTGACCTGCGATGTGGGTGGGGGAAGTGACTAGTTGTTTAAGTCCGAGGTTGGCGAGGTTGTCCACGAGGGTGGCGGTGTTGTGGTCGTTTATCTTTTCAAGGTGAAAGTTGAGGTCTCCCAGAAGAATATAGTCTTTGGAGGGGAGCGCGTGTGGAGAGATGAAGTCTGTGATGTCTTCACTGAATTTTGCGCGGGGTCCTGGTGGTCTGTAGAGGAGGGTGCCTCTGAGTGTTGTTTTGGGGTCGATGTGGATCTGGAAGTGAAGGTGTTCGGAGTTGGCGAGGTTGGCGTCAGAGCTGGTTGAGATGCGGATAGATTTCTTATGGACGATAGCGATTCCTCCTCCTGTGTGGCTGGTACGGTCTTTGCGAGTGATCTTATAGTCTTCAGGGATGGCAATGGTGATGTCTGGTGCGGAGGAAGCATTCATCCATGTTTCCGTAAGGAAGGCGACGTCTGGAGAGATGGTGTCTAGTAGGTTCCATAGGTCAATGGCGTGCCTGTGCACCGATCGGGTGTTGAGAAGGATGCATTGTAGGTGGTTGGGGTCGGGAATCTGTGGTGTGGTCGTAGCGGAGATGTTGTCGGTGCCGCTGAATTTGCAGGAGTAGCAGGAGAAAGGTCCATGGGTGTGTCCAGGAGCGGCTTGGACGCAGTTGGGGGCGCGACCGGGGTCAAGGGCGAGGAGGGTGGCGGCATCATAGGTAATGCGGGAGGGCTGGGGAGCGAGAAGGGCAGGGGGTCTGGCGCTGGGCGCGGTCCAGGCGCGGACGGGCGTAGACGGGCTTGCCTTTGGCGCACCTTCGGCGTGTCCGTAGCGCGTGGACGCTGCGCGTGGGGGCATTGTCCATAAATGGGTGGTGGAGGGGGCGGAGCGTGGGAGGGGCCGCTGGGAGGCGTGAGCGAGGTCGAGGGAGGGCTCGGGTCAACCAGGGAAATGGCCGCAGCAATAACAACAGCGCGGAGACAGGGTTACACACAGCCAATGCGATCACAGACAAAGAGCAGCCAATATAAACACAAGGGTATGCACAGCAAGTATAAAATAAAATAGTTTACAGTCTGCCAAAGCGCTAGGATAATGTTTAGCCAAACGTGCGCGCTAGCAGAAAGGCAGATGCAGAAGTCAGCGCTATACTCAGCCAAAGCGCTATGAGAATAATAATCAAACGAGCGTGCTAGCTGGGAGCCAGATGCGGAGGTCAGCGCTACGATACCACAGTTGGAGGCTGAGGGAGGAGGCGAAGGGAGCGACCACTCACGTTGTAGGCAAGATGGTCACAGCTCTCTGTGAGGGTGAGGACGGCCCGTAGCTCTCGTGGGTGGGAGGGGCCGCTGGGAGGCGTGAGCGAGGTCGAGGGAGGGCTCGGGTCAACCAGGGAAATGGCCGCAGCAATAACAACAGCGCGGAGACAGGGTTACACACAGCCAATGCGATCACAGACAAAGAGCAGCCAATATAAACACAAGGGTATGCACAGCAAGTATAAAATAGTTTACAGTCTGCCAAAGCGCTAGGATAATGTTTAGCCAAACGTGCGCGCTAGCAGAAAGGCAGATGCAGAAGTCAGCGCTATACTCAGCCAAAGCGCTATGAGAATAATAATCAAACGAGCGTGCTAGCTGGGAGCCAGATGCGGAGGTCAGCGCTACGATACCACAGTTGGAGGCTGAGGGAGGAGGCGAAGGGAGCGACCACTCACGTTGTAGGCAAGATGGTCACAGCTCTCTGTGAGGGTGAGGACGGCCCGTAGCTCTCGTGGGTGGGAGGGGCCGCTGGGAGGCGTGAGCGAGGTCGAGGGAGGGCTCGGGTCAACCAGGGAAATGGCCGCAGCAATAACAACAGCGCGGAGACAGGGTTACACACAGCCAATGCGATCACAGACAAAGAGCAGCCAATATAAACACAAGGGTATGCACAGCAAGTATAAAATAAAATAGTTTACAGTCTGCCAAAGCGCTAGGATAATGTTTAGCCAAACGTGCGCGCTAGCAGAAAGGCAGATGCAGAAGTCAGCGCTATACTCAGCCAAAGCGCTATGAGAATAATAATCAAACGAGCGTGCTAGCTGGGAGCCAGATGCGGAGGTCAGCGCTACGATACCACAGTTGGAGGCTGAGGGAGGAGGCGAAGGGAGCGACCACTCACGTTGTAGGCAAGATGGTCAGTGTACTCCGCATTACTCTATGGAAAGCCTTTGGGACAGAGCCCAGAATATCATTGCACATGAAAAACGCAAAGAAAGTGAGGAGGTAACGCAAACTGAAGTGCATCTCCTGCAGACTAAAGCGCAAATCGCTACAAACCCAAGCCCCTCCCAGTTGAGAAGGTTTAAGCTCCTACAGCAAGAGTATTTTGCGTTAGCCACAAGAGATGTACAACATACCATACAAGCAATGCATAGGAGATTGTACGACGTGAGTGATAAAACGCTTGGCTAACTAAGAAGGAGCTGGAAACTAGATGGGTAGCCCAAATACAGATGAACGATGATCAGGTCCATGTAACCCCAGAGGACATAGCGCACGCCTTTGCTGGCTACTACGACGCCTTCTATGCAAAAAGATCCCTAGCAGATGATGAACAGATCCACACGTATTTACAATCCATACAGCTCCCTCGATCGGAGTCCAGTGAAACACAAGCGCTGGAGGCAAAGTTGATGGCAGAAGAAATTCTGGAAGTCATAGGCCAGATGAAAACGGGGAAATCCGTGGGTCCCAATGGGCTCCCACCAGATTTATTTAAAAGACATGGGCACTCTATAGCAAGCATCTCTTGCAGATGTATCTAGAGGCACGAGATGTGGGTATACTCCCCAAAGATTTGAAAGAAGGGCAGCGGCCACAGAGATGTAGTTCGTATAGGCCCATCTCCCTCATAAATATGGAGACTAAGATTCTGGGCAGGATTCTGGCTAATAGACTCACGCAGGTCATTACGAGACTTGTTCACAGGGACCTGTCTGCCTTTATCCTTACAGATCAACGAGACACAACCTTAGACGCGTCTCTAACTGGTTGGAGATGGTAAAAAATAGAACCAATCCCCATCTCATTCTCTCCCGGGATGCAGAGAAGACCTTCAACACAGTCCACTGGCCATTTCTCATGGCAGTACTGGATAGACTGGGATTTGGTCCTGAGTCCAGGAAGTGGATATCCATACTGTATGAAAGACCAGTGACAAGGGCCAGGGTCAACAGGGTTACATCTTGGAAGTTTCTGATAGAAAGGGGCACCAGACAGGGCTGGTCCTAGAGCCCATTGCATGTATTATTCAAGCACATCCAAGCATAACGGGTTTCCGAGTGAATGACACAGACAATCTCGATGAGCGTATTTCATTGTATGCCGATGATATATTTCTCTATGTCACAAACCCCGGCAAGACACTCCCTAACATTATGATGAGCTGTGAAGAATATGGCAGACATGCAGGGTATAGAATTCATTGAGAAAAATCATGCATTTATCCGGCGAGACGAGATGTTGGAACCGTACTGTATCCCAGCCAACTCCAAGTTGCATCCACAGGGATAAAATACTTGGGTATTCATGTCAGACTGGACAAGCCGCTGGCATTGGAGCGAAACCTGTACAAGAAATTAGGAGAATTCCACTTAGACGCGGACCGGTGGGCCTCATTACCCCGCTGACGCTGCTTGGAAGAGCGGCACTCTTTAAACTAATAACCCTACCAAAAATGTTATATGTGCGCAAAGATACTTCCTGTTAGAAATGGGATCCCTGGCTGGCCACGGCTTGCGCCAAAGTCAGTCAGAGACCACCACTTCCACGTCAGGGCAAGGGAGTTACACGCCAAGATAACCCCTTGGTAACGTAGTACGAGCAGTAAGGCTAAACTTGGAGGCGATGTAAGTTAAGTGTTTGCGCACGCACCCCCAGCAACAACGCCCAAGGCCCACCACAAAGGAAACTCCACACAAGGTTATATGTAAAAATAGCCTTTGTATTACACCAAAACACATTAGATAAAAACACACACTTTACAATGTGCCAACAGGCACGGGCAGAATTTACAGGGGATATGTACAAGACAGGGCCACCTGGACCACTGTCAGGAATCAGCATTTTTCGAACTTAGCACTTAGAACATAGAATACAAATCACTGTAGCACAAAATAGCACACAACCAGTAACTACTGGTATCAGGTAAGTACCACCTACGCAACCCTAACCACCTTAGGAGAATATTGCACAGGGAACCAGGACCTTACTAGCACCACCTGTACTAGCAAGAACAACCACCTATGTATCACAATTCCTGTAGGGGTATAAGCACATTACACATGATGCATCACAACACATTCAGAGGTGCAGGAGAAACACATGATGCATAAACATACATTCAGCGGTGTAAGGAACAAGGCACATGATGCATCAACAACACATTCAGAGGTGCAGAACACAGGGTGCGCAAAACATAAAACACGCAGTACATTTCCTAACACCCAAGAGCAATAGGACATAGATCATAACCACATCTAAACCACAGTTAGCGCAGAAATCATAATAGCACATGAATCACTTTAAAGTCCAGGTTGCGCCACTGCGCCAACACCTAAACGTAGCAGCTGCCCACTACTTGCTGGGCAGCTGAGGGACAGAACAGGGGGCCTAAACGCTGCAGCTGGCACTAAGTGCTGCGCAGCTGGGGAAGGCCAAGAAGAGTTGAAGGAGTGCGCCTCACTCCTAAGTCCATAACATGTCCCTAGAAAAGCAAAGCCTAAACGGTGCAGCTGCCCACTACTTGCTGGGCAGCTGGAAATCAAGAACTGCAACAGGGCTCTCACTAGCCCTTAGAACCAAAGACTGCGCCAAATGGGGAGGCCTCTAAGCTCTGAACAAACCAGGGGCATTTTGGGGGAGCCCACTGGCTCTGCACGCACGTGTGCATTTTTGGGAGCCCTCTGAAATAACAACTGCGTATTTTAGAGCCCTCTAGGCTCTGAAACAATAAGGGGGCATGGGAGCCTCATGGGCTCTGGCCAGCAATGCTGCCAACACTGTGGGAGTGGCCCGCTGCCAGCTGGGGCCGCTCTATCAATAAAAATGCCCCTGGAATCGTTGGAGCCTTCTAGGCCCTAGGAGCACTGAGGAGGCCAACAACAGCTGTGGGGGCGGGCACCGATCATGTGCCCCGGCATCACCCCCCCTGCACAACAAAGCCTGGGCCCCTCTGGGCCCGAGTCACAATGGCGGCCGCGTCAGAGCAGCCCCCTTCTATGCGGGGCTGCTCGAGAGCGGGACACCGGCAGGGTGCCTCGCTCAACTTCCCCCCCAGCCGGCCTTTACTCACCGGCTCTGGGGCGGTCTGCGGCTCTCTTTCTTCGGCGGCGGTAGCGCATGGCGGGGCTCTCCCTCCTCATGGGAGCCCCGCCTTCACAAAGCGCCCGCTTCGCTGTTCACCCGGTCCCCCATCTCGGGACCGGGACTCGATGTGGAGCCTTCGTGGCTCCAAGGCAGCCCGTCTCCTCTCTTGGCCGGGCAACCAATTGCAGCGCGGCAGCGGGCGGGACTTCCTGGAAGCAAGCGGAAGTCCCGCCCCGCTCCAGGCGCCCGGTCGCCTGACTTCCGGTTTTGCAGCCATTTTCCTTCCCGGGGCCGCGGCGGTGAAACGAAGGGCAGAAAGGAGGGGTGGGCACCCTCGGTTTTAAAATATAATATACAAGCGAGGTGGGCACTTGCAAAGGGGCCTATACACGGGAGAATACCCGTAAATATAAAAATAAAGTGCACACGAAGCACTCGGGGGGCACACAAAGGGCAGGAGCGCTTCCCTCAGAGGGAAAACGACAGCGCTTTGCCCAGAAATGGAAAATAAAGCCCTCACAGGGCGCTAGGGGCACAGAAAGCACCAAATGCCCCAGGAAATGACCCCCACAGCCAGGAGGGTCCCACTAACAAGCAGGACATCACAGGACAAGGCTTCCAGTGCCACAAGGAGTCCATCAGCAAGCCAGGGTCTGGGCAGGGCCCAGGGAGGCAAGCCTTCCCTGGGCCCAAGCAGCAGCACGCCCCTGGTAGATTCTAGTCTGCAAACAAGAACAAGAACATTTTACAAGAGGTCACAGCCTCCTTTTATACATTGAAAACCTTTGTCTAAAGGTGCAGGGTTGGGGAGAAACCAGTCACAGCTGGTTTTGGGAGTACTTTGTTTTCCCCAGCCACCCTTTCCATTCACCAGGCAGGCTAGGGTCATCAGTCGCACCACAAGGGCCGGAGCCAGCATTGTGTGGGAAAAGCCCAGCCCTATTCAGGACCCAGGTGCAGCCCCTCCCTCACATCAGCATGCTAATCTCTCCATTCACCACCGGGGCAGACCCACACAGACTCTTGGAGCCAGGCTCCCCAGCCAGCTTCAGCCAATCACGCGCCAGCATACTTACTGCACACGCACACCATTGTCTAGCAGTGGGACTTCCACACTAGACACATACACGCCGCATACATCATCTTGCAGCATTCAATCACACGAGTCGGCCCATACCAGACTCGAGCCTGCACACCCTACGCATCAGGAACTACCAGGGACACATACATTCCCCATGCATTCCTATGGGAGGGCAGGCCAGTCTCACACACACACTCAGGGAGCGCACGCACTTTACACTGCGCCAGTGTCAAAGTGCGCAGAGACCAGCAATCACCATCACCAGGTCACCAATAAAAGCAAATAGTTCAGGGGTGAACCTGCCAGAAGGGCCAAGTCCAACACTTCCCATCCAATCCTGGAGGAGGTGTTTATTAAGCTTGATGATATCCTAAGAAAGTTTCTTTGGGGAGGGAAACCCCCTAGGGTAGCACTGGGGAAGCTACAATGCAACCAATACAGTGGCGGCATTTCCTGCCGGACCTTCGCTCATATTACTGAGCTGCCGACTTGATAGTTATCAATGGCTGGGCATTCGGGGAGAGGGACCATCCTACATATGCGCTTGAACACACACAATTTTTAATAAAAACCTTTTTCACACTATCTTTGTGGAGGTAAAGAGGTGCAAGATTGTTTCCAGCTACAAAGACTGTAATTATAGCTTGGAAGAAAGTGGAGAGGCGGACGAAATGGGAAGGCGGGGTGACTAAGGAAACCCCGCTGTGGGTGGGAACACGACACACGGAATTTGCTAAACTGACAGGTTTTCAAAAATGGGACTTGGTGGGCATTTCCCTGCTCAAAGATCCAGTATATCGTTAGTAGCTGGTGACGTTTTCGCGCCTCCAGACTGAGTATGACATGAATAGGACGCAACATTTTAAATATTTACAACTGAGGCATGCGTGGAGGGTGCAGCGTATTGATATGGAGGGCCTCCCGGAATATTCCCTGCTGGAGGATAGGCTCTTGATGGACGAAATTGGGGAAAAGGCAGTGTCCTGGACCTATAGAACAATCATGAACAACACGCTGGACCCTTTGCAGAAATCGAGGTCACACTGGGAGGCCGATCTGGGGGACAAAGACAACTTGGACTGGGAAATGGCTCTGATGCATCCTAGGGAAGTAGCTATTAGGTCCAGACTTCGATTGATTCAATTCAAGTATCTACACAGAATGTCCTATGACAGAGCCGGACTGCATAGCATTGGAAGAGCGGAATCTCCCAATTGCCTGAAATGTAAAAATAAGGAAGGTACCTTCTTCCACTCTGTTTGGGGGTGCACGCAGGTGCAGGTATATTAGGGAAAACTGTTGAAGGAGCTGGAGCATACATCGCAGGACTAAACACCCCCAGATTTTGTTGGGCATACCTACGGACATTGATCTCCCCAAGGCAAAATTAACATTGCTCCAGCTGGGACTGGTAGTGGCCGAAAGGGACTTGGCAAGAGCGCGGTGTGCAGTATATAATCCTACGCTAGAAGAATGGTGGAGGAGTATGGACATGTATATGTTAGGGGAAAAAAACAACCTATAAAGCAAGGGGGTGCCTGAAAAAATTCAGGGGAATATGGAAGCCTTGGTTGACCTACTGCGGACTTGAACTCACTGACTCACAGTGGATTGAGGGAGGGAGGGAGGGGATGTGGGGAGGGAGAGGGGGGAACAATGGAACATGTTGACACACATTATTTTGTTAATGTTGATTGATTGTGTGACAGTATTGTCGACCTCCGCTCTGCATGTAATGAACAAGAATATTAGTTGTTCTGACTATTTGAAGTGTTTTTGTAATGTACTTGGACAAAGGCAAATAAATACATTCCAAAAAACAAAAGAAGAAGAATTGAGCTTGAGAAAAAAAGAAAAGAGAAAAAAATGAAAAATAAAAATGTCTGAAGATTCACTACCTCTGCAAGAGAGCAGAAAACGAGAGAGTTAAGTTTAGTTATACACAGAAGAAAAAGAAAACTAACAGTTCTCACAATTAGCAATGAATTCAGATATGGAAGCCAAAAAATATGTGTGTATCACAGATGTAATACACAGTAATAATTCCACTTGAAAGAAAAAAAAGAAAAAAATCAACTTAGTCACTAGATGGCAGCGTTGTATAACATAAAGCGGAAAGATTTCTAGGAAATCCCTTCTGTAACTTTTGTGGTAGACACACAATGGTAAGAGCTGTGTGTCTCAGCGTGATGAACTTGGCTCTGAAAGCAACTAAAATGCTTAATCCAATCATACTCATCCAAAATTAACTTGTACGTTTTTAAAATGCAGCGCTTTGAAAATGATCTGTGTTTCAATATAGAAAAACACATGTACTAATGAACGTGCAGAGACACAAATGTAAATGAAAAGCTGTGCACATCAGCGAATATAGGGGCATATTATCAAGGCCTAGCGATATTTTTATAGCCGTGTTTAAGTCCGCTTCCCGACGAAATGCGACAATATGAATATTGCTTTATTTACAACAGCACGCTAACGCATGTTCAATGGGATTCGCGCTGGTTCTAACAATGCATCGTCTTGCATCGCTAATGAGACGCAAGGGAGGCGTGTTCCGTGAAACAACATGGGATAATAGCGCTAACCCTGATACTCTCAATTTTCAAGTGTATCGCTAACATGCATAGTGATATTAAAATCAGCGCTAACCGGGTTTTTCGCCGGTTTGTAACGCCTGCTATTTTCCTTACTAAGCCATATCTATAATGGGAGGTGGATTGTTACGCTGAGTCCATGTCTCACATTATACATAATATTTACCCTAATGCGGTTCTCTATCGCTGAAATTCTGGCGATTTCGACTCTTTCCGACGCTTTTGCCTGGGATTCTATCACCTCGGCGATGCGCCTTGCTGATAGTGCTCTCACCAGGCGTTAAAATCCGGCGATATGCGGCGTTTATTTTTCATCATAATTATTGCTGGCCGTTGATGATATGCCCCATAGAAAATTAGCTGTGCACACACTTTTTGTAAACCAAGACCTGCCGAGGGAATACTGTAATTTGTTAACACGCGATGATAAGTGCTGAGTTGTGGGTGTCCGTGGAACATTAAAAAAATGATAACATGTCTTTGCGCATAAGCGCATCATGAGGAAAATATCTTAAGTTTTGTTGAGAAGTATCAAAGTTCATGTAAATCCTAGTACATAACTACAGATAGATGAATTGCTTCTTTGTAAAAGTAACCAATCCAAAATGAATGTTGAAAAACGCGAGATAATGCACTGACGTCAGTCTGAAAGCTACCGTGTAGATGATGCTTCATTAGGTCTCTCTAGAGTCAGCACGCAGACGCTGCTCTTGCGAGAAATTTAGTAGCTGCATAGGGAAATGCTCCCAAAGCGGCGAACAGCTTGCTAGAACGCGCACAAGCATGCGCGCATCCCTTGCGTGTTCTAGCGAGTCATCATGATCACTTTCGCTTTCACAGCGATCGTGATCACAATGACTTTTGTGGCCGATGCTTGTTTGGCGTAGGATGTGCAATCACGCTCAAAAGAAATACCGCAATTTAGAGGGCTATTAAAACTGCTTTACAATATTTTTTGTAGGAAAGTGTCACATCCTTCTGTAAGTTTAAATTGACGGCAGACAAAGAAGCTCCTTAAAAAATAATGAAGCAGAAAACCAAATCTTCATTTGTGCTGTAAACATTTTCACTTGAGGGATATGGATGCCTTGCTTGTGTGGTTTAACAGATTACGTATTTGTAAGAACCAGTTTATTGGTACTGTTTCTTTAGATAAAGCCTCCCCCAGGCCTGTTTTGACCTTCATTTAGGTGCATCGCACTACGAATTTATCTCACTGCACAGATTTGCCACAGTCTGCTCAGGTTTAACTAATTGGCGACATTATGCGCGATTCGTGACATTATAGAGCATTGGGATTTTTTTCTCCCATCAATAGAATCTCTTCCTCTCCAGCTACAACTTTATTAGAGGAATTAAAACCATGCTTCATCCATTCACCCGCATCCACGTCACGCTCCCTGACCTCTCTATTTTAGATGCCTGTTCGCACAAATGAGGTAAATGTAGTGTTTAAAACCGGAGCAAAACTTTCTACTTCAGAAACGGTAAGCATCGCATTTGGTTTTGAAACACCCGCCATAAATCAAAATTCTCTGCTCTCTGTGGGTGCATTTCATACAGCGACCTGTTATTACTTTACAGCTCAGTGGGTGCAGGCTTTAAATTGTAAATGTTTGAACTTCAGATATTGGACTGACGGTTACATATTTCTATAATCGGATGAACGATTGTTGTGGAACTCATTCTGTTGCGTCCGCAACAACCGGTAGAACAGTTACCAGTGTGCCTACTAGTGAATTCAACGATGGTAATGAAAATATAATAAACTAACTATTACTTTTTACTAATCCTAGCTGGGAACATTTCATAATCACATTTTTTTAATCTGTAACTATAAACAAAAAACAATAATTAAGGCACACCATTTTAATAGTTTGAATGAATATTAAGTCAAACACAGCTTCCAACCTTGCCCCAGCGACAGACCCCTTCCACGACTATACTATTTTATAAACTATATTAAAACACCAGAACAAGACAACTTCGTTTCTTGTAGCATCTAATAGACATGAGAGGCTTATTTTCATATGTCTTGTAGGTCTATGCCTTGCTTATTGCTGTGTTTCTTTCCTAGTGATTTGGCCAACGCAATAACTTTTTTGGTCAGTTACTCTGGGGATCCATTCGGTGTTGCCGGTATCCCGGAACACAGTGAAAGGTAACTGTCAGCACCACTTGACATACACCGACACTGTTGAATGTTAGAGAACCATCAGTTCCTAATTCTGTGGTAGGAACAATAATAACCCTAGATAGCACACACACAACCACACACACACACAACCACACACACACACACACACACAACCACACACACACAACCACACACACAACCACACACACAACCACACACACACAATCCCACACACAACCAACTACAACCAACCACACAACCACACACAACCACACACACAACCACACCCACACCCACAACCACACACACACACAACCACACACAACCACACACAACCACATAACCACACACAACCACATACACACACAATGCCCCCCGGCCACTCACTGCCTATCAGCCTCCTCTCAGCCAGGTAGCGCAATCACTATCAGGTTCACTTTTACGTAATCAGTTTCACTTTCACAGCCACGTTCGCCGTGAAAGTGTTTGCGTTTCTAGTTTTATTCAGCATTCACTTTTGTTTCCTAGTGCTTGACAATCCAATCTGTACAATATTTAAGCAGCCTGCACGTCTCCTGACAACCATACCACTCCATTCATTTTCTCCGATCTACATAGATATCAGTGGTACAGACAAAGGTAACCAGGTTTCTTATCCTTCCTTCAAGCAATAACCAGAATATTAAACTGCATTAATTCCCTACTTAGTTTTAAACACCAAACAGTTATTCTAATCGGTTTGTTTCACAGAAGTTGTGGCTTAGGAGAAGGGCAGTGACACTCGCATGGCACTTTACACTTGTGTGTTGAAAAGAGTTGTTAAAAATAATATATATGGAAAATTCACTCTTTTAAAAATTCTGATTCCACCAGAATCCATATCCTCGACAACACCCTGTTTTTTGGTTGCTAGCTGTGAAAAGAAGACCAATATTCCCGCCATTTTTATTATTCTGTATCCTCGGTTCAATACTGGGGTGCTTTTTTAACTTGTTGCTAGTTCATAGAGAATCTTACCGTTACTAATTCAAATTGTGTTAGCATTGGCTTATTTGCAATGCAAACTTTAGCTCAATAAGTTGATGTAACAAGCTGTAAGTCCACTACGGAAGCCCATTCATTTGCTAATTATTTTCCACATAAGGTTGCAAGACCATAAATTGGAGTTTTCAGGATTTTGAATAGTTTCTTGTTTGAAGATGTTACTCTCTCCTGCGCACCCCACTCCTGTACTAAGGTTACGAGTGACTTGGCACACGCCTTTCAGAGGTTCTTGCACCACCCAAGGGTGGCCTGGCACTGGTGCGTCCCAGCCTGGCACACACCGGGTGATGATATCAGCACCTCCTTCTAGACCACAGCTCACTACTGTTTGCAGTCGGTCACTCACCCCTCACCTCCCTGGCACTCTCCCTTCACCCCTCAGGCCTGGCCGTCACTCCTCGCACCTGGCACTCACCCTTCTCCCTCTCTGGCACTCAGCATTACCTCTCCGTGACAATCAACTGTCACCTCCCTGACACTCACCCTCGACCCTCCTGGTACTCATACTTCCCCTCCCTGGCACATATCCTTCACCTCCGTGACACTCACTCATGTCCCTCTTGGCATTCAATTCTCGCCCCCTTGGCACTCACCCTTCACCTCCATGGCACTAGCCTTTCATCCCCCTGGCCTGGCAGCTACCCTTCACCCCTTGCACTCACCCTTCCCCTCCCTGGATCTCACCTTTGGCCCTCCTAACTCTTACATCTCACCTCCATGGCACTCAACCTTCATCTCCCTGGCACTCACCCTTCATCCCCTTGACCTGGCACTCAACCTTCACCTCCGTGGCACTAACCCTTCACCCCCCTGGCCTGGCAGATACCCCTCACCCCTGGCACTCATACTTCCCCTTCTTGGCACTCACTCTTCCTCTCCCTGGCACTCACCCTTGACCCTCCTGTCTCTTACGTCTCATCTCCCTGGCACTCACTCCTCACCTCTCTGGCACTCACCCTTCACCAACATGGCCTGACAGTCATCCTTGTCCCTCCTGGCATTCACTCCTCACCTCCCTGCCAATCACCCTTGACCCTCCTGGCACCAGCCTGGTTTCCCCCAAGAACAAAAAATAACAAGCATTGGCATAGCCAATAGGTCTCGCCTTTGGGACCTTATAAGTGTTTAGCCATGCAACAGTTGATGTTGTTGCACCAAGGATATTTTGCTGCATAACTAAATACTTAGAAGGTCCCAAAAGCGAGACCTATTGGATATGCCGATGCTTGTTAACAATGCAACTCGCACAGCTCATTCCATATGACATGTGAACCTCGATCACTGAATCCTGAAGGAGGTTCTACGACATCGTCATTCCGAGAAGACAGCAGAAGGGTGAACACTTCTGACCTTAACGATTTCGATGGTGTAAGAGAAGGAGGAACAGATGTAATGCGGTAACACGTTTTTTCGATTTCATTTTTATCTTTTGGAATGAACTTGCGACGGTGAAATATTACTCTAAACTCATTTACTAAGTGTTGAGACGCGTCAATAGATTCCCAAACTTAATAGTCTCAGTAGTTAGGATTTAGATCTCCTGGACAAGTCAAGAATAGGAGGGAGATATGAAATGGGCACAGCTCTCTGTAGAATTGTCGGAAGAATTGTAAAAGCGTACTGTTGTAGATGGAACAGGTGGTAGATAGACAGGTGGCAAATTAGTATCCCGTCCTCTGTCGCCACTGTAAAGATGTGTAGCTGATGCAGTAATAGTTTCTTCCAGAAGTATTTATTATAAGAACAGAGAACCGTCTCAGCTGGCACAGCCACAGCACAAACAGTAACTGCCGCTGCGAGAACACTCAGGGCAGAACAGACATCAACACTCTAGGTGACATGTCTGTGTTCTAATACATCACATCACCAAACCAAGACATACTGAAAAACATTCTGAAGCTTGGGAGCACCTTGAAGCCCTTGAGAGGAGGAGTGGTCATTGGGAGGAGGGTATCATAGTGATGAATGTGAAGAAAAACAACCGGACAAACTGAACAGATTATAAGTGGATGGCCATTGTTAGAAATATAAGGGCATATTACCAAGGGCTATATCGCCGCTTGAGCTGCACTTTTTGCTGCTAAAGCGACGTTTTTTTATCGCCCTATCAGAAAGCTGTCGCTAACAGGCGATAGTGACAGCTTTCTGGCGATAGTGACCGGTTTTCCTGTCGCCTTGCATGCCAGCGATGATTATCGCTAATGACATGCAAGGTAGACTTTCCCAACTAGAAGCGACTTAAAACAGTCCCTAACACCACTTCCCCCTATTAGCAATGCAGGCAAAGCGATAAAAAAGTCGCGCTAAGCGCAATATCACTTGTATTTAACACCTGCTGAAAACCTGACGTACCCGTAACCTCAATGGGAGGTGGATTCTCAGGCTAAGTCCACCATGGCGTTAATGCGTGATTATCGCTCGATTTCCAGCAATATTCAGGCATTCCGCCTCTATCGCTGGATATTTTATCACAGTGGAGATAAATGTTGCTAATAGCATGTTTTCTCTGCTATAATATCCAGCGATAGGCAGCGATAAAAATAAACACACTAAGCGCGTTATGTGATAAATATCGCAAGTTCTTGCAAATATCCCTCATAGTTTCCGGTTGGCAGAGGTATGCGCCCAGGCCAAGCAGGAACCACAATCCTAGTCAGGGTAAGTCAGTAACACACTGAACGATCAACTGCGCTTACTCTCCGGTACCTCAGCACAGAGCAGTCAGGCTAATCTAGAGAGGCAATGTGTAAAGTATTTGTGTACAACACACACAGTAACACAGTGAAAACACCACAAAAAGACTCCACATCTGATTAGATCAATAGGTTAATATATTTCAAACACAAATGACAAAAATCCAATAAGCAGAAGTCAACATATGGTTTTTTAAAGTTTAAATGTTGTAGTGCTTAGAAACAGATAGCACCAACATGGGCTATCTAAATTCGCTTGATCGCGGAAAAAACAAAAGTTCAGGATGACTGCGATGGAGTGTGGGCCAAATAAAGAAGCTATGCAGGCCTGCTGAACAGTCAAATATGCAACAATCAATCCCCTATAGCATATTCACATCAAATCTTTCCCACAAAGAGAATAACACCTTTCTATAACATTATTATTTTTTATTTTCAAAAATATTCATCTATTTCATTCCGTTAATATTTAATAACTTTTCAATAAATACATATACATTTAATTCAACCTTCATTTGATACAGAGGAGTCCAAGCATAAACAAAGCAGTCTGCTTAATCAGGGTACTTGTCTCAAAAACTAAAAACATTTATATATATATATGTACAGGCAACAAAAACAAAAAATAACAAAGAAATAATTATCAAACAAAAACAATTTAACAAAGACAATACATAACAATTATAGACATCATGGACAATATGGACAGCACAATTGCGCTGACGCACGTTTCAGAATTCCATGTACCATCCTTCCTCAGGGCGCTGATGGGATATTCAATATTTCACAAAGCCTGATACATAAATTTCATTTGATAAGGAATTTGACAATTATTGTTGAGGCTTCGTCAATAGTATCTGGAAGATGAAGACTATCCAGGGAATAAATCGTATCCTTAGAGCTATCGTCCTTGGGTTCAGTGCTTTATAGCATCATAAAATTGGGGCTCAAAATATCATAATCTGTTGGTATAGAACACAAGAGTCAACAAGTGTTCGTACGATGGAGTACTCCGGTCCCGGAAAAGAGGAGGGCTATATTAAAATATATCCTTATACGTCCGTGGTTGGAAGTAATGTGAGTTTAACCGCACAGTACAGGTGGACACACTAGTCTCCAGCGATATTTCTATTGCACGGCTTCAAATGTCCTGGTTTAACTGAATCATGTCCAGACAGTTTGCTACATGTTGCACTGCAATCGCTCCTCTACTTCAGCTAGATTGAAGAAGTGTGGTCGGGAAAAAAAAACATTTGCTGTCAAAGTCCCGCCATAAGTTCAGTACTCTGAAAAAAATGGAAGCTGAACAGTACCTTGGATGCGTCGACGTCAAGGAGGATGGGTGGAGCACAGGGGGAGAGGTGTCACTGTCAAACGTGGAGATGTTGGCAATGTGTCAGTTCCGAGCTGCGATGGGTGTCAAGACTATGCATTATCGTGGAACCACTGGGCTGTAGGCGATGCGTGCAGCACGAAGAGATGTGTTGGCGCAGAGCCGTGCAAAGTCGGGATACCATGGTCACTTGGGACAATGCATTGCGCAGTCGGCAACATGCTGTCCGGGACTCGTGCAGCCTCGGCGATGTATGGGTTGTTGAGGGAATAGTGCTGATTCCGTTCAGATCAAGGTGGTTAATGCATGGTTTTTCTGGATTGGCGCACAGAAACACACTTCCAATGGCTCAGGACTGTGTCTGCACTAATTGTCAGAGCAGAACTCACAGCAGACAGATGCCAGGTGCTGGTTGGGGGTTGCAGGGTGAAGTCTTTGATATCCCTGAGACTTCAGAAACAGGAGGCAAGCCAACAAGCCCTTGGAGATCCATTGGTTCTAGGATTTAGTGAGTCAGGTCCAATCCTTTTTACTCCCAGGCAAGAAACAGCAGCAGCAGGCCAATACTGCGAAGCAGTTCAGCAAAGTGTCAGTCTGTCCTGGCAGCACAGCAGTGCTTCTTCCAGGTAGAATGTTCTTGTTTCAGAAATATTCTATGTTCATGGTGTCAGAGGTCCAGTGTTTACACCTTGTTGGGCCTTTGAAGTAGGGAGACTTCAAAGAGATGCTTTGAAGTGCACAAGGCCCTGCCTTCCCTTCCCTTTCCTGCTGTGACTCCAGACTCACCACAACCCTTTGTGTGGGGACAGGACACAGCCCTTTCCGGTAGAAGTGTCAGCTCCTCCCTCCCATCCTGCTCTGAATGACCCATCTGCATGCATATGGCTACTCAGTCACACCTATTCTTCCTTTGTTTGTGGCTGTCTAGAAGGAATGAAGGAAGCCAGCTTTTACCCACCCTAGACGTGTATGCCAGAGACAGGCGGAAGGCGCCGAATGGTTTAAGTAAGAAAATGCCAACTTTCTAGAAAGGGACATTTTCAGAAATGCTTTCCAAAAACCAACTTTAACATAAGTTGTGTTTTTAAATTGTGAGTCCAGAAACTCCAGATTTATTTTTCCTATTGTTTGCCAATTAGAAACTGCACGTATACAATTTAAAAAGACAGTCCCAATGTTATCACATGAGAGAGATAGGCCTTGCAGTAATGAAAAACATTTTTAAAAGTCCTTCACTATCAGGACAGGTAAAACTTAAAAGTACATATCCTACTTTTCAAGTACACTGCACCCTGCAAATGGATTGTCCCGGGCCTACCTTAGAGTTAGCCCGGTGGATATCTCCGCTCCGCCAGCGGAATTTACAGAGCTTGCCTACTGTGCGCTCCATTGAGAACGCAGAGTTCAGGCAAAACTCAGACTCCGTGGCGGAGTAGAGTTAGCCGGCCCCTCCACCCTCCCTTATTGAATTAAAAAAAAAATAGGCACTTACCTGCTGTGGCGACTCCAGGCTGCCTCCTCCTCACCATGGTCTCTCTCTCTTCCTCGTCCTCGCTGTCTTCATCCATGGAAACCCCTAAGTTGTATGCGCATGAATGCTCCCTGTTGTTGTCGGACCAAGGAGGTATAATCCGGGTAGATATTCAGTAAATTAAATATCCCAATTGTGTATAAACCCATGTTACCAAGTTAAGGGGAGAAGCATATGCACTTTAGCACTGGTCAGAAGTGGTAAAGTGCTCAGAGTCCTAAGGCCAACAAAAACAAGGTCAGAAAAAGAGGTGGAGGAAGGCAAAAAGTTTGGGGTGAACCTTCAGAGAGAGCCATTTTTCAACAGTGTAACTTGCTGTTCATTGAATACACTGATCAAAGGTAGATTGCAGCTAGATGGGAGTCTGCTTAAGTGTGATTTGTGTTTAAAACGTGCAGCAAATGCCCTAGTCTTATTTTTACTGATTGCAGAATTCTTTTTATCGAACTGGCAGATGTTCTCCTAGTAAAGTTGAGTTTTTTATTGTTTGTTTGCGTGCTTTTGGTGGTGAAAAAGGAGTGTATTGTTTCCATTCAAGGAAAATCTGTGACTACTTCAATTTAGGATTTAAAACCCTTTGTCAAGCCTTTACCTCCCCTTTTATTACACATATGTAACCCCTAAGTTAGGCCCTAGGTAGCCCAGAGGGTCCTGCGTAAGTAAAAGGTAGGACATGTACTCTCAAGCTTTGCATGTCCTGGTAGTGAGAATCACTACTAAGAGGCCTACTCCTCTCATAGGTTAACATTGGGAATTCCAGGGGGCGTGGCCTGGCAAGCAATGGCGGCAAACATGCGTAGCTGAGCTTCTGCCATCTGAAAGGCCCCAGAGCTGATATCCAGAGCCTGATGTTAAAATGTAATGTTTTCCAAAATGTCTGTAACCATAGATTCTTCAGTAATAAAACAAGTTTGTGGCTCTCCCAGCTCAAACGGTCGTACGAAATCTAACTACCGTTTGAGCTGGGAGAGCCATGAAACTTCCCCACCACTAATGGACCTTAATATGGCCAATTATTTATGGTGACAGGACTTGACTAGGAGGAATATTCCCAGTATAGGATACAACGTTGTCAATTTTGGATGCCCTATCGTTTCTGCAAATAATCTGATTGTTTTATTACTGAAGAATCTGTGGGTACAGACGTTTTCGAAAACATTACGGGGCATATTATCAAGACAAGCGATAAAATTATCGCCGTTTTAGCGGCACGGCGATAATGGGCTTGATAATATGCTCTATGGAATTCCAATCGAAGCCCATGTTAGATGTGAAGGACATCTAACACGGGCTTCAATTGGAATTCCATAGAGCATATTATCAACCCCATTATCGCCGTTTTAGCGGCAGTTTTCTACTACTAAAACAGTGATAATTTTATCGCCTGTCTTGATAATATGCCCCGTAATGTTAACATCAAGAAACACGTGTGCGAAGAACACGAACAGCTATAACTGTGCAACCACCATGAAGAAGTCCCATGAGGAATGAAACGCGTTGGCGGCAGGCAATTGTGTGACGTTTTAAAAGAATAAAGTGTCTCTGAATGAAAAAGAATACATTTTCTACAATCAAGTTTTGCGACTGTTTAACTTGTTTTTGTGGGAAGCTATTTATTGATATACTATGTTTTATGCTGTGAGATGGTGTACTAGGATATGTAGGCACACTATAGAGAGATTTTGTTGTGCTCGAGTGTGGGGTCATTTTTGGTTTTTTTGGGTGAAAGCCATTAAGAATTGTAGTGAGCGCCGGGTGCAGTTCCCTGAGGGCTTCTATTTCGACCTGGTCCTCTGGCATGAATGCTCCGGGCCCGCCCTGGACCCGAGGGGGCCAGGGGGTTACAAGCAGCGAAGGGGTTAAACACACAATGGATGTAAATAATCCTCTGAGTACAATTAATTTCTTAGATTATGTATCCTTGTAACCAAAAACATAGAGTTCATCACACTGCTTGTGTGTATTTTCTATCTGACAAAGGGACCTGGTCGACGCGTTTCGAACCCGATGGTTAACGGGGTTCTCCTCAGGACCAATGTATTCTTTGAAACGCCAGGTAATGAACTTCTTTTCTTTCCTTTGGTGTGTGGTAACTAAACACCCTTTTCCGTAAGAGGTGCTTCTACAGAGCATTCAGTTGACAAAAGAGAAACCAAACCACAGGAATTGCCGAAAATCAGAGCAGCCAGAAACAGCGGCGGCGTGAGTGCACATAACGAACACACTGGCGCCAATTTAGTAGCACCTCTTACAGAAAAGGGTGTTTAGCCATCGGGTTCGAAAAAAAGTTCAGCTTTTGCAAAAATGTATGATTAAAACAAAACATTTAGTGATGTAATTAAAAAAACAGACCGTTATGTTTTATTCATAAAGGCCTTTAACAGCAAGTATATTGGGAGTCTAGTTCAGTATTGGCATTTGTTCTGTTCCTTTGTTACTACAACAAGTGGGGCATCTCCAGGCAGGTTTCCCATGGGCCTTTACTATCATAGGGGGAGATTTCAATCTGGGCATTGACACACATTTAGATATAATGAGTACCAAGCCGGAAGGGGAGGCCACAATTGTGAACCTGGAGGGATTTGTGCAGACCTTAGGAATGATAGATGTCTGGAGGACTCTTCATGGACAGGAGCAGGGCTTCTCTTTGAACTCACATTTCCACGACATGTCCTCCAGATTGGACTTCATCCTGATACCAAGGGACACCATGGGTAGATTATGGGATGACAAATACTTGGCGAGGGTGATCTCTGATCATGCCCCAATACAGGTGACCATAGACACTGTCAGTGGGAGAGAACCCCAGGGTTGGAAGATGGCCACTTGGAGACAAGCTAAGAAACAGGTGGTCAATGTCCTTGACGGGACTATTGATTTCTACTTCCATGAAAACAAAAGCACAGTACAGCGTACAAGGTCACACCTAGGGGCGAAGGGCTAGCTGAAGAAGTGAGAGACAAGAGGGAAAGAATGCAGCACCTAGAGAAGCTAGAGCACTAAATAGAGTACTTAGAAAGACAACATGTTTCCCCGGACAGCGTCCCTATATCAGACACAGGAGCACACGCGTACAGAATAAAGAGAAGTGGCACAAAATGAAATTAAAATGTCCTTCCCAGCCAAACAGAAGCAAATTTACGTAGCCAGAGCCAAGTTTGGTAAATTGTTGGCCTAGATAGATCGCAAGGGAAAATGAATCCATGCATTTTTGGGAGCTGTAATTGGAGATGAGGTCAGTAATAAGAGGTAGCAACCAGATTGTGGAGGCCTTTGCAACCAAATAGCTGTCGTCTACCCAACTAGGGCAAGAGGTTAGGAGGTTGAGATCAGGAGTTTTGTGAGAGATTGCCTGGCTAGAACCCTGACCTTAGAGCAGTGGAAAAGGTTAGAAGAGAACCTTACAGAGGTGGAAATTACAGAGTTCTTAAATCAAATGCAGGCAGGGAAGGTTCAAGGCCCAATGGACTGCCCGTGGAATTCTTCCATAAAATGGCAGGTGAGGTGGCTAAATTTATGCTCTTAATGTACCAATAGACTCTCCTTAAGGGGTCCTTGCAGGCCAATCGTGCTTATACCCAAGGCAGGGAAGCCAGTACAGAGGTGCGACTTCTGTATACCAATTTTGTTACTTAATGTCGATACCAAAATTCTGGCGAAAGAGCGGGCTAATACGCCTCGCACAGTGGTGGCTGCCCTGGTTTACCCAGTCTAGACAGGTTTTGTGTCTTGTCATTTGACCAAACTAAGTCCGAGGAGACTCTAAAATAATTTAGCACAATCAGACGCAGGGGGAGAGCCCTGGGCAGTGCTATCCCTGGACACCAATAAGGTATTTGATTGGGTGGAATGCAATGTTCTGTTCATGCTTCTAGAAATAATGGGATTTGAACCCCGTTAAACCAACTGGATCAAGTTACTTTATCGAGTTGATACAAGCTAACACTTGACTTTTGTGTCCAGCCAAACTAATGGGTAATGCATTTTAGTCAGCTGTACGCAGAGAAGCTTAGGTCTGTGAATGCAAGTGGTGTATCACCAGACAGTGGTGCTGTAGCATGGACATTTCGCTAAAGGCAATTGATTCTTGTGTCCTAGACCCAGTCCCAGGACCAGTCCCAGGCCCTGATAGAATACCTAGTGATTTGTATAGAGAAAACCCAGAAATGTTGTGGCCAGATATAATTCTGCTCTTCAATAGTATTCTTGCTGGTTGGCCATCCCCCACTCCAGGAAGCTATCTGACATTGTCAGCATATTTAAGAAGGGTGATCGGGCGCTACCAGCCAATTACAGCCCTATCAGCCTAATCGATTCCCTTAAACCATTGACCGTGACGCAAATTCCGCCGAGGTGCTGGAGTTTTAATCAGTAGGTGGGTTTTGGACTGCACCCGGCCATCCTCCGCACACACCCACCGTCACGTGGGACGACTGGAGGCCGTCCTGAGCATGGAACTTTGTAAACAGGTGCTTGAACATCTTCAGCACTGGATATGCAAAGAGAATATATTGTCAGATTTGCAGGCAGGATCAAATGTGAGCACGATAGATAAGATTTGTGGTTTGCCTTTATCTATTGGAAAGAAGTGATTATCGACAGGGGCAAACTATATGTTGCCTTTGTCGATCTGCAATCAGCATTCAATATTGTACAGAGAGATGAGCTATGGGGAGTACTATATGTAATGGGAGTTCCGTCTCGCCTCCTGAATATCTTGGTAAGGCTACATGCAGACAGTTTGGCTCAAGTGAGGTAGGGGAGGACGGGGAACTGACGGAATCCATTCAAATTGATAAAAGGGTAAGGCAGGGGTGTGTTCTGGCACTAACACTGTTTACTCTATATATTAACTATGGCATTGAGTTTTTGAAAAATGAATATGAGACGCTCCAGAAATAGGAGGGCACAGGGCCCCTGCACTTCTTTTTGCAGATGACATGCTGCTGATGTCTAAGTCACCCCAGGGGCTGCAGCAATGGTGAACCATTCTCAGCAGCTTTGTCTGGAACGGGGCTTGGAGCATAACAGCTCCCAGACCAAATGTATGAATGTTTCCTCCATTCCAATGACTCAGTGTAGGAGACATATGTTTGTGGGCGATACTGGTTTAGAAGCAGTGGCTGAGTTTGACTATTTAGGCATAAAACTCACAAGAAACCTATGTTGGATCCCACAACTAGAAAGGGCTCAGCTGTCTCTGGTTCAACAGACAGCAAATTTCACAGGAAAACTATATCTAGAAGGGGGGCCCCTGCACTAGAGATTTACAGTATCAAGGCTCTAGGGGCAGTCTTATATCGTGCTGAGTTATGGGGCTGCACAAAACTTAATAATTTGACAGTGATCGAACAGATATTCCTTGGATTCTTACTAAATCTTCCATTGAATACCCCACTGGCTCCCCTTTACTTAGACTTAGACCAGAAAAACATTACCCTTTAAAAATTGAGCTTGACTGCTTATGTTTTGGCCCTGATTATGGTTCACAACGGCCCCAGCATCTTACAGGGTGGACTTTTTGACCAGATGTCACCACAATGTTCAACCACATCAGCGCGGCGCAGATTCCTGCGCTGTGCTGAACGTTCTAATGAGCCAACGGGCTCATGACGGAACGGTTCTGTCATGAGCACAGGCCAACCGACGCTTATGACGGAACCGTTCCGTCATGAGCATCGAAGGGGTTAAGTAACATTCCATGGCTGCATACTGCTAAGGCTCTCTTGCGGCGGCTAAGCCTTGATACATATTGGGACTTTTAGGGGCTTTGGGTCAAATACAAAAGCCTAGTCCTAAAGCTGTTTACTGGGGTAGTGTTGCGGCATACAATATTCAAAACTGCAACGGTTCACTGTCTGTTGCTCTTATTGTTTTTAAACTGACTCCTTTGTACGCGAGTAACATTGATAAGATTATCCCACCGCTAGCAAGGAACCTATATTTACAGTTTAGGTATGGATGTTTACCCATACATGCTTTTAGAAGGAAGTAGCATAAAGATATTGATTTGGTGGATGAGCGTGGTACCTGTCGCCAAGGAGCACCTGAGACACATAAGCATGTTGTATTTTTGTTTCTCTTGTTTAGACAGTAGGAACCTGGGAATCAGGAAGCACCAGGAGGCGTTAAGAATACTGCAGACAGATACATATCTTATTGTGGTATTCTGTCATCTTTAAAAGACACCCCTCTCAGGGCACCATTTTACTGTATCTTGCTATTTGGACACCTTGCAGTTGACTGACAATGATATTGTTACCCATATTTTTGTACTTACCATTATAAGTAAAGGAGCATGATATTCTGGTAAATAATATTTTTGACACAACATTTTTCTCAATGATATTGTTTACCACAATATTGTGCCAGTGATCCTTACAACCTATACACCTGCTTCACAATCTTATTTGAAACATATAAAAAGGTGTTGCGTAAGTAGGTAGAAGTTGGTGTTACGGCTGAGCCAAGTTCTGGGTTTCATAAAGTGGGGGTTGTCTGTCCACAGTCTTGGGTAAAGAACAGAATCCCGATTGTGTATTCTTTTCACCAACTCAACACATTGTTAGTTTCTCGTTTACTCATATTTGGAACGACTGTTAGACAAGATAGTAACAATATATTGCTCCCTGTGTTCAGAGAAGTGCAGCTCTGTCAAGTGAAGGAGCTGATGACTGTGGTGCAGAAATGCGATAACTTAAGACTCTTTGATCGACTGGGCTCTTTTTTAGATCGAACCTCTGCAAGCCCTGTTGTAATTTTTGCTAGGGCTTTTGGCACACCCACCAATTGCCACTGGCTGTAATCTGTGGAATTCAGAAATATTGGCCTGTTATTAATGTTTGTCCGTGTCAGTGCCTCCTTTGTGTGTCTTCCCCCCCCTCCCTTGGCGATTTCACTAATTGTTTCTTTTTGTTGGCCATTCCGGCACCATGTGGCTGCACTGTCCCTCTGATCAGACTCTATTTTCTCCCTTCACATCGATACAAAAGAGTATAGTCATTGTGTTGTTTGCATCCCTTTCTGGCCATGGTGCCCTGTCTGCTTCACTCCCCTGTGCCCTCCCTCCCTGGACATTTCAGCAGCAGGTGTAGGGCATCTCTCTCCCAGCAGGCTTTTGCTATCTCCCTGTACTTTTCTCCTTTTGCCGTAGAAATCTGAGACCTGATCGACACCCTCTCGCCCGACGCCGCCTTCTTCATGGAAACCTGTACCAATGCCACCTCCGGCCCAGATATCGCCATGGCCATCCCTGATGGCTACAAGGACCGCCCGCACAGCCCAGGAGGAGGATTTGCCAACAAACAAGACCCCCCTCCTACTATCCACATCCAGCACGAGTGACCCCCACTCTAACACAGACCACCTCCACTTCCAGATCTACACCAGCCCCATAACCACGCTATGCGGCACCCTCATCTACAGACCGCCAGGACCTCGCACCCAGCCCGCAACCACCATCACCGAGCTCGCCGTACCCCATGCAATCACCTCCACGGACTATATCCTACTCGGGGACCCGAACTGCCACCTTAACAACTGCAACGACTCGACTCCACCACTCTAACCGACAACCTCGCCAACCTGGGACTGAAGCAGCTCCTCAACAAGACCACCCATAGAGCGTGTCACACCCTCGACCCCAACTTCACGGGAGGAACAAACATCCACTTCAGCCACACCATCCAGGCCCTCTGGACAGACCACCACTACGTCCATTTCAACTTCAACACCACCACTGCACCTAAGCCAGTCCCGCGCTAGCCACGATGGAACTGGAGCAAGATCACAGAGGAACACCTCAACACCACCCTCTGCCGAAACCCACCCAGTACCATGACCGACACCAACTCCGCAGCCAGGGAATTTCACCGCTGGGTTGTCTGCTACGCCGACAAGCTCACACCCCTCCTTGACGCCGCCAAACAACGCCCGCTGAAGTCCTCCTGGTTCACCGCAGTACTTCAAGAAGCTATGCTCTTCTGCAGACGCCTTGAAAAAACCTGGCATAATCAGCAAAACAGGGGACCACAAGAGCGGCCTGAAGGAATTCCACCAAGGCATAAGAGACACCAAACGGACCTTCATAAGAGACGAAGTCCAGGCCAACGCTACCAACGCCAAGGAACTTTTCAATGTCATACAGCAGTTCACAAAATCCACCTGTGAAGCCACCGAAATCACACGTTCCCCAAAACTCTGCGACAAGCTCAGCTCCTTCTTCCATCTGAAAATCAAGGTCCTCTACGGCAACTTCAGCGAATCAGCGCCAGACACCATCCCTCTACCCACCACCACCGGCAACGACACTTCCTGGGATCTCGCCATCGTCGAACTCATCACTGGGCCATGAAAAAAACACAATCAGGAGCCCCTACGGACCCCTGCCCACCGCACATCTTCAACAGGGCCGCGGCCATCGCACATGAACTAGGAAGGACCATCAACGCCTCCCTCAGATCTGGCAACGGGTGGAGGTGAAACCCTTCCTCAAGAAACCAACGGCCGACCCAACGGACCTAACAAAATACGGGCCCATCTCTGTCCTCCCCTTCACGTCCAAAGTCATAGAGAGACTCATAAACACCCAGCTAACCACCTTCATCAAAGAGAACTCCATCCTAGACACCTCCCAGTCTGGATTCCGCAGCAACCACAGCACCGAGACCGCCCTCCTCGCCGCCACTGACAACATCCGACTCGACCAGGGACACACCGCAGCCCTCAACCTTCTAGACCTCTCTGCAGCCTTCGACACCATGTCTCATCGCACTCTCAAAGCCAGATTACATGATGCGGCTGGATCCAATCCTTCCTCTTCTGTAGAACCCAGAGGCTCAGACTCCCTTTCTTCCTCTCCAAACCCACTGAAATCAACTGTGGAGTACCCTAGGGATCAACACTCTCCCCCTCGCTCTTTAACATCTTCATGGCCCCCCTCACCGCCATCGTCCGACAGCATGGGCTCAGCATCGTATCCTATGCTGACGACACCCAGCCCCTCCTCACACCCATGAAGAATCCCGAAAACACCAGACTCTGCTTCCAAGAAGGAATGAAGAACGTGGCAGTCTGGCTGAAAGACAGCTGCCTGAAGCTCAACTCAGAGAAGACCGAGGTCCTCATCCTCAGACCCTACACCTCTGCCTGGGACAACACCTGGTGGCCCTCCGCCCTCGGGAGCCCACCCATCCCTACAGACCTCACCCAGACATTCCAGCAGCAGGGGAAGGCCATCTCTGCCCCTGCATGCTTCAGCCGTCTCCCTGTACCTTTCTCCAGTGCTTAAAATGGAGTGCATGAACCTGCCATGACTTCTCACAGGTAGTAAGTGTCTCCTTCGGCTCCTCTGGACATTTGCTGCTGATTGTGCTGCTCATAGATTCTACAGACACTCTGCCATCTCTCCCTCCAGCTTTCCCGCCCCCCTGGTTTACAGTTCAGGGAAGGGTTTGACAACGTGAGTGAAGCAATGGCAGAAATACCTGATGATTATTGAGGTGAATCCTCCTTTTTGCCAAAGGTACTGCAGCCCACTTCCTGTGGGAGCCCCCACACCCTCCTGCAGCATCCTTCCTGCCTTCTGAGGCTGTGTCAGCCATCTCTGAGGCCTGGAGCGGGAGCGTCCAGCATAGGCCCCGGAGGTCCAAATTCATGGCGGCTTCTCCGGGTGTCCACATACTTGACCCACCAGTACAGAGGCAAGTGATGCTTGCTTCAGAAGCCCTGCCTCTTTGACACCTTCTCACAGGTTGGTCTTTGCTTTCTTTCTTCTCTTGGTTGCACAGTGCTTGCCGTTTGTCCGGCTGGCTGGCTTGCCACATCCGCGTGTCTGACCTTGTGGGTCACCCCTGACCTTCACAGGAGGAGTCTGTTCCCCAGTGCTCTTACGTACGTGGACAAACCCCGTTGTACTTAGTTTACTCCCACTCGAGAGCCTCACTCAGTTAGGCTATATATGGTGTGAGGAGATGGCTCTTCCATCCACTGCCGGTGGACACTCATTGTAAGAGAAGCCTCATTTTACAGGTGAAGTCCTATATTACGTGTTAGTGGGGGCCTTCTTTTGGTTGTGTCTTGGTCTACAAGTCTCATCTTTTTTGTGTTATCTATGGTTTTGCAGGACTTGCTTTTTTTCTTGAACATCTTTCGCCTTTTAATAGATCTTATTTTATATACAGTTGGCATGGACTCTTTATGTTGCCTTTTCCTTTTTTGTTTCTGTTGTATGCCTTCTTTCTAGCGTGATTTTGGTAATACTGTGTTTACGGTTGTATTTGTCTTGCTTAACATGTTGGTGTTTCTTGTACTGGTTGTTGGTGTGTCTTGATGTTCTCGTTGTTCTGTTTGTTTGGTGTTGGCACCCTCCTCAAGGGTGCGGTTCTCTAAGCTTTTTGTGTAGGGTTTACATGCATTACAGACCTGGCAAGTTGTTTACTTCCTGCAGACAGGCCTGCTGATGATGGGTCAGGACTAAAAGTGAAATGACTCGCAGGGTTCGAGTCGGGGTACCACGTGGGTGGACAGCTTCCCCCCACTGATTTTACCGGGAGCTCGATAACTAAAAACTGCAACTGAGTGCATGCTACCTTTCGTGACATCACGTCCTGTCTTGACGTCAGCGTCCCCCCTTTTTTTAGGACTTGTGCCCTGGAAATGAGTGGTCTGCAATTCTGTTGCACATTTCCTGCCATTCCGTGTTTCCCAGCAATGCCTTTAAGAGTTTTACTTCTGTGCCTTTGAGTTGCGCCTCTCTGATATTCTGTCTGCTGGAGGCTAGTCACTCTTGCAGGGCATGGGAGTTATGTGGCTTCATTCACAAACCACATAGCATACCGAAGTTTAACTTTTGTGGGCATAAATACTGTTCACAAGGGTGCATCCTGTTTGCTGACTCATTTGTGAATGCAGAAATTGCACCAGCACACTAGCCTTTTGCAGTCACTAATTTAGACTTAATGTGTTTTTGGGCGTTCCTGTGTGGGTCATCCTGCAAAAGTAGGTAAATACTGACCATCTACTATTGTCTGGGGGTGGCCACTTAAAAAAAAAAAAACCTTTAGCAGCGGAGTCGAAATCTTCACACTTTGTAATGGTAGTAATAATATATTCCTGACTTTTTGTAAGTTGGGTGCATGGTTGAAGCCACACGCCCTTCCATCTTCTGAAGCCGAATATCTAGCTTGGGAAGGACAGGACTTGCTGCTGTGGGGAGTCATTCAGCGTGCGGCTAGCTTGTGTAGTAAGAGCACATTAACTAACACAACCTGTAATTTCCCACTCAGACCTGCTAATGCCAACACTTTTTCTTATCCACATCTTGCCCCAATCTCTCTCCCTCTCCTGTTCTAGGTTGAAGCCTAACAAATAGCCCAGCTGTCTCATTTGCTAACAAAATCTCGGGGACCTTCTGAAAGCTTCCCTGGGAATGCATTCCTCTAGTGCTTACCATTAGCTTTGAGGTTTGTAACTCACATTTGCTTTAGTCTGTCCAGCTTGAGTTTGTCTCTTTCCTTGTCCAAACACTATTTATAGTATTCTTCCACCAGTACGGAATTTCTGTAAACAAGCCTTTAAGACTTGTTCTAATCTGTCACATTTGCTCTGCATTCAAAGACAGAGGTCAATGGAGAAACAGCCCGGAGACACCAGCGGACCAAGTGAGGAAGCCACGTCCAGGAAGAACACGCGCCGAAGAACTAAGAAGCGCAGGGCAGGGCCGCAGTCCAGGGCCGGACTGGCCGTAGCGGGCACCAGGCAATCCCCCGACTTTGGCAAAGAGCTCGGCGGACCCACAACCCGGGAGGGGGGGGGAGAGGGGGCCAGCCCAACACTATGCCAGGGCCGGTTTTGGTTCTCAGTCTGGCCCTGCCGCAGTCTCAGGCCTGCCTTAAAGGGCCCTAAATGGCACAGACCTTTTTTCCTCCGTCCGTAAGCACGAAGAAAATCCGGTTTGTGCCAGGACCTATTGCTACTGCAACCGGGGATACTGGCAAGAATGGCAAGAAGTAGTGGGGGCAGTACGTTTTGTTTGAGAGTGCTCCCTTTTTTGTCTGCTTTGAAGGGAAAAACTGCAGCGAGGTGATGCAGCAATGGCGGCGTGCGGGAGACGCTGAGACCGCAAGCCGAATCCAGGTCTCTGGGGGGCCAAGTCAGTGTCCTGTCAGGAAATTCCGTGCCGAGCGCGAGCGCGGCAGAAGGACGCAATTACTGCCTCATTACTTGGAGACAATCGGCCACAATACCTTGCCTGCTGCGACCAGCGGAAGTGGCAGGAGTGGAGTGGATTGGAGACAGACCGCCTTTACACGCTGAACAGCATTTCGCCCAGACAGATACCAGGGAGAAAAAAAACCAAGTGCCTGTTACTTTGCACCAGAACTTTGACTTTGTTACCCTGGCCAGGTGGGCTGTTTAAACTCTTTAACCCCTTCCATGCTCATGACAAGGTCAGCTCGTCATGCACTGCAGCCAAGCTGACCATGTAATTTCAATGGAAATTAGAGGAAAAGCAGGAATTGCCTTAGCACCAAAGGGGTTAAACTCCTTAACGCTGTATGAGATTTTTGGAGAAACAGAAACCGGAATGGATTGGAGACATTAGAGTAGAAGCATTTATAGTCTGTGGCCCATTGAGTTTTGGGGGTGCGCTACTTGGAAAGTTTCTCCACTGGGCCAGCAGCAAAGGGGGGAAAACCCTGCCACACCAGACAACGCTGCAGACGCCCTCTCTGACCTGCCGGGAGCGGAACGGCTTGCACAACTCTCCTTGACTGAGACTACATCCCCCAGAGTCCCTTGCCTCGTCACTTGCCCTGACGCGGCAGCCTGGTGATTTAACCAGCGCCAGTGCCCCACACTGCAGGACGCGCGCAGTACTCCACACTATACCGCTCCACTCTGACGTAATCTACTCCACTCTGTCACTGTACTCTACAGCACTATACTCCACTCTATGCAACACCCTCCATGCCACTCTATTCTGCTCTACAACATTCAACCGCACTCTATACCACTTCACTCTGAAACACTCTACTTCAATCCGACACTGTACTCCACTCTACGCAACTCAGCTCTATACCCCCATTCTATGACACTCTATTCCCTCCTTGACACTCCGCAACACTCTAAACCACTCCACTTTATGCCACTCCATCACACTCCAGTTAGCTCTTTTCTACAGCACTCCATAACACTCTGCTCTACTCCACTTTAGGAAACTCCGCTCTCCTTTACCCCACTATCTTTAAGCCATGCTGAACAGCAGCCACACTTGTGTATAACATTGCTAAAAGATATTGGCTTTGCCAATAGCTCTTACATTGGCCAGACCTCTTGGCTTTGCCAATGATGGTTAGATATTGTGATGAATAAATTGGCCCATTTGAAATAAAGCATTTTTGCTTGTTCAGAAACTAAAAGTGTTGTTGAAATAGCAAGTTAATATGTGTAGTTCTCTACATCACAAAATAAACTGGTTATGTAAGGAATGGAAAATTGTCACATAAACTGGATCTGAGGAATTAGCACATTACACTTTAAAGAAAAATTCAATTTTTACTGTTACTGAATACTTGTACTTCTTAAGCACAGTTTTTGCTTGAATTGGGGGAAATGTCATAGTTTAATGACTTCAATAATCAATAATCTACATGAGACTCGTCCAGACATGCACAGAGAAGTTACTGAGATCACAAGTCAGATATAAATTGCACCGTGATTTAATGAGAAACTGTTTTCTATATTAGAATTTACAATTAAATTGCATTTGACTATTGCTGCTTTCTTTGAAAATAAGTCACTTGTAACTGCATTATGCACCTTATTAAAAATCATTTTGCCACCACTACAATTGTGCTTTGCTGCTTCTTGTATAAAATTGATAGATGTTAATTCATATGGTGCTGTTTGGATGAGTAGATATCTTAGTAGTCTTCATTTAATATTATCTCTAAGAAGCACTGGATTATCCAAACTTCTTGTTACTTGTCTTCTGCCTTTCATAGAAAATGGCTAACATCTTTTGACCTGTTATCAAAATATTGTAGTAGCTTGAGATTCTTATAGCTTGTAAAACATACAGCATTGCTAATGTATTCTTTTCATATTTTAAGTGTCATGATTGAAATGTTTGTTTTGTCCAGCCAGCATAATCTCAACATAATAAAATAATTGTGACCCTACTTAGAGATAGCGGGTGCATTCTGGTCTTCAATCGACCATCTGACCAGGAAGGAAGGTGCAGGAGCTGCTGCTACCAAGCGTGAGTGTCTGGGGAGGTGGGATATGGTGATGCACCTCACATCCTTGAGGGTACTTTTCTCTAATGCCACATGCCCCACATTGCATTGTGGGGGCGTAGGTAATGGTGAATGTGGCAAATGATCTCCATAGTGTGTGTATAGTAGGGTCAATATCCACTGTACAGTGTAGGGCAGTCAAAAGGTGGACTGACCCTCAAGGTTTCATGGAGTTTTGGGATCCATTTCACTATTTCCTGTGCAGTCTAGGGCGGGACTTAGATAGTTCACCGTGGATGTCACTTCTGGGTTAAAACCTCTGGGGCAGGTTTCACAGGGGTGGGCTGACATTCTACTTACTGTTCTTAAGTTTACACAACAAAACATCCTAATGATCATGGGTTCTAGGGTGAAATCCCACCCACCACTGTGTACACACATTTTACTCCTACTGCTCCATACATCAAATTTGTCAGTTTAATACCGAAATACAAGTTCAACACCATTCTTCCCTTCTATTGCTAACCTGTTTTTCCCACCAGATGTTGCCTGGTGTTACTCTCAGGCCTCACTAGAATGATATAGCACTTTGGAAAGAAGATACACCCGAGCAGTCCAGCGCTGGAGCAAAGGATGGCAAACACCTCCACGGCCACCATGTACTTCCCCCGTGTGCTCAGGTACGCCGGGATGAACGAGATCCACACACTGACAAACACCAGCATACTGAAGGTGATCAGCTTGGCCTCATTGAAGCTTCCGGGGAGATTCCTTGAGAGAAAGGCCACTATAAAGCTGATTGTGGCCAGGAGGCCCATGTATCCCAGCACGCAGTAGAAGAAGATGGCGTCCCCTTCGTTACACTCAAAGATGATCTTCTCCTTGTAAGACTTCATGTTTAGTTCGGGAAATGGAGGCGACTTCACTAGCCAAGCAGTGCAGATTACAGTCTGGACCAAGGAACAGAAGAACACGATACACATTGGGGTCTTTGACCCCAGCCACTTCCTTGCAGAGCTGCATGGATTAGTTGCCTTGAAGGCAAGAACAACAAGAACAGTCTTAGCTAGAACACAGGAGACACTGATGGAAAAAATGACCCCAAAGATGGTTTGTCGCAGCATGCAGGTGAGCGTCCTGGGACTGCCGATAAAGAGGAAAGTACAGAGGAAGCACAATAGGAGCGAGAGGAGGAGCAGGTAACTGAGGACTCGGTTGTTGGCTTTCACAACAGGAGTCTGTCTGTACTTGATAAACATTCCCAAGACAGAAGCAGTGAAGAAGGACAGGAGGATGGCAGAGGAGGTGAGAGTGTGTCCCAGGGTTTCATTGTAACTTAGATACTCAGTCACCTTCTGCATGCATTGATCACGCCCGCTGTTGGCCCACTGACTGTCAGGGCATCTGAAACAGCTGATGGAGTCTGAAAAAAGTGTAAAGTAAGACAAAGTTCTTAATATGCTGTGGTATTGCAGTTATCCAAATGAGAATAAAACAAGAGGAAGGAGAAAGCATGCCTTCTCAAACATTGAAAAGATAATCTTCGACTTTAGTCACTATGGGGTCCGATTCACAGAATTAACTTAAGATAAAATCCTAAACTTACTACTTTTGGTATTCACAGAAGGCATTTAGTAGTAGTAAAGTTAGGATTTGGTCTTAAGTTTGACTTACGTTTGACTTAAGTTTGACTTAAGTTTGACTTAAGACAGACTTAATACAAACTTAAGACAGCCTTAAGACAGACTTAAGACAGACGTAGGACAACATTCTAACTTTACTACTATTAAATGCCTTCTGTGAATACTAAAAGTAGTACGTTTAGGATTTTGTTCTAAGTTAGTTCTGTGAATCGGGTCCTACTTTCCATGGACCCCTGGGGATTCAGCACACCTACTCAGGGGCCCTCAACTGTTAAATATTAATAGCAGGTTAACACGGTATAAATACATTAACATGATACATGAAATTAAATGAACATTTTCAACATTCTGCAAATGTGAAGAAATTTTATTGGGAGCTATAAATTAGGTCGGTATCCTCAAGTGTAGCGAACAGTTCGAGGGACAATTGATGACCTCAAACTAATGCACAAGAATGCACCAACAAAAACAGGGCATGGATTAAAAGCAAAGAAGGAAAAACAGCAAGCTAAAGCCTCCCCTATCGCTTTGTCTTGTTAAATCATGGAAATTGCATAGGTGGGGTCTCTGGTGTCCAGTATATATATCTTCGGGTCCCTAGTAGTCAAAAGCTGCTGTTCTAGATGTTCCAGTAACCTGTGGTCAGATGTTCTGTGGCTATTCACAACCAATTCCTATTCTCTACCTGTATCCCTCAATGTGAAGGTCCCTCAGCTCGAGTGGAAATCTCCAGGTACAAGAGCCTTGGGCTTTTGAGCATCTGTCAGAGCTGTGTAGAGTCAGTGTGATGGTGTAATTCATGTTCTCCATCAGAAACTCTGCCTGAAACTGGCATTTGGAGTAGTTCAAGGATTTGTATTATTTTCTAGTGCAATGCATGGTGGCATGATCCTGTGAGGGCCACATACTCCCTTGTTAAATATTCAACACCCTCCTTTGTAAAGAAACCCTTGCTAACAATCCCCACTTCAACAACCAGGAACAGTTTATAGATTTATGTCTATGGCCCAAGAAAAACAAAGATCCTCCTGTTTCTAAGGCCTTGGATGAGAGATGCACTTGAGATAGAACATTCCTAGTTTAATGAAAAATGCATATGCATTCACAACATTCTACAATTTAAAGTAAATTATTTTTGAAAGATTACATTGGCATGGATAATGTCTAAAATGGACTCAGTTATGGAACAACTGTGCTTTGCCTTTGTATACAATTCCATGCAATAACAAAAGATATAAGCTAGGACCCCTGCCCTTTAACAGAGAATGTATACATCTAACATACCATGGGGATGAACATTCAAGCACAGATTGCTATAAAGGGCTAATACACCTGAATCTAAACTACATTAAACATTTCCTTGCATCAGGGTGTTTACCCCAAATAACATGGTGGACCTTTATTCCAGAATGCATCCCATTAAGGGGTTCTCCATAGCGATACATCAAGTCTGCAGTTGGTACAGTCTGGAATACACAGTTTCCTACTTTTTTACACAATTTGGAAAATATGTTAATAATTAAATGATCTCTCCATATTTAAGGTCTTAAAAGTACAAAATAAGCTGTGGTTTAGAAGTTAACCATGTTTTTCTTGCCCATCCCCTCATAAATCAGAAATGGAAACCCTGAGAGTGCACAAGGCAGGACAAATTACAAAGTAATACTGAAGACAGAAGTCCAAACCAACAAGAGTTAACACACACAGTTGAAGACCTTTGCACCCCAAATGCCCCTTTTACACTGAGCTCCAGGCCCCACTTTGGAATTCTACATCACGGTCAGTCGCACAGGAGCACCAAAGGACAACACTGGGATGGCTGTGCCAATAAATTCTTTAAAAGAAGACAGAGTGTCAGTAAGACATTGAAAAGCATCTGAACTGATTTCTCTTTAGCATCTCTTTTCTTGACCCAAGACAGTCCCCTTGAGAGACCAAGCTTAACTATCTGTAGGATTCAAGGTCAGTAAGACATCTTGAGTAGGCCTGGGTGGTGCACTCCGCCCGCTCGTGGAGTTTGCAGAGTTTTCCGTCTCAGAGCCTGGATGGTTCTTTAAGGGAACACCAGGCAGGGAGCCTAGGCTGTCCTGATAGGCCGCCCATTGAGGGGGATCCCCTAGTGTCTGGTGAGCTGAGAGTGTCTGTAAGCAGGACTCCATCAGTTCTGGTGTCTGGCAGTGCCACTCCTAAGTGGAGGGTGCAGAAGTCCAGATTGAGGGGTGAGAGGGGGAAAGAGTCCCCAGTGGAAGAACCAGTGGGTCAGGGGCCAGCCAGAAAGGCTGAGTCACTGGTGAGTGACCATGGTGACACCACTTCTTTACTAGGGGATCTTCACGCGCTGTCAGATGGACAGGCGTCAGTAGATCTGCGCCAGGGAGACTATCACATGACACATGAGTTATGTGTGACCCTTGGGGGGGGGCTTATGTGCTCCCGAAGAAGTCCTGGTACACCGGGCAAGTGTTCAACTGCAGGGGTTGGTCCATGAGTTGGGAAGCCAGGTTCAGGTGTTGTCTGACCTGGAGGAAGGGGCAACTATAATCAGTGTCCTAACCGATGTAGGTTCTAGGGGTACCACTCCAGTTGGGCGAGTGTTGTGCTCTGGAAGGGGGTGCAGAGGGAGGAAATCCTCGCCTCTGACCCAGGTGCAGCCCGAGAGTTTAGACACTAGGTTAGAGGGCCATGTTCAGGGTGTCCCTCCTGACCTGGAAGCCCAGTTGCTGGATAGAAACCCTGAACTGGCGGGCGAATTGTGCAGGACACCTGCTACAGGCACCCTGATAATTCTAGAAGGGGGTACCGCTCCAGGTGGAAGGGTACAGAGCCCCAAGGAGGAGGACCAGGTGTGGGAGAGCCCACCCCAGTCTCTTGTCCAGCCGCTGGGTACAGGCCCGGGGCTCGTGGGTCAGTGTCAGGATGTCCTACCAGACCTGACAGGAGGGAGAGTGGACAAAGGATGCCAAGCACCTGGGGCTACTGCCCCCTGCTCTCTGACCCCACAGAGGTTTGAGAGCCCTGAGAGGCATAAGGCCTGGTTCTCATCACTGACTACTGCCAGTGGCCACTGCGGCTTGCTGTCTGTCTGTTGGGACACACCTGTGAGCAAGCTAAGGGTAGCTGCTGCACAGATGGTTTCCACAGGTGAGGAAAAGGGTGCCCCATGGGTTAGCATGGTGGGCCCTGAGATTATGGATAGAGGAATTGAAATGGGTTCAGATTGGCGTAGAACTGGAATATGCCCCTGTTGTTGCGGGCCAAGGTCCATGTGCTGTCACCCAAAGCAGAGAAGCCCATCAGGGTAGTGATTGGTCTCCCCTGCATTTTGGCTGGAACGGGGTTGTGTTGGACTTTTTGCAGGGTCATCCCTGCACTAATTGCCTTCCTCCTGTATTTTGTCTGACCTGTTTTTGTTGGTTTTATGACTCTGGGAACTTTACCACTGCTGATCAGCGCTAAAGTGCTTATGCTCTCCCTATTGTAAATTAAAGTGATTCCATGATTGGCTGGTTTGGTTTACTTGTCAGACCCTATTACAGTGCACTGAGTGTGCCCAGGGCTTGTAAATCCAAATGCTGCTGGTAGGCTTGCAGCACTGGTTATGCCACCCACAGAAGCAGCCTGTAAAAGTGTTTCTCAGGTCTGTCATTGCAGTGCCTGCGTGCAGTCTGGTACTGCCATGCTGACTGGGCAAGTGCACAAACTTGCCAGTCCCTAAACCTTCCCTTTTCTTCATATCAGACACCCCTATGGTAGGCCCAAGGGAAGGGTGCATTGTAAGTATAAGGTAGGACAAACCCTGACGTTTGTGGCATATCCTAATAGTGAATTACAACCATTTTTGTTTTCCACTATTGCAAGGCTAACTGTTCCCCATAGGCCAGAATGGGCAGTTTGATTATTACATCTTATAATCCTAACTGACTCAGGGAACATGGTAGACATTCGAGTTTATTGTGCCTGAACTCAGAATGATAAAATACATCTTTTAGTGAAGTTGATTTTAAAATTCTGCGTTTGAAAATAAATACCACTTTTAGAAAGTAGGTATTTTCTTGCCTAACTTTCCAAGCCTGCCTCTGCTAGGTTGTGTATTCCTTGTCTGGGGTTTGAGTGACAGGGGCAGGGGGAATCCAGGAGACAGGGTGAGTCAGCACAGGGCTGAATAGAGAGATCTGCATGTAGATGGGTGGGATGAGTTGCACCTGGGACCTGAATAGGGCTATACCTGCCTTCCACAATGCTGGCTCCACCCCCTGTGGTGTGTCTGATGTCCCTGCCCTGCACTGTGAAAGGAAAGAAGGAGTCATGTAAACACGGTGCTCCAGAACTGATTTGGACTAGGCAAAGGTCTCTCTGCCTTCAGAGAACAAAGAGAAACTGTGTATAAAAAGGGGGACTCAGACCCCTGAATTTTAGATCACTTTTGGACAACAAGAAGGAACCTTTGCTGAGGAGTGGAACCAGAGAGACTGAGGAGAGACTATCCCTAAGTTTAAGTGCTGCTTGGGGGATTGGCCTGCAGTGGTTGCCTGACTGCCAAAGAAAGGAGAAAGGACATTTGCCTGTAGTTTCATCAACTTGTAAGGATCTCCAAAGGCTTGAGAAAAGAGCTTGCCTCCTGCTGAAGTCTCAAGGACAACAGACTTCACCCACCGGCTCCCCAAGAGTTATTTTGAAGTACCTGCAGTTGTGCGGGACTTTTTGAGGAACTGCTCATCGCAAGGAGCTGGAAACATTACTCACGAGCAAGAAGCGCGACGCCGAACTGCTGCTGCCGCTTCACAACGCGAGAGCACCTTGCAGCGCCGGAGAAGAGGATCGACGTTGCAGCAGACGGCGCCGCATCACTGGGAAGCGTGTCGCAGGGCCTGTCGCGGCCCCCAAGAACTGCAGAGTCATTGCATGGCTCACAAAGCGCCTCGCATCGCCAGGGAAGAGGATCAGCATCTCACAAGATGCCGCCTCATCATCAGGAAGCGTGTCGCAGGGCCTGTTGCGTCTCGCCCCATTGTTGAAGCACCGCGCATAGCAGGAGAAGAGGGTCGACGTTGCAGCAGACGCTGCCGCATCAGCGGGAAGCCTGTCGCAGGGCGTGTCGCAGTCCGCAACGTATCGTATCAAGAAGAAGACGACATCTTTATTTCTTTGCGTTAAATCGTCATTGCAACACAGCGTTGCTCGCCGCATCGCCACGGAAGTACAGTAAGAAATTGACGCATCACCTCCCCTCGCAGAGAAGAACCGACACATCGTCATCCCCTACGAAGCAGTAGGGAAGTGACGCATAACGGTTCTTGCTTGTAAGGAACCGACGCATCACCTTCCCTGCAACACCTCATTGGACTGCGTTATGCATTTTCAGGTACATTGACTCAAAGTGTCGCATTCTATATCCAAGAGAGAACTAAGCTAATTCTACCATTTTAAGTACAGTATTGTGGATATTTTTCATTTTGTGGTCTTGTGTTAAATCTATATAAAAGATACTTATTTTTTATATAAAACTTGTGTGGTGTCCATCTGTAGTATTGTCACTAAGTTACTGTATGTGTTCACAAATGCTTTGCACACTGCCTCTGAGATAAACCTGTCAGCTCGTGCCAAGCTACCAAGGGAGTGAGCAGGAGTTATTTTAGGAGTGTACCTCCTTACCCTGACTAGCCGCAAGGGTCCCTATTTGTCACAGATACCTACCTATGCCAACCAGAGACCCCCAATTCTAACACCCACTGCGCTTATGAGGCAATTTGTTCTCAATTTTTACTTGTATTCATCAATTTATCTTGCATATGTTGTTGAGTATGTGTGTGTTTTATTGCAGTAGGGTTGAAGGTGAATGGAAGGATGAGTCAGTGAACTAATGAATGGATGCATGAGTGCATTAGTGCAAAGATGAGTGACAGAGTGTGTGTATGGTGACTTATTGAGAGTCTACACCCATCAGCGACAGAAAAGGAACTTTTCTTCATAAGCCAGAACAATTGTCATTGCCGATGCTTGTTTCACCAAAGATGTAGGAACATACATCATGAGACACACACATGGCTTTACATGATGTTTCATTTTGTGATTTGCTGCAGAAGGTCATTGTGTTATCCTGTTATGGAAGCAGAGACGGCCACCTTTATCCAGTGAGTTCAGTAGTGGACGACAACCTCAGCTTCTGCCAGCAAAGCTGGATTCATCTTGGTACTGAGGATAATTCACTCAGGAGATCCATTTCAGTCAATTGAGGATATTGATTTTTTAAATTTTTAGTATCTGATTCGGGTCATTCATCCTGTACGCTTTCTCATGTTTGGCTTTGACAGTATAGGAATCACTGTAACTTTTATTTTGCTGAATATAATATTTGTCCTAGCTCAGTGTATATCAAATATCTGCTCCCCAGAATTGTATGTGTGTGTATGTGCTGGGTCTGTCGGCAGTCTGCTGGGAGTCCCACTGCTAGGGGGTCTCTTGCAGGTTTTGTCCTAAGCCCCCATATTAATCCCATTTATTCCATGAAACTTCCTGCTAGTCTTTTCCTTGAGAATCACTTCTCAAGTTCATTGTAACAGGAAGTGTGCTTCACACCTCCAACTGACAGATGCCTCATGGACTGCTGCTTGACTCAGCCCAGGCCTTACTGCAACCACCCGTAGGACCATGGAAGGGGTTCCAGGGCAGCAGCTGGATCCCTCACAGAACAACATATCTCCTTGTTACACCCCCGTGGCAGCATCTAATTCCTGAAATGGATGATTAGAAATCAAAGAAGTTGTCAAGCGCAACCCTGACCTGTGCCGTTGCTGACCTCTCCTTGTGAACAGGGAACACAGTCAAAGCAGCACGCGGGCTTCCCCTCTCTGGCAGCCTTTCTGAACCCGGGAGGGCAACTCTCACTGCAGACAGAGAATGGAACCTGTGGGAGGAGCAAACATAGACTATTAATGAAGGCAGAGCACAGAACCTGTAGGAGTAGCAAAAATAGACTATTAATGATCGACAAAGAGCGGAACCTGCAGGAGGAGCAATAAGAAACTATTAATGAAAGCAGAGCGCGGAACCTGTGGGAGGAACAAAAATAGACTATTAACGAAGGCAGAGCGCGGAACCTGTGGGAGGAACAAAAATAAACTATTAATGAAGGCAGAGCGCGGAACCTGTGGGAAGAGAACAAAGAGACTATTAATGAACGACAGAGTGTGGAACCTGCAGGAGGAGCAATAAGAAACTATTAATGAAAGCAGAGCGCGGAACCTGTGGGAGGAGCAAAGAGGAACTATTAATGAACTATAGAGTGCGTTACCCATGGGAGGGTCAAAAAGAAATTATTAATGAATGGCAGAGAACGGAACCTGCAGGAGAAGCTAAAAGAAACTATTAATGGAAGACGGCACACGGAACCTGTAGGAGGAGCAAAAAGCAATTATTAATGGAAGAAAATACAAAGAACAGGATAACGGTTGTGGCATTCAATTGTCTGCACTTTGGCATCTGATTCAAAACAACAATAAGCTCGCTCCCTGGGTCAACCGTTATAAAAAAACACTTATATACAAATTGCTTCACTGGATGGACAAGCACATAAACAACCATAAAGGCTCAATACTTTATATGTTATGAATTAATAGTTTTCGATAATTCAGTAAAATTGTAATAAATAAATCCAAGGTATTAATTGCAATAAAGTGCATAGAGTGCAATGAAAATAGCAAATGGGGTGGCATGAAAAATAAAAAAGCAAAATTGCTGAACACTTGAGAGCGTTAAAAAAGAAAGATTTGTCTTAGCCGTTATCAGCTCACAGATATGAAGGAGGAAGTGACCATCCATTTAGGTTTTTGGGGATAGACACAGTTGAAGAAAGGAATAGAGATGGAGAACTCCAGATACAGCTAACAGAATGTAAATGGATTCCACGCCTAAGTACGGTAGATTTTTGGTTTGAATGTTGGACAAGAGTTTCACTATTTTCTCTAAATTGTTATCTTAGCGGCCTTCTTGTAGTGGTCAAAGCTGGGGAATAAAAGATCGCACCCAAGGTGGGATGTGATTAAGGACTTTCCTAGCACATGTCCAGAAGACTGGTTTCTATTGGTCATATGGTATTTGCAAATGTGCATTTTTGTGAAACTTTAGGGAGGATTGGTGATGTCGAAGGTATTGCAGTGAACAATTTGTGACAAAAGCCCCAATTTTAGTAGACATGGGTTTGTATAGGATTTCGGCACTTTACCATCTAATACTGCAAGTAAGATGCATTGATTATGGTAATCATGTGGACATTAGTAATGTGTTTACTGACAGGATGGAACATTGCCAAATATAGGCTCTCTTTGTATTCTTATAAATTTAAACTATTTTCTTCACTTTTAATGAAATGAGAAAATAATGAAAAAAAATAGTATTTTGAGATCGATGGGAAATGTACCATCTGTACCATCTATTGAGACAGAGAAAGTATCTCGTAATGTGAGTTACATTGATTAGGACACTTTTTAAAATGGGCGCGATGCTTGTGTAGGTTAACGTATTTCCGCTATTTGAACTATGTGGTAATATGCTTGGGATCGAGGACTCTCTTACTCGTAGCTAGATGTTCTAATAATATGTATATCTGTAGCCCCACTCCAAGAGGAATATATATTTGAGGAAATAGCGTCTCTTTTAATGCGTCATCACATGTGGAGGTTAGAGGAAAAAACACGTTACAAGATGGCCGTGACGATTTGTGTAGTTGTGGAACCGTTCTAGTGCTTTTATGGAAAAAGGACGTAGGAAAATGTTATGTTAGTTTAGATATACTGAATAGAGGGGACCGATAATGTGCTTTTGGGAGTCATCCTTGATAGAAGGCTGTACACCGAGGTCAGTGTTAACAGCTTTTTACGTAGTCTTGGATTAGGATAGGTTAAGGCGACTACAGATTACAGCTTCAAAAGGAAAGAAAAGGAAAAAACCTTGGGCCATTTGTAGGTAGCTAAATACCGGTCGGTAACGGCCGAAAATTGGTAATTATCCCATTACTGACTGGTATTTAGCCTTTTCTAATGTAGGAGGCAGGTTTTATGGATTCTGTAATTTACCGATTCCTTATTTTAAGGAATCGGTAAAATACTGAATCCTGAAAAGCTATGTAGGAGGCACTCAAGTGAGTGCATGTTAGCTTTAAGGATTCGTTATTTACCACCAACTACAGGTTGGTGGTAAATACCAAATACCTTACATAAAGCATTTTTTTGCTTTTTTGTCAGTGCCATGTGGCAGACATACATGCCTTAGGGCATGTATGTGCGCCACATGTGCACACATGCACGATTCAGGGGTGCAACAGGGTGTCAATGTGACACCCTGCCACCCTTAAACATGCTCCCCCTATTACCAATTCGGTATTTACGGAATCGGTAATAATGAATGGCTTGGAATGAATGGGAAGGTGATTCCTTATTACCGAATCGTTATTACCGATTTGGTAATAACGAATATTACCGATTCGGTATTTTTTATCAAATTTTTTGCTACATATCAAATACTGATTCCTAAATACCGAATCGGTAAAATTCGGTATTTAGGAATCGGTATTTCATATTTACCTACATCGGGCCCCTTGTGTCTATACTCGGGCATGGCAAAAAAATAATGCACAGTTCAGATTTACAAAAACATACATAGGTAAGGTGACTGACAATATATGAAGCAACTAGTTCGGTTAGATTAATGAAAAGATTGATCAACAACGATTCTGCCAAATATTATTACTTTTACAGTTTTGATACACTACTGCACGGGTTACCTGGAGAATTCTTTATGTTAGAAGGGTAACTGGGGACTGGACACGTTCTGCATAATATATAATTTGCTTGGTAAGTTGTAATTACCATTTTTAGGGCTTTGCGAATAATGTCCTAGTGTGACGGTGCGCTACAGTCCGTGAATGTGAGTAACAGCGAAATGAAGTAGGACTATGGGGTGACAGGACTGAATAGGGAAACACAATTTTAATCAAAAGGAATATGATTAGAAGTGACTAAGATAGATCAGAGAAGTGTGAGTGTTGAAATATCTGTCCAGTTTGGGTTGTGTTTCGTTGTTCATGCATTGGAAAAGATAGAATCAAACCGTCTCCAACTATCTGTGAAACAGAGAGCCAGGATAGGGAACATTGACGTGTTGTGGCATTGCAAGCTGTTGTCATGGATTTAACACTGACCTGTTTGTGTTACAAGATTGCCATTCTTTTCTTCACATGTATAAGTGTTGAAACAGTTTACATCAGCATGTTAAATCATATATATATATATATAAAAGTGACAATGTGTTTTTATAATACATATGTGAATACTCATGATGGGAATTTATCACCCATGTTTTTTTCCTTTGGAAATGGATGTTCAATACTTATATTACAAATATCTCTGATGTTTGGGGTATGTATTTGTAATATGTACAAATATGTGTTATGCACAGTATTGTCTAGTCTTATAACTTGTGGTTTTAGGTTAATGTACTCATAGTGTTGGATATTTGTCTTTTATGTGTGTGTTTCTTTGGGCACGTACATAGTGTGGCTAGTGTAATTATGATGTTTTGGTTTTACAAAATGCACACACTATGTCTTATGTATAGGTGGCAATTTTCTGTTGGTATTATGTTTTCCTTTTGTGTGTGTATTTGTCTTAGTCACAGTGTTTTTTTTTCTTGATATATTTAAAAAAACTTAAAAGATCACAGTGGAGTTTTTTTCTTGATATATTTTAAAAAAATGTTTATGTATGTGTTTTTAAACAGCCCTGAAGAAGTCCTGAGAAAAATAGGCGAAATGCGTAGGCTGTATTGGATCTATATCTAGTTGTACATACTTTTGATGGAATATTTACAACTTAAGAATAAAGAAAAAAGAAAGAAAAGAATATGAAGAAGTTTCTCTGCTTTTTTGTTTACATGCCGCCCCATTTGCTAGATTTCTTCATTGTACTCTTCAATCAGATATGGACGTACCTCATTATATTATATCTTTAGAATGTTGGTGTTGTATCCTACTTCATCAATACGCGTTGCTTATTCATCACGCTGGAACAATCAGAACGGAGCCAGTGTTCAAAAAATGGTCTCTCTCACCCTTTTATAAAGTCCTAATCTTTGTTTATTGTGCCCTAGTGATCTGCCTATCTTATTTTGGCCCAGACATAACCCCTTAAATTAAACACAATTGTCAAACAATGTTGATTACCTTACTTCATGTTCTGTTAACCCACCCAAGCACCCCATTGAAATTGGGTAAAGTTCTTCACTATATTGATTGTTTCTGTGTTAATGTCACTCTACTTCCTCTATCCTTTGAAATACTGTATTTAAGAATAAATAGTAACACTTACAACAACAGATGTCCGTCCTTTAGACACAAAATTATTTCAAACAGAAGTTCTTCTCCTTCCAAGCTCCGTACACTTAGAATCCTGAGTACAATCACTCAAAGTATTAATCTGCCAAAATAAAGCTCATGATAATTCTGGTAATATGGTGACAAAGCTGATCTCTTAAATTAGTAATTCTCCAACTAAATTATTCTATCTCCCATTTTGAAATAAACCAAATGAATCACGTACAATTATCAAATCCTATGATTCCAAAACAAGATGTTTCGCTGCCCAAATTCTATGTATTATAATCCTGAGCACCAAGGCTCAATATTTATCTGTCAAGACAAATGCAAATTGGAAAATGGCATCGGAATCTAAGCACCCACTTTCATTACCTCACTTCTTCTGAACAAGATCGAATGATACCCCTCTATCAGCACCTTACCTTCAAATCTCAATCTATCTCCTGGCTCGAATTCCAGCCCTCTCTGTCAGCGGGTCCTGATAAATCTGCTGCGATTATCAGTCCGCGCTGCTATCTCTTTAAACATTCAGAAAAGCAATCGTCTTCCTGCCCTTCAAGCTTCAATTAACTCCACCGAGCGTCCCTCTCTGGTCCGCATTCGTAACAACCAATCTTGCACGCATCACAAATCTCCTATGTCATATCTTAAGAACAACCAATCAACAGGCTGAATTCCTTCTCAGCCTGTTCCCTCTCAGGTCAGCTGCTTGGTTTCTGGCAATAATCAGCGTCAGTAAACGGAAGCGCCAGCAAGAGCCAATCATCATCAGCTTTTTGCACAATCAACTCTTTGCCGATTTATATTCGGTATAAATTCTGCTTTGTAAACTGTTTCACAATCCCTAAATTGAATAACAAAAACCTGTACACCTAATGTCGCCATGTCCTATCAAATAGCTCTTGTCAAAAATATATAAAGATAACATGACTCAATTTACGGAGCTGCCTTCTCCCAATTACCTAACATACTTATTATCCAAAAAAATCATCTGTTCTCATTCGATATATACCGGTCATAATGACCATTGCCCAAACGCAGTGAGTATAAACCTTTTCACCAACGCTAAATGTATACCCCATATTTCAGTTCAAAAACAATATTTGAAATAAGTACTTAGTCCTACCATAACACTGTTGTGGAGCTAGAACATTTCCTAATACGCCCATCAACACAAGGGCCCTCTGCCCTCATTCCACTGTTAGTCGATCACATCCAATCAAAAATATCTAAGATATATCACTGTCTTACCGGAATGCGTATATAACAGTGCTGTTTGTCCCACACAATATATTTATTACTTGTGCAAACAATGATTTGCACCCAACTACCAATTGATGCACAACATAGCTATTGCCAATTATCTCTTCCGATGCCAATTCAAAATAAAACATCCCTCAAATCTTATTGAAGAGTATGAAGCATCCTGTAAGTTATATAACATCACATCAACTACCAAACCCAACCTTTACAAAATACTTTGTTATTTTAAAAGACCAGTCCCAAACTTATCTTGAACCTTCACAAATTGTGTTTAAAACCTTCACTGTTATTTACGGAAAGACTCTTTGTGTGTGGACGGGCTTTGTGGAGCCATCGACCCTTATCTGAGCCACGACCCTTATCTGAGGCAGCAACTCGCCGGACCCGCTGCGCGGGTCCCGCAGCGCACTGGGAGGCTTCTAAGCGGAGGGGCTGCTCTTACCAACAGCGAGCGTGACCTGATCGGGGCTGCGAGCAAAAGCAGGGACTCCACTGTCCAGGAGTCCCTGCGAGCCCAATCAGCAACACCTGGGCTGCTCTCCCTGATCGCCACGCCCCACCGCCGACGGAGGTAAAAGCGGACGTTTGGATCCGCTCCTTGGGACACTGTTATTTACGGAAAGACTCTTTGTGTGTGGACGGGCTTTGTGGAGCCATCGACCCTTATCTGAGCCAACGACCCTTATCTGAGGCAGCAACTCGCCGGACCCGCTGCGCGGGTCCCGCAGCGCACTGGACTCTGTGGGAGGCTTCTAAGCGGAGGGGCTGCTCTTACCAACAGGGAGCGTGACCTGATCGGGGCTGCGAGCAAAAGCAGGGACTCCACTGTCCAGGAGTCCCTGCGAGCCCAATCAGCAACACCTGGGCTGCTCTCCCTGATCGCCACGCCCCACCGCCTAACACTCCCCTATTAAGGGAAAGCATCATTCCCGCTGCGCGAGAGCGCGCGGGAGAAGCCCGGGACAAGGGCGGGACCGTCTGTGGCCATCAGTGGCCGAGGGTGGCTGGGCTGGGCCACCCCTCTGACTACCACTGTTTGTATGATTTAATTAAATTTTTTAGCACGGGTCCGCCGTCCTCATCATTTCGATCTATTTGTGCTAGTAAGCCATGATAAACTAATATTAACTGTTTTTAGTGCGTCTAACCTGGCTCTCACTTGTATTATTCTCTCATTGTTTTTTTTTTTTAATTATCCCATTTTAACCAAGGATGTCTAGTCCTGTTTTAAATTCTCTTCCTAATTGTGTAGGCGTATCCATACTTGGCCCACTCGATAAATACTTTGCTAGAGCCACTAAAGATATTGATAGGGAGATAGCCCTAGCAGAGAGGCGGGCCGAGCGCCGCCTCTCTATTGAGCTTCTTAAGAAACAGGTACCCCTCAATCCCGAGAAGGTTGCTATGAGCATATCAGCACATGACACCACGTACCCCGATACTGATGCGGAATTGTTTAATACAGAAAACATTCCATTAATTTTTCAAGATATCCCGCCACTACTAGAAGATTTGGAAGTAATCGTGAATAGTAACAGTAATGTGTCTACAGCTGTATCCAATAACCTCATAGATCTTAATACCCCTTTATCTTCAGACTCAGCCCCCCATCCTATTAGTAACATTTCACCTTCAGTCCCGAAGACCCAAATTGAGGCAGTCATGTTGCTGGATTCTCAACCTACTGCTAAAATTAGCAGAGCACGTGACAATCCGTCAAGTAAAGGGAATAGAAGAGCAGTACGCTCCCCAGTAAGGAAAAGAAGGAGGGAGGGAGGGCAAAAAAATGGGGCTGGAAGCCCATGGAAGGCCCCGCACGTAGCAGAATCTAAACAAATTCCACCAAATGTAGTGGGGAAGGAGGAAAAAACAGGGCAATCTACTTCAGATTGCAAATCTTTTTCTAACGAAGGACTTTTGGAGGCAGTTGAAAGTCTTTTAAAGGCTCTCATTCTTCCACTTACTGAGAGGCTTAAAAGGCTAGGCGACAAATTGGATCGACTTCTGTCGTAGTCTACTCCGTCAGAGAATTCCAATTTAACTATTCCAACTATCTCAACTGAAACCCGACCTATAACTAAACAACCTACTAATAACCAACGTAGGCAACATACATCTATTCTAAGACCTAATAATATGCCTGCTGATATTAATTCCAACAAATCGGTAGGCACATTAGATACCATAGTTACAAAGGTCACAAGTAGAGAAAAGACTCAATCAGCGGTACTAAAACCAGTCCACACCAGCAGTTTACCCCCCACTAAGACAAGTTATACGACCAGAGAAAAACTTAACTTCAAAAACATAGTAGACCTGCCCCCGGAGTCGTCCAATTTTGTTATTATCCTAACAGGCGTTCCTGGGGGGCGTGGCCACGGCGGAGAGCGGAATGGCCGCTCTTTGGTGAAGCTCCTCCAGGCGGGCTCCCGGCGGAGCGGAACACGGCATGAATCGTCCGCCTATCCTGTGGCAACTCACCTGCAGAGCGTCCTGATGGTGCCTGGAGTCTTTGGAGCCTTTGAACGCCGGCGGGAGCGACCTTGGCGGTGAGTGGGGCGAAGGGGATACGAGGCCTCCGGACCTCGGCGCCATCTTCCCCTTGGGACCGGTGCTCCGTGGGGACGCGGCTGGGGCCTCGCCCGCCGGGCCTTTGTTCCCTGCTGCGTCTGCGGAGCCTGCTGCCGAGCTTCCCTGCGTCCGAGCCCAGTCCCCGGTAGGGGCGCCCGCTTACTGTCGCGCTCCGGAGCCCTCGGCCTGTGGGCGCGCTGGGACCGGGGCCTCGATTGGCGGACTGGCGCGGAGACTCTCTGGGCGGCCGGCGGGAGTGCTTGGCGGGGGGCGGTGGGGCCCTGGGCTTTGAGCGGCCGTGATTGCCGGCGGCGCCCACCGGTGGCTCCCTGCGTTCCTGCCCCACTCGCGCCTGGCGGGACGGCTGTTCCCCCCCTTTCCTTCTGACCTCCTTCAGGAGAGGGTCGCTCCCTGCCCTGCAGGCCGCTGTGAGACACACGAGACGCTGCTGCTTCCTGGCCTTCGCTGTTCTCCTCCTGCCCACTGCACGTGGCTGCCAGGCGCAGCGGCGCCATCGCTGAGGACAGTGCCTCTATCGCCCTTGCCTGCCGCTCCATTCCACTGCGCTCTCCCCCGGGGCTCACTGGGACTTGTGCCTGCCGCCATCTTGTCACCGCTTGCCCTGTGTGTTGGCGCAGAAGCTGGTTACTGCTGACACCGCACCCCCCTTGCAGGCTTAAGGATGGTGAAGAAGGACTTGGCCCAACGGAAGCTCCCCTTTGAAAAGACCCCTCTTCTCCCCACAGACCCCCCGCCCGGACCGGCCTCTGGAGCCGCTGGCGCGGCGACGGCGGGGGACGCGACAGCGATGATGGCCGCCATGATGGGGGAGATGCGCGCTGGCTTCAAGGCACTGGACACTCGCTTTGACGCACTGGACCAGCGCCTTTCGGATATGAACACTGCGGTACAGGCCCATGACCGTCGGCTGAATTTAGCGGAGTCCAGAATATCGGACATTGAGGATGGGGCCGCGAAGTCCCTGAAACGGCTGGAGAGGGTCGAAACCATCCTAAAGAACGTGGCTATCAAGAATGAGGACCTAGAAGCGCGTAGCCGGCGCAATAACATTCGCATCTTGGGCGTTGCGGAGACGACTACGACTGGCCGGTTTGACACCTTTGTGGAACACCTGCTCATAGAGTTATTTGGAAGGGACACTTTCACTGCTGGCTTCGTCGTTGAGCAGGCCCACAGATCCCTGGGGCCCAGGCCCCGCACGGGTCTCCCACCCAGGCCCATAATTGCCCGCATCATGAACTTTCGCGACCGCGATGCCGCACTCCGCGCTGCACGCGAGGCGGGAGACGTGCAGTGGCAGGGCAGCAAGTTGTCTTTTTTCCCAGACCACACGCTCATGGTGCAGGAGGCCCGTCGCAAGTACACTAGCGTCAAGTCCGCTCTCCGTAACCTTGGTTTAAAATACGCAATGCTCTATCCGGCGAGATTGAAGGTGGAGGCAGACGGCCGATTCCGTATTTTCGACTCCCCGGCTGAGGCGCAGGACTTTTGTGCCGCCTACAAGAAACGACGGTCCTCGTCCCCCTCTGGCTCTGGCGGACATTCACCACCACGCACTGATACGCAGTCCAGCTCCGACCTTTTCGCCGATGCAGGCACTGGCTGACTCGTCAGGCTCTTCTCCTTGTTGTATGTTATCTGATGTGGACTTAATGGTTCTTTCTTTCAGGTTTGTTGCACGGCTATTGCCATAGTGTTTGCTTTGCCGGGAAGCCCGCGTGGCGAGGCGTTGCTACCCCCCATGGTGTACGCCTGTTTGTTCACCTTCTTTAAGGGTTTGATTTTTTTTTCTCTGCATGTGTTCTTGTTATTACTGTGGTTTTCGTATATGTCACCGTTTGCTCTTTTTTTCCTTTTGATTGGGGACTGCCTCTCTGGGGATGTCGGGAGGCTGGGTGGTGGGCGGGGGTTGGATTGTGTACTGTTTTTGTGTTTTTTTTTGGTTGTATCTTATTGCGAGAATCATTGGCCGGGCTTGCCGGATACACAGTTTTCTTTGATTGTGCATGTAATACTGCCATGGCCGGGTTAGGTCTTCGAGCTGGCCCCTCCATGCTAACGTTGATGACTTGGAATGTTCGTGGTCTGAATACCACGCGGAAACGCAGACAGGTTCTGAACTATGCTATGCGCCACAAGGTGGATGTGCTGTTCTTGCAGGAAACCCATCTGTTGCCATCGGATACTCACTCTCTAGCCAGGGGGTGGGGTGCACACAGAGTGTTCTCATGTTACAGTAGATACGCAAGGGGGGTGGCGATTCTAGTGCATAAGCGTGTCCCCTTTGTGTTGCTCGATAGCAAGTCTGACGATGAGGGCAGATATGTGCTTCTCTCCGGAGTGCTGTATGGGTACAAAATTGCCATGGTATGTGTCTACGGCCCTAATGTTTACTCCCCTTCTTTTTTTCAACACCTGCAACTACTGCTGCTTAGATCGGACATTGATTTATTGGTGATGGGGGGTGACTTCAACCTGTTGATGACCCCTGTCAGGGACAGCACCTCCCTTTCCCCGGATTGCAAGCCGCTTTCCCGCTCGGTGATGGCGGACATCTGCTCCCACTTTTCCCTCATAGATGTTGAGGCCAGGGCGCATCCGCACTCCCCTGCTTACACGCACCACTCGGGCTTCCATAACACCAGCTCCAGAATAGACTACTGGCTGCTCTCTCCGGGGGTGGCTGGGTGGCTGCGCACCCTCTCTACGCCCCCGCGCACTCTGTCCGATCATTCCCCGGTATTGCTGTCGCTGGCGGTCCCAAGATTGGGCGGGTATGAGAAGCAGTGGCGGTTCCCTGGCAAGGCCTTGCTTGACCCGACTTTTACGGAAGAAGTCCGCACTGCCATAGATGACTATTTTGACACTAACACGGGCTCGGTGGCCTCCTGGGCCACACTGTGGGAGGGTTTTAAGGCTACCATTCGGGGGGTCTGCATCGCCAAACACGTGGGGGCCCTTCGTGACACTCGCGCCACCCTAACCCGCATAGAAGCTGACCTCACTGCACTGGATAGGGAGCTCCTTGGGGGTCCCTCCCCAGACCGGGAGGCTAGGCGTTTAGAACTCCTGCTGGAATTTAGGGATGCTGCAGATAGGGAGCTCCGATTCTTAGGTAAACACTATACAGCGCGACAGTACGGGGAGGGGGAAAGGCCGGGCAGGTTGCTAGCGCAGTTACTCCGCCCGCCACACCAAGCGGCATACATAACTGATATACACGACGCTCAGGGTGCGCGACACTACTCCACTCCCGACATTTGCGATACCTTTCTGTCCTACTACACCCGTCTTTACACTTCGACACTTACTGATACCAACAGTGACCCGGGGCCCTATCTAAACGAAATAGCCATGGTCTATCTCGAAAAGCATATGCAAGATTTCCTGGCGGATCCAATCACCCCTGACTACATTATTGAAGCTATTGATTCGATGAAGAGCTCCTCTGCGCCGGGCCTGGATGGGTTCACTGCTGATTTTTATAAAGAGTACAAAGATGAACTGGTACCACGCCTCATGGAGGTCTATGCGGAGGCATTGGAGACGGGCGTCCTTCCCCCCACCCTCCGAGAGGCGGTCATAGTTCTGCTTCCCAAGTCGGGCCGTGATCCCTCTTTCTGTACCTCTTACCACCCCCTGTCACTCCTTAACCTTGACTATAAAATTCTGGCAAAGGTCCTGGCTATTCGCTTGGCGCTTCTTGTGGACTCCTTGGTCGCGCCGGCCCAATCTGGCTTTGTCCCGCACAGGTCCACCTCCTTCAACCTCCGTACCCTGTTCTCGGTTTTGCACAAAATTGACCCCTCCGTCCCTGCGGCTGCGGTCTTCCTGGACGCTGAGAAAGCGTTCGACACCCTGGAGTGGCCCTTTTTTTTATCCGTCATGCGCCGAATGGGAATGCCTGCGCTGTTTGTGGCCACGGTGGAACTGCTCTATACTGCGCCTACGGCGCGTATACGGTTGAACGGCACCATCACTGAGAACTTTGCGCTTTCCCGTGCGACCAGGCAGGGCTGTCCCCTGTCCCCGCTTCTATACATTCTGGCGATGGACCCTTTAGTCCGTCATTTTCAGGAGAAACATCTGCACAGAGGTCTACAATTCCGCACGGGTCCACTACTTGTTTCTTTGTACGCGGACGACACTGTCCTGTATGTCCGCGCCCCTGATACCAATTTGGAGCCCTTGATCCACGAGATCGAACGATTTGGCTCCTACTCTGGCCTGCGGATTAACTGGCATAAGTCGCTCATTTTCCCCTTGACCCCCTCCACGGCGCAATGGGATTGTCCCTTCCCCTTGGAATGGTGCGCTGATTCCGTCAAATACCTTGGGATACACGTCCACCTAGATGCGGTGTCCATTGTGAGATTGAACTATGGGCGCGCCCTGGATTTTTTGGAGGACAACACGGAGCGTTGGCTCCGTCTTCCTCTATCCATGGCTGGCAGGATTGCCATTGTCAAAATGGTTGTCCTCCCTCGTTTTTTATACTTGTTCAACAATATTCCGATCCCCCTGACTAAGATTTTCTTCATGCAACTTCGCTCTGCCCTGCTGCGCCTGATATGGGGCGGCAAAAACCCTCGGGTGGCTTGGCGCACGTTGACTTTACCTTATGAGCGGGGAGGGTTCGGGGTGCCGGATTTTTACCTCTACTACCTGGTGGCACAATGCTCATACGCGCACACCTGGTTCCACCCAGATGCCAGAATTCCATTCTTGCGACCTGAGGCCGATACGGCTCTTCCGGTGCCGCTATGCTCCATCCTTCCCAAGGGCATACCTCGTGATCCGCAAGACATACAGCCGGTCTCCACAACGAGCTGGGCCTGGGATAAGCTGCGAAGACTGCTCCGCGTGGACAGGCTGTACTCGCCTTCGCTCCCCCTCCCCAACCCTCACTGGCTCCCCATCACTGGTGAGGCGATAGTTGGCCGCACGCTGTCCAAGTTTCAACTACATACTGTTGGCGACCTGTTCCCTGAGGGACATGTTTTTTCGTTGACAGAAGACTCCCGCTTCGAAGACCGCTCATTTATGGATGCGTTCACCCTGTCCAGGCTCCGCTCAATGCTGCGCGCTGAATTCCCTACGTTTCCATTGTCGCCGCCCGCGGACCAGGCACTCACGTTTATCATACAGACGCCAACGAGCGCCCACGTAGTGTCGCGACTCTACAAGTTATGCATGACATCTCTTCCCTCCTTTGACACAGCGGTGCGCTCTGCGTGGGAAAGGGACTTGGGCACACAGATTACTGATGATCAGTGGGAGGCATGCTGCGCTGTCACCAAAACCGTGTCCATGAACAGTAGACACAAACTTATCCATTTCAAGTTTCTACGGAGGATGTATCACCCCCCCGCACTCGCCCATAAAATAGACGCCGCCAGACCACACAGTTGTCTCAGGTGCACCTCCCCTCATGCTGACTTCTCCCACTTGTCTTGGACATGCCCGAAGATACACACCTATTGGCTAGAAGTTCACCGGGTCTTGGGCAACATACTAGGTATGACACTTCATCCCACCCCCGAAATTGCTTTGTTGGGCTATGTTGCCAACTTCCCACCACCTCTCCGCAGACTGGCATCCATGTGCTTCCTCCTGGCCAAGAGGGAGGTTGCACTGCTCTGGGGCGCACGTCGCGCCCCGACGGTGGCTGCATGGTTGAGAAGCCTTGCCCACTGCAATACTAACAGCGTGGAGTTTTCTGCCTTGCTTCCCTCAGCTTCCCGTCCGACGGACATATGGGGGCCATATCGCAGCTATGTCGAGAAATTGACCCAGAAAGCGCAATCCCAGTCCCTGCATTCCATTGTCCCGGAGGGGGTGGGTTAGACTATTAGTGGCCCCTCTGCGCGCCAGGCGCCATCAGATGTCACACTCCCCAATTTGGACCCTACACTGCATTCTACCCTTGATGGGGGCGGGGGGCGGGCATGAGAGCTGCTATGTTCCGACTCGTTGTGCTTGTCACATGTGGAGTGTCGCTCCTTTATGAGCAAGGGATCTGTGCTAGTGGACCTGTAACTAGATGTGTGGGCTGCGTCCCGGTCCACCACGACGTTCTATGTACTTCCCTGTAACTGTACTGCCTGGCTTGCCTTCTTGATTCTCGCTTGCTTATTGCTTTCCTTTTCTTTGCTATAATGTGTATTTTTTGTTTTTATTGCACTTTGTTCATTTCATGGCTTTATGATTCACCTATGTTTGGAAAAACCGGCACTTTGTATTACTGATCGAACCGGCCAGGACTTTCTCGCTCCTACTTTGCTTTTTTTCACCATTGCTTAGTATGCTGTCATCCACTGGCTCACACGTATTGTTCTGGTTTGTTGTAATTTGCTGTACATTCTCTTTTGGTGCTGAATAAAGTCTTAAAAAAAAAAAATCCTAACAGGCGTTCCTGTCGTACCAGAGGGAAACGTTGAATCAAACCTTAGTTTGAAAAACAAAGTTATCCACTGGTTACGCATAAATAGACTGTTACCTTTACACCTGAATGGAGATATTGTTTCAGTGAGAAGGTGCTACTGGGTGGGCTTACGCCCAAAAGATATGGAAGGCGATTTGATAATTGTAAATTTTAGGGACCATAGGGTGGTCACTTATATTAGTGACTGGTTCCCGGGTAGAAGCAATGGAGGAGTATCATCCCGAAACTTGACTTACTTTTACCCAGAAACTATGATGTCGCCCCCCTATAAACCTCGAAGGGGGCACGGTTTTGACATCCCTTACCACGCGAAACAAATCTCGAATTCTGTCATCCCTACCTATTATAATAGAAATGCTATCCCTTTTTTCCCACCCAATTATCCAAATAGGTACCCAACCCCAACTGATAATAACTATCCTCCCACAGACCCAAAGGAATATTGGAACATTCCCTTATATAATATGTTTCATCCCTTAACTGGCTTGGACGCAAACGAATGACTGAATCCAACTACCCCACAAGAAAGACCTGTCCGTGAATACTTGTCAATACCTCCTTTTTCAGCTGAGAAGGGTATGTCTGTACCGGTGATTCACTATGTTTTGGAGAAAAGACAGCATGAAGTAGTGGGTTCTCGGGCTAGTAATACAACCCGAACCCTTGATGAGCAAAACACTAAACCTGCAGCCCATAGTGAAAATAAGCTTGATGTTATTGACGTGAATATGGGATCTGCAGGCAAAGTAAATTCTAACTCTGTTTTAAGAGCAGAGTAGTGAAAACCCCATTAATATTAGAAGTACAAACTCCCCCTATGCCGATGTAGCAAATAATGTTATAGAAACAATAGTGGGTGAGAGTGATATAGTTCACTTTAATGGAAAATCACCACGGGGAAAAGAGGGTAACCGGGCAGAGGACAGCTGCTTTCGGCTGATTTCTTGGAATATAGCTGGCTTTTGGCGGAGGTTAGAGGATCCAACCTGGTTAAAATGTATCGAATCCTTTGACATTGTCTGCCTTCAGGAGACATGGAGTATTATGGACCATAGCCTGGATGGTTACCAAATGTTCAATGTTTTTGCTGAGCCTTCACAAGCAGGGAGAGCTAAAGGTGCGCTTGTGACACCTATCTCTGTAAAGTATAATCTAACACACGTGGTTTGAGTGGTGGAATATCCTTGGTACCAATTACTTATGATCAAGGACTTATTTCCAGTAACCCTTCTTCTTATAAATTGGTATTATAATATATTTGATCCCCATGCAACCTCAGTCATTGAAAAATTACAGGAGGAAATTGTTAAGGTTACAAACAGGGTTTTCTCTCTTTTTATTATATGGTTAGGCGATTTTAATTGTGTGTTGTGCAAATTTAGTGGGTCTAGAGTCTGTGGATTGGTGGATTCAACTGACCAGCCTATGGCTCATTTTACCCATTCGAAACAGGGGGATGCTTTGAGTAGTATTGTTATGAATAATGATCTATGTATCCTGGATATGCCTAGCTTTTCTGGCTCTTTGAGTATACCCACCTTCCAGGGTACAGGGGGCCAAGGGAGTACAATTGACTTTGCTATGGTATCTATGGGTTTTGCCCATCTTGTAAAGGACTTTAAGATTGAGGCGAATCCCGCAAGCGACCACAACCCCCTAATCTTGAGTTTTGACGAAGAATGTTCTGCTTCTCAAACAAGTCTAACAAAGGCTTTACGCCAAGTACCACGTGATAGAGATTTGGTTAGATCAGCTAGGAAAAGGTATAGAGACGCAATCAGTAGATGGAAAAATGAGTTAAGGATTAAGGCATGGGAAGATCTGGAAAAAGCGGCCGAACTGAGGGACACTAGGCTTTTTTAGGAGGTAATAAACCGGCCATTTTTAAGAATTGGGGAAAAGGGTACCATGCAAGCTCACATACCAGAAGACTCTTGGGTAGCTCACTATAGTAAAATCTTTAATCCAAATGAGGTATTGCTAACTACTACTCTGGGAGTTGGCGACCTCAATATGGAGTCAGCAAAATTATTTAGTGCCTCATTAACGCTTCAAGAGGTAAAGATTGCCCTGAGTAAGGGTACTGCATTAAAGGCCCCAGGGCCAGATGCAGTACCCTTGGATCTCTTTAAACATAACTTAGAGGTCTGGTCACCACTACTATTAAATGTATTTAAGGCAATAGTGGTGGGGTATATTCCAATTTCCTGGAAAGAGGCTGTTGTGGTACCTGTTTCAAAAAGGGTGACAAGTCTGACCCGTGCTGCTACAGGCCGATATCACTAATAGATGCCTCTTGCAAACTAATGGGCAGAGTGATATTGGCACACCTCGAAACATGGGCGGAGTCAGTAGGCATTATTGTGGACTCCCAATATGGGTTTAGAAGAGGCAAAGGAACCACCGAGCAGTGTCTCAATTTGGCACTAATTATGGGCAAGTACTTGGGTGCCAAGAATAGTTCCATCCACTTGGCATTCATGGACTTGTCCAGTGCCTTTGACACTGTATGCAGGGGTAAGCTGTGGCGGATGATGGAGTCCATGGGGTTTGAGGAACCATTGGTTACCTTGCTTCGCAGGCTCCATGCTGCCACAACAGTGAGAATTAGATATGGCCCTGGTGGGGAGAAGACTAGACCCATATTATCTACGGAAGGTGTCCGCCAGGGATGTATTTTAGCTCCCTTTTTATTTTTGGTTTATACCAATGGATTAGAAAGTTTTTTGTTGGAATCTGGCGCTGAGTTTCCACAGGCTACTGGTAAAAGGATACCAATGTTGTCATACGCAGACGACACTGTTTTAATGACCCTTACTTCCAATAGCATGCAGATCTGTCTAAATGCTTTTGATATATTTATGGAAAGTTTAGATCTTAGGGTCAACTTCACTAAATCCTTTGCCATGACTTGCGGCCCGAAAAGCATAAAAACGTGCAGGTATATGGTGAAGGATTCAATCATAGTGAAAGTTGACAACTTTAATTACCTGGGTAACCTTTTTAACAAGAAACTGAATTGGGACCCTTTGATATCAGCTCGTGTCCAAAGGGTTACACAATCAATTGAAGCCCTTTTTCAATTTGCCAGTAAACTAGGTCAAAGGCGAATAGTAGAAATAATATCCCTATATAAAGCCAAGTGTGTCTCCGTTGCAACCTTCGGCGCTGAAGTCTGGGGTTCACAAAACAATGAAAAGTTACAGGTTATGGAGAACAAATTTATAAAGCGTCTCCTATCTATCCCATCAGGTACGTCGAACAGTTTTTGTCATGGGGAGGTGGGTATGGAGTGTGTAAGTGACATTATACATGTAGCGCCACTATTGTTATGGTCTAAAGTTTGGCAATCTGATGAACTGAAATTGACTAAGGACATTTTACAAGATTGCCTTAAACTTGACCACTCTATGGAGATTCCATGGCTCCTATATGTTCGGGATACCTTTTACAAGATTGGGTTAGGTAATATGTTTGAAAACCCTGATATGATTGGCAAGGATTCTAAGTTAACTATCAAAAATGCCTACTGTTCTAATTTGGGTACCTTAAGAAATAGTGAGCATGCACTGTATGTTAGGGGCAAATTGCAGTGGCCTTTTTACTTATCGTATATCATCCATACGCAATGGCGTTTTTATTTGACAAGTTTTCGCCTTAGTACATTACACTTCCTTTTTGCCTTTCCAAAGCAAGGGGGGTGGTGTGAGAGTCTACCTCCTTGCCCCTGTAATGATAGGGTTTCGCAAAGTACTTTGCACCTTATCCTTTTCTGTGCTTTGTATAAGGTCCCAAGAAACACATTCATTAGACCTGTTTTATTATCATTTGGATCATGCTATTACAAAGAGGGCTATGAACACTTATTGTCCTTGTCAACTCCAAGTATTTGTAATGCTGTACTTAGTTTTATTAGATCGGCCTTTGCTATTAGAAACCGATATTGAAATAAGTTACTGGTGGAAACTTCCATAAATGTTTCTCCTGCTGGCCTGTTAATGAAATTTACTTAGCACTTTATGTCCTGTCCATATATATGATCAAGGTTATTTTTTAATGCATTGTAAAGCCTAACTATGTAAATATGTATTGTGGACTTTTATGACAAATGACGTACTTTTATATTGGTGTATACTTTTATGACTCCTTTTTTGGAATCGAAATAAAGTTATTTGAATCGTGTTCAAAACCTTCGCATTCCTACAAAAAGTAATGGAGTTCTGAATCGCTGTTCAGACCCCTAGTCACAGTTCTACATGTGCCTAACCACCTGGCTTCCTGTTGCCTGATGCTGAATTCCCAGTCACCCCCTCTTTTTCTAGGCACAATCTTTTACACTCAGTAATCTGAGCTAGGAGTTTTTTTGAGGAGTAACATGGCAACACCCGTGTTCCTTGTAACGTCGTGGTTCTTGTACAAAAAGAATTTCTTGAGAGCAAGTAATTTTCATTCAAATTGTATGTATGTGTTTAGTTTTCAGGCCCCTGAGGAAGAGCCAAGGCAAGCTCCAAATGCATTGGGCACGTTTGAAGACTACAAGGAAATGTTCTGAACAAAATTATTCATATCATTGATATGTTGATGAGTTTTGTAAATCAACCATATTGTTTATGTTTTTGTTCACTTTAATGGGTTTGCAGTATTGATGCAGCTTGTTTCGAACTTTATGAATGTGTTTGACAGACAAAAATATGTCTTTTTGATTGAATTTTGTTAAATTAGATATTACTTTTAGAGAATGCTGAGTAAGTTTTTGAAAAGGAAGTAATGTTCTATTTTTAGAACTCCGTGAGCAACAGTGCACAGAGGACAATGGCCATGTGCTCTTGAGATAGAACGTTCAATAGTAGGCACGGTTTTGGGACAAACGTGCTACCTCTGCAGCACGCTTGGTTTATTTAATTAAAATATCATTAAGAATATTCACATAAGAAATAGGAGTGCTCCTCCATCAAATACAGTACAATCTTTTGTATGCCATGAAACTTAATATTTACCTGCGTGCTATGAATTTCTTTAACATGCTGGTATAATGGTGATCTTGTATCATGGTTAATGATGGCATGTTTGTGTTCTTGAATTCTTAATTTTAACATTTGTTTAGTGCTGCCAATGTATACTTTCTTGCATATAATCACATATATTACCCCAGTACTATTACAGTTGATAACATCTTCGAGGAAGTACTTTTGTTTAGTATTATAAGAAAATTCCTTAATTCTATTGATTCCTGAGTCACAAACACTACAGGCTCCACAGACATAAAATCCATTAGGGGGCTTGGGTAGCCAACTGGAGTATCCTATTTTTATCGGCACTATATAATTCCTAGTAACAACATCCTTAATGGCTGGACTCCTCTTAAAAATCACTCCTGGTTTGTCACTAATCACAACTGTCAAAACTGGTTCACCTCTCAATATGTACCAATTCTTACCCAAGGCCTTATAAATACCATCTTTCTCTGTACAATAAGTGGTGACAAATACTACACGTTCTTTTGGTTCACCCTTATATTTTTGTTCTAGAGTAGATTCTCTAGTTACATGCATGACCCGCCCTCTAGCTGTTAGTAAATCTTCCTTCTTGTAACCCCTCTGTAGTAATCTGCATTGTAACTTATTCAATTCATTTGTGAAATCCTCCTCCTCACTGCAATTCCTACGTGCTCGGATCATCTCCCCAAAGGGGATTCCTCTAATTGTTGATATTGGATAGCACTTTTTGCTCTTAATATAGAATTAGTAGCAGTGCTCTTTCTAAACAGTCTGCTATTAATAGTATTTCCATCCACGAATAATTTAACATCCCAAAAATCTATTTCTCTGACAATTCCAATTTACAGTAAACTTGACATTAAATTCATTAATATTTAGATAATCATAGTATTCCATCAATTCTAAGTGTGTGCACTTCCAAATCAGTCAATAAAGCGCACCCACCCATTTTGGAATCAAAGGATTTGATAATTGTACGTGATTCATTTGGTTTATTTCAAAATGGGAGATAGAATAATTTAGCTTAGGAATTAATAATTTAAGAGATCAGCTTTGTCATAATAGCAGAATTATCATGAGCTTCATTTTGGAAGATTAATACTTTGAGTGATTGTATTCAGGATTCTAAGTGTACGGAGCTTGGAAGGAGAAGAACTTCTGTTTGAAAGAATTTCGTGTCTAAAGGACGGAAATCTGTTGTTGTAAGTGTTACTATTTATTCTTAAATACAGTATTTCAAAGGATAGAGGAAATAGAGTGACTTTAACACAGAAACAAATAATATAGTGAAGAACTTGACCCAATTTCAATGGGGTTCTTGGGTGGGTTAACAGAACATGAAGTAAGGTAATCAATATTGTTTGACAGTTGTGTTTAACTTAAGGGGTTGTGTCTGGGCCGAAATAAGATAGGCAGATCACTAGGGCACAATAAAAATAGATTAGGACTTTATAAAAGGGTGAGAGATACCATTTTTTTAACACTTGCTCCGTTCTGATTGTTCCAGGGTGATGAATAAGCAACGAGTATTGATGAAGTAGGATACAACACCAACATTCTAAAGTTATAACATAATGAGGTACGTCCATATCTGATTGAAGAGTACAATGAAGAAATTGTATAATAGATGTGAACAAATGATGTTTAAGAAGTGGGTGGATGCTATGTACTTGTAGATTGTTATATAGGCAGGACCGACAGGGGTATCCGAATATGGTTTATAGTTTTGCACATAAATGAAGATTATCTTTTTTTGGATTTATATTTTGTAAATATGGATTGTGATTTTTTTTTGTTTTTTACTTTGCAGCCCTGATGATGTCCTAAGGAGGACGAAACGCGTTGGCTGCATATAACAAAAAGTTGTTTTTGTGGAACATATTATCTGAATGGAACAATTGTTACATTGATTGGATTCAAGAATCAGAGAACATTTTTGTTGGAATTTGAACTTTGTCTTCCTGAAACTCTTTTGTATTGGATCAATGAACCAAATGAAAGATTGAACAATAAAGAAGAAAGGAACTTATATGGACTTTAACATTTGATTCATTAATTTTGAATATAGACGCTCCTTCCATTTCCAGTTTTCTTGTTGTCATGTCATTGGTCTTAACGGTGAACCATAGGAAGTGGAGCGACACAACTAAGAAAAATTCCATTGAACTACGGTCAAATATCTCACCAGTGCATACTGAGTATTACCCTCATCGTTGTTGACTTGTATACAATTTTATTCCTACAACTCCATCATCTTTTTGGTCTCCCTTTTATGTGAAAGTTTTGACTGTGGTCCCTCTGGAGCTCAATGGGGCTCCAGTGCTGTCATCATCATCTTCTTGTGTAGTCACTCCCCATTTTGTATTGTATCAGTAGGTATGTTTTCCAGTAGTCTTTTATTTGACTTGTACAGTCTATTTGTTCTTTATCTTCTCCCTTCTCTATTGGTTTTTTCCTGTATGGTTCCCTCTCAACACTCTACACTCTTTTTCATTTTATCTTTTTATCCCTCTATCTGAAGTATTCCTCTTTAAAACAATTGCTTCATTTCTTTCGCCTTTTTTCTCTATAAATATATATCTCAAGTAATTATAAATCCTGTTCTTGTAAGCATACTGTTTGTTCATACTTTTCTAATATGTTACATTTTGGGTCACTAATAACCCTGGGCAAAGCACTACGCTACGCTCGCGTAGTTTGCGAAGTTTCCACTACTTCACACTTTGCAAATTGCAGGTAGCGCAGTGCAAACATGCGTAGCTTAGCGTAGCGTAGTGCAGCGGTCATTTTTTGCTTGCTCGCAGTCCTCAACTTCAAGTTGGCGACCGCGAGCAAGCAAAATGACATCCCGACGAGACTTTTTCCTCGTTCGCGAACAGCAACATCAAGTTGCTGATCGCGAACATGGAAAATAAACCTCCCGGCGAGATTCTCAACGCGGGCAGGTCAGGTTTCTCATTGCGACTGGTCGCGTATGCTCACGACTGCTCACGATGAGAAACTACCAGTCCGCGTTGAGAAATCTGCAGCTCAAATAAAAATCTACTCGAGCGGCAGAAAACTACAGTTCTCACTGTGAAAGATGCCATTTTCAATGATTGCAGAGTGCCGGATGCTTGTCCGCATTGTGCAATCATTGAAAACGGCATCTTGCACAGTGCAAACAGGGTACTACGCAGTTCACGTAATGCTACACATAGCTCGCGTAGTGCGAAGTGCACTTCGAATAGCTACGCGTAGTGCTACTTTGTGAACTACTCCTAGGGTTAGTAACCACCTGGAATATTAAAAGATTAAATAATCCTATTAAAAGGCAATAGGTGCTATCTCAAATAGCAAAGTTAAAAACTGACATTGCTTCACTCCAAGGATCTCAAATTTCTGAAAATGAAGCTTCCAAGCTGAAGAGATGCTGGGTGGGTCATGTGTTTAAGTCTCCATCCTTGGGTAAGAATAACAGAGTTTTTATTTTATGTCATAAAAAATTGCATGTTTCCGTTGTTCAGAAGGAAACTGATACTGAATGGGTTTTTTTTTAATTTGTATTTTTATTGAGAGTTCATAAACACAGAATAAATATTACATGGCACATTCATAGCATGATTAATAAAGTATGAAGTAGAGTGTATATATGCAAAACAAAAGAGAGATCAGAATCAATATCAACTTACACTGACTTCATTTAAATATAAAAACATATTCAAATTTCGACAGTTTAGAAACTACTCATAAAGTGCAATGTGCATAGTGCATTTATCTTAACGATCCAGCAGGCTAACGAAAGAGGAAGTGGTTAAAATCAATATCCAAAGGCAGTCTAACATTCCAACACATTCCAATATTTATCATATTTCCTGAGAGCCCCTGATCTTAGTGCGTATTTTCTTTCCCTTCCTTGAATCCTTAGTAATTTTGCCTTCCACGCTTGTAGAGTTGGTACTGTCTCTGATTTCCAGCACTGCAAGATAAGCGATTCAGCTATCAATGATGCTATAAACAGGGGCTCATCATGGGGAGTGGAGCTCGGAGAGCAGCCTAGGACAGAGGTTAATTCATCAAATGAAATATTGGCTTTGGTCACGGTACTGAGGTATTTTTCTATTTCCTTCCAAAATTCCTGTATTTTAGGGCACTCCCAAACAATATGTTTCCAAGTGCCCTTTTCTTCACAGCGGAAACACTTATCGTCTACTTGGGGATATATACTGTGGAGAAATTAGGGAGTTCTATAAATTAACCATTTGCTATAAAATTTTATACGTTTAAAATTAGCACCCCGAAAAATAAATTTGTTCAATTTATTAATTTGATCCCACGTTAATTTATTCATTTCGATGTCTTCCCTCTTTTTCCACCTTTCTCTCACCTTATTATAAAGTTCACTTGAATTGTCTTCTTTTAGTGTTTTAATCCAAATGCTGATCTTCTTTTGCTTTGGATTATTTAATGCTATCGATATATCGTTTTTTTAGAATAGATTACATATATCTAGCTCTCTAAACTCCGCATGGAGCATTAAAAAAGACCATTTCAATATAGTGTTCGAGTGGTGGATCTGGCTAGTAATTTCTTCCCAGGATTTCCATCTATTCCCTAAAAGGAAGTCTTCGATCTTCTCAAAGCCATTTTCCTTCCATAATCATACTGTATTTTTATCCAGGCAGCCCCCCTCTCCAAAGGTGACATTAATTAAATCAGTTGAACTGCTTATTCTAAAAATACCATAGTGTTTCAGGAGCTGGGTTTTCTGCGTGGATAGCCACTGTAGGGACTTATAGCGGACCTTCTTTGGATATTTCAGAATTCTTACGGGATCGATAATTTTTGATTCTAACAACATCTTCCTCATAAAGAAATTGACTGCCTCGTGATCGTCTAAAAAAAAAAAACTACAACTGTGGTGTGCAAAAGTAGCAAAATAATGTTCTCTAATGTTTGGGAGGGACAACCCTCCTTGTGCGGTTGGGAGATACAAAGTGCTAAGTGCAAGTCTAGAAATTATTTTTGCCCATAGAAAGGAAGAAATCATGGCGTCAACTTTTTAAAAAAATTAGACCTGGATTGCGCAAGGGGCTGCACTGAAAAGGAAATTAAAGAGAGGTAAAACAGACATACGAATTAGGGCAGCCCGTCCCATTATAGATAACGGTAAGAGATTCCAGCGATCTAATTGAGAACCAACTTTTTTTAACAAAGGTATATAATTTAACAAATACAGATCTTCCAAATTTTCCTAGATAAATATTCCCAAATATCTCTTTGGGCACGTGTTGTAAATCTGCCTAAATTCCGGCAGTAAAGTGTCTAGAGTGCAGTTAACTAAAATTATTTCTGTTTTATTGACATTTATCTTATAGCCCCCAGCTTTTGAAAGTCAGAGAAGATTTTTAAAATTTTCACTTGACTTGTGGGCTTGGAATTTAAAAATAGGGCAGTGTCATCGGCATGCAATTTTATAACTGATACTGAATGTTGTTGGGTTATTGTTAAGCTTCTTATAGATAAGATTCCTTTAGTTGTTTTTAATGTTTATGCCCCTACTTTGGTCGACAAGGTTTTCTGGACTAATGTTTCTGATAAATTACTAACATATGATGATGACTATATTATATTTAGTGGTGATTGTAATCAAATCCTTGACCCCATTCTAGATAGACACTCTAGAATTAAATGTATCTCCTCTAAAATGCACTCACAATTTACATCTACAGTACGCCGCAAAGCGTTGGTTGATTTTTGGTGACTTTGTCACCCTGACCTTAGGGAATATAGTTTTTATTGGGCCCAACATCATTCACAGTCCCGTATTGATAACCTTTTTCTAAGTAAATCCCTAGCTCAACATGCCCGTCAATCTGAAATTGGTTCAATCTTAATCTCGGATCACGCCCCTCTACTTATAGATATTGATCTTATCCCTTTTTCTTCTCATCCAGAAAGAAGGTGTTTTAATAATTCCCTACTCCTTGACCGCATTTTTTGTCAAAAATTCAATTCCTTTGCCTCAGAATTGTTTACTATCAACACTACCCTGGATTCTAACTTTTTATGGTGTGGGATTCCTTTTTACAGCCGCCAGAGGTTTTATTATACATTTTGCATCACAAAAGAAAATATCCTTAGAAGCCCAATCCTTTCAATTGCTTAAAAAAATAAACAATTAGAATATGCATATTATCATTCTATTACTGAGTCCTCTTTAAAAAATCTTATTGATGCTAAAATTACTTTTAATAGACTATCAACTGATGCTACTTCCAATTACCTATTGAAAAGTAGTTCTCGCTATTATGGAGGCCAAAACAAAATGGGGAAATTACTGGCTAACTATTTAAAAGTGAGAAAGGAATGTACGAAAATAGAGTCTCTGCAAGGTCTTGTCAGTACTGCAATCATTAAAGATAAGTATATTTTAAACACATGTATTCTATAGGGATTTATATACTCCTGAAGCCTTACCAGAACAGTCTGATCTTCCTTCCTATTTCCTATTACCTCTCCTTCATCGAACCACTTTGAATTTGAACCTTTGGGGACTGATATTTCTTTAGCTGATATTTCCCTTGCTGTTTTGATGTTACGTCGTGGGAAAGCACCTGGACCAGATGGCTTTACCATTGAATTTTATAATCACTTTGCAAAAATCCTTTTGCCCAATCTTTTACTTTTATTTCAATCATTTTCTGATAATGGCTCTGCTCGAGGCAGGTTCCTAGAAGTATTGATATGTTTAATTCCTAAGGATGATAAGGATCACTCTCTCTACAAGAATTATCGGGCTATTTCTTTGGTCAACACAGATTATAAAATCTTTGCAAAAAAGTTGGTACTTCTTATTAATCCTATTCTGCCTGACCTCATAGGCCCAGAACAGTCAGGTTTTGTTAAGGGGAGACTAGCATCTGACAATTCTCAAGTCCTTTTAAATGTTTTAAGCAAGGCTTCTTCCTTGAATCACCCTATTGCCGCGATTACCTTAGACACTGAAAATGCATTTGATAGGATTGGTTGTGACTTTATGTTTCATGCTTTGAACAAATTGCTCACATTTCTTTATTATACTCAGGTTCCCAAACTTTAATATTTGTTAATGGTAAGACTTGTTCTGATTACTTTCCACTGTGTATGGGGTTACGACAGGGATGCCCTTTATCTCCATTATTGTTATAGCATTGAAACCTTTTTAAACTAAAATTAGATAAGATGATCGTATTACTGGATTTCATTTTGGTTCTCATCAGGTTAAAATGCCAGTTTACGCGGATGATATACTTTTATATTGTTCTTATCATGAAACCTCTCTTACTCCTTTTCTTCAACAGGGGCCTCTTTTTCTGAACTCTCAGGTTATCGTCTCAACGCTGATAAATGCAAAATTTTGCCTTAAATGTTCTGTGTGAGAATCATCTTTTCGAACATTCTGGGTTCTCTTGGCAACCACTTAAAATCAAATATCTGAGTTTGCGGGTCGCACGTTTAATATCTGAAATGTTAAAGTTCAACTTTGATTATATTATTTAAAAAACTAAACGACACCTTTAATCGTTGGCATTTTCTTTTTTTATATTGGTGGGGTCGCCTGGACTCAATTAAGATCATGCTCTTTCCTCTAATATTATATATTATTTCCATGATTCCTATTCATATTCCTGAATATTACTTTAGGAACATTGATTCCACTTTAATAACATTCTTGTGGGAAAGGTAAAACATCTTGTATAGCCTTGTCCTCTTTAAAGAAAGACATACCTTGTATGTTCCGGGATCTGAGGTTAGTATAGGTTTTGAGTGAGTCTAATTCAGATTGGTGAGAAAGGGAGGCAGGATCAGTGAGCCGAGAGGGCTGGGGGAAGTATTGCTGGGAGTTCAAAGACTGTGATGGCGGTGTGGTAGGTTTGAGTGGCTGAGAGAGAGGTAGTCGAGAATAAGAGGGTTATGTGATGTGCTAGTGTTTCCTTGTCGCAGTGAATTTGTACGGCGACCAGGAAAGGGTTGTGGAGGAGGGAAAGGGTTATGGAGATAGGGGTGGTTGTGGAATGTGGAAATGAGGAGGTTCCCACCAACCTGAGAGTTCCCAGACGGTGTGCTGTGTTGCTACTCTTCCACACAGTGTTCCTGCCTACCTGAGAATACCCAGAAGGTGTGCCAACTACCACTCACATACTCAGTATTCCCATCTATTTGAGAGGGCTCAGAAGGTATGCCCAGCTGCCACTCACCCACAGAGTGTTCCCGCCTACCTGATCGTACCCACAAGTTGTGCCCAGCTTCCGGTCACATACACACTGTTCCCACCAACCTGAGAGTGACCAGAAATTATGCCCATCTGCTATTCACATACACCATGTTCCTACCAACCATAGACTGCCCAGAAGGTGTGTCAAGCTGCACCTAAACCAGACACAGCTTCTGCCTACCTGAGAGTGCCCAAAAAGGTATGCCCAACTACCCATCACCCACTCAGAGTTCCCATCAACCTGACAGTGCTGAGAAGGTGTGTCGGTTGCCACTCACCCACACAGTGTTCCCGCCTACATGTGATTGCCCACAATGTGTTCCCAGCTGCCACTGACATACAGTGTTCACACCTACCTGAGAGTGCCAAGAATGTGTGACCAGATGCCACTCATGCACACAGTTTTTCTACCTACTTGAGGGTGCCCGAAAGGTGTTCCCAGCTGCACTCACATACACAGTGTTCCCGCTTCCCTGAGAGTCCCAAGAAGGTTTACCCATCTGTAACTTACTTACACAGTGTTCCCTCCTACCTAAGAACCCTGTGGATGTTACCTTAGATTGCCCCCAAGGTGTGCTCAGCTGCCATTCACCCACATAGTGTTCCCCCACCTGAGAGTGCCCACAAGGGGTGCTGAGCTGCCACTCACCCACATAGTGTTTACGCCTACTTGAGAGTGCCCAGAAGGTGTGCCGAACTGGCACTTATATATACAGTGTTTCCACCTACTTGTGACTGCCAAGGCAGTGTGCCCAGCTGCTACTCACATACACAGTAATGCCACCTACCTGAGAATTCCCATAAAGTGTGCCCATCTTTCACTCATGCACACATGGCCTGATTCACAAAGGTATACTTATACTTTTGTTTAAGTTTACTACTTTATGGTATTCACAAAGGTAAATTTAGACCAAAAGTCCCACTTTACTACTTTTTGGTATTTACAAAATCTAATTTTACTACTTTTCGGCATTCACAAAGGTAAATTTATACCGAAAGTCTAACTTTACTACTTTTCGGTGTTCACAAAGGTGAACTTAGACCAAAAGTCTCACTTTCCTAGAAGAAACTTGCCTTTGTGAATACTAAAAAGTAGTAAAGTTAGACTTTTGGTCTAATTTTACATTTGTGGATACCGAAAATTAATAAACATGCACAGAAGTGTCAATTTGTCTTTGTGAATCGGGCACACAGTGCTTCTACTTACTTGTGAGTGCCCAAAAGGTGTGCCCAGCTGTCACTCACATACTCATGTACATTCCGCCTCCCTTAGAGTGCCAAGAAGGTGTGCCCAATTACATACACAACACTCCATCCTACCTGTGAGTGCCCAGAAAGTGTGCCCAGCAGAGTACCCAAAAGGTGTGACCAGGTGCCTCTCACATACAGAGTGTTCCTGCCTACCAGGGAGTGCCCAGACGTTGTGCCCAGCTGCCACACACACACATCCACAGTGATCCCACCTACCTGAGAGAGCCCATCACTCCAGTGGATGGCACCAGCGCTAATGATGATGTCTCTGCCCCTTGGTGCCGTTGAGTCCAATGTGCCCACTTTTACAAGCTGGAATTGTTCTTCAGCAGATATCAGTATATTGAGGATGTGATAGGTGGCGGGGACATCTCCGTTTGCATCAAAGAATATTTCATTTCCAGTGCGAGTCTTAAAGCGAATGTGTTTAAGGTAGTGAAGGATCTGAAATATGAGAAAATAATTAAAAACATGTCTTCATGCTTGTAATAGCAATGTGAACAAAATAGACACAGCGTCCTCTATTCCCAGCCTACTAACCCTACTAGGAAGGAATAGGCAAGTCTCGGTGACTCTCAAAAGCTGTCGTTGGGACATTCCTGCAGCCTCATCAGCAGTCAGTGACTGCTTTACACACAGGAAGAACATTGTGAGTTTGGGACCAACCCTCACCCAGCTGATTGTTATAGCTCAGCTGGACTTCCATGTTGGTGAGACTCACACAAAAGATATCACACTTTTAGGGGCTCATTAGGATGGCGGACGGACGCAAGTAGGAGGGACCGTCCGCATGGGCTGCGGCGGTCCCTCCGTGCAAATTAGGATGTGACTGCCACCCTGGCGGTCACATCCTGGATATTTAACATTGCGGCGGGTGCAGCTTCAAGCTGCACCCGCCGCAATGTTAAAAAAGCATACATTGCATATGTATGCAGCAAGCAGCAGGCACCGCGCGGTGCCTGCCGCTTGCTGCATACATATGCAGGGGGTTACCATAGGTACCCCCCATGTGCACCCCCCAGCCCCCCTTCACCCAGGGGGCCCGCAGCGGGCCCCCGCAGTGAATCTCCGTATGCTTTTACATGGCGGAATATCTGCCGCTTAAAAGCATTTCTTTCTGTGCATCCTAATATGGTGGACGGTGTCTGAGAGACACCGTCACCATATTACAGCTTTTCCGCCACGGTTGTAAGCCAACCGCGGCGGAAAAGCTGCGGACGGAAACCAGGACCCACCAGCCATCCTAATGTGGCGGTGGGTCTTTGGTGGGTCCGCTGCGGTTTTTCCGCATCCTCCGGGCCGGCGGTGGATTCCGCCGGCCCAGAGGATGCGGAAAAACCGCCATCCTAATGAGCCCCTAAGTCTTTGAATGAATCTCTGACCTCCAAACTCCCTGTGAGGAATCTGAGTCAACGCTGACAGGGGGTACTGTGTTCCAATTTTAACAACTGTGGTTTCTTGCCCTTGGTGTCCTTCTGCCCCCATAATGGGAACACCCAAACTTGAAACCAAGGGACATATTTACAAGGAAATGGCGGCGCGCGGAGCTGCAGCAAAATTTGCAGCGCCGATCTCTGCTATTCCCAAAACACTGTGTTTTCCCTAGCGCTGGCGCAAAAAATAGCTGCCTAGCATCAACATAGACACTCTTGCACCATAGAGAAAAGGTACCTGTGTTAAAGGAAATGTTTTTTTATGTGCTGAAAGGGACGGCTTCCTGCACATAAACAATCAATAATGTTGTTTTGCAATTTCTATTTGTTCTGCAGAATGCAGAACACATATAAAAAGCAAAAGTGAGGAGAAATGAAGGTACTTCCCGTCCTTGCGCTATTCTAAAACCTGCTATTGTATAGCATTCGTTTTTGGCGCTATCTCAGATGTACAATCAATCAATCAATCATAGAATTTGTATAGCGCGATACTCACCTGGGAGGGTCTCAAGGCGCTTGGGGGAAGGGGCCCACTACTGCTGGAACAGCCAGGTCTTGAGTTGTTTCCTGAAGGCGAGATGGTCGTGGGTCAGTCGGAGGTGGATGGGGAGGGAGTTCCATGTCTTGGCCGCCAGGTAGGAGAAGGATCTTCCTCTGGCGGTGGCTCTTCGGATGCGAGGTACGGCGGAGAGGGCGAGGGTTGTAGAACGTAGCTGGCGGGAGGGTGTGTAGAAGGTCAGGCGGTCGTTGAGGTACTTGGGGCCCAGGTTGTGGAGAGACTTGTGTGCGTGGGTGAGGAGCCTGAACGTGATTCTCTTGCTGACGGGGAGTCAGTGCAGGTCCCTCAGGTGGCCGGAGATGTGGCTGCATCGGGGGACATTCAGGATGAGTCGTGCGGAGGCGTTCTGGATGCGTTGGAGTCTTTTCTGTAGCTTGGCTGTGGTTCCGGCGTAGAGGGCGTTTCCGTAGTCCAGTCGGCTGGTGACGAGTGCCTGGGTGACCGTCTTCCTGGTTTCGGTCGGGATCCATCGGAAGATCGTGCGGAGCATGCGTAGGGTGTTGAAGCAGGAGGAGGAGAAATTCTTCTAAATCTGGGGCAGCATAAAAAACAATGTTTTTTGCAGTGGAATGCCCAAAGCAACACTTATTGCAAGCCTCTTTCATGCAGATAACTACGTAAAAGAGTACCATATTTACAAAGCGGCATTAAGACACAAAATGTGACATCTGATGCAACCTGACTTGATGTGCCCTGGGTCCCTGCCAAATCAGGTTCCCAAGGCCTGTGTTCTTTCCCAAGACTGTACCTTTGTCAAAGTGATTGGCACTTCTATGGCCACAAGTAAGCCCCTTGTAAAATGTGCCATGGGGATCAAGGGCACCGTGACCAGAGAAGACCTTTAAGGGCTGCAGCACATATTGTGCCACCTTCAGAGGCCCTGCGCCTTGATACACACACTGCCACTGCAACCTCCTTGTTTTGATGCAGAGAAAACTGAACAGTAAACATGGTATACAGCCCTTTGTGTCATGCCTGCAATCCACTGCCTAAGACCTAGGTAAGTCACCCTTCTAGCGAGGTGCACTAGACACAAGGTGAGGGTACAGGTGTACGAGCCCTGTACCCATACAGTGTCTAAGTTCATTCTAGACATTGTAAGTGTAGTAAAGCCATAAAGAGTATATGGTCAGGGAGTTGGTCATTATGAACTCCACAGCTTCGTAATGGCTTTACTAAAAACTGGGAAGTTTGATAGCAACCTTCTCAGCACATTAAACCCACACAGCTGCCAGTGTGGGAGTTAATGTAGAAAGCACTCAGAGGGCATCTTAGAGATGCCCCCTGAAAATTGACCAGACCTGGTGTGGTTCGTGAATGGCTGCACACCATTTGCCACCACCAGAATGGTTTCTGGACCCCTGGGTAGAGAGACGATACTCTCTGGGTTCAGAAACAAAACCCATCCTGGGCAAAGGTGTCATGCCTCCCCCCCCCAGGATGGGCAGGGTCCATGAAAGGGGAAACTTTAAAGGCCTATCACCTTTGGACGCTGTCCCTACCTTTTTCTGCTCCCAGCAACTTGCTACCACCAGTTTTCATTCCCACCTTGGGTGGGAGATTCAGCTAGAAATCCAAGCTAGGAAGAGAGGTGTACCCACCATTGCCAACCGCAGCCCTCAGATGGGGGAGGCGAGGCAAAGCACACATCGCAGTCCCCTCCATCTTGAAGATGAGGGGACTCGGCCGATTAGGAAAAGGCCCATGCCAAAGGATGGACACATTGGTCCCGACCTGCACACCCCTTTAAAGCCTCAAAATGTAGTACTAAGGGGAGACCCTGAACCTTGCCTCCTCCGATTCAAGGAAGAAAGAAGCTCTGAAGAACCATGATGACCTAGGAAGGAACGAGGACAACAACTGCCTTGGCCCCAGCCCTACCCGCCTGTCCAGTCTATGACCTGCCTACAGCAGGAATCCCGGTGACTCCAGCAGCCAGCAAGCCCCAGAACCCAGAGGACCTGCCCTGCAACTTTCCCACAGACATTGTCTCCTGTGAGCACCGGATTTGCTCGACCCAAGACTCACCTTTAGGATCCGGACTCATCTGGCTCCGTGATCCTGCACCACTCTGCACTCAATGCCCATGGCCTGAGTTCACGTGGCCCAATACCACAAGGAGGTCTCACCAACAATCCTGACTTGAGATCTGTTGATCACCGACCCTCCTCAAGACTCCCGGCGATGCCTGCAGCCTCAATCTGAAGGGTACCCTCGGCCGGAGCTGGTAAGCAGGGTCGGATTGGTCATGTGGGCAGTTGGGCATTGGGCGATGGACCGGTGCCTCATGGTCATCTGCGGGCTGTTTTTTGAGAGCCCATATAAACTGGCCCACTGAGACTTATTGTCTTCCCCGGTCCTGGCAAATCACTATGAAGTGTTGTTAGTATCACTGCCACTCCCCTGCCTTGCTGTCAAACTGAGGCTGTGGGCCAGGTGTTGGCCCTTTGGGCGTTCTCACCTTGGCCTCCTGTGGCCTGCCTGGCCCACAAGGACGGTCACCTTCCTCAAGCACTTACTTTCAGGCCATGGCGGGTGTGGTAGCCTTCAAGGGGGAGCCATTCTCACCTAAGCCCCCCCTGGAGTAGTGTTCTTTTATTGATCCCCTCCTCTCCCCTGCCAGGTCATACCATACCCTAAGGCTATAATAGGATGAAGAGGGGTTAGTAAGAGAAGTGGCCTCGTAAGGGCCAGGTGTTGTCACCTTGGTCTCAGTGTCTTTTAGGCCTTGCTGGTGGGGTGGGTAGTGTTTGCATGGGCCTCGCTGGGAAGTCAACTTTCCTAGAGGAAAAAAAACATATGATAATGCGTCATTGTGTCAGAGCTGCTGACGTAATTGGGGAAGGACGTTCGAGTTCTGGCGTCAGCTCGAAATCCAGTGATTCTGGGCAAATCACTTAATTTCCCTTCCTATATAATAAATTAATTAGATTTTGTTCAATGTGGCTGATGCTCAAATTGCTCCAATGCCTTTGGGCTGAATTCATGCTATATAAAACTACAAAAAATGCTAACCATTTGGGAATGTCGGACATATCTTTCAGAGTGCCCAAGCCTAATTATGATGCCAATCCGACCCCGCTGGAAAGAAAACTTGATGCCAGAAAACACCCCTTCACCCAAAGCCCCACAGCCTTACGTGGCTCAACCAACAGTGTCCAGTCATTCCCCAAGATCCCAAATTACCTCTCCAGCTGGTGGTCACCTTCAGGAAGTCTCCCAGCCCGAGCCTGCGGCCTCTTTCCGAAACTGAAACTCTCTATTGGAAAGCACAGGGTCCCCGGTGTCCATTTTGCAGCATGCACCCGGCTGCCCAAGTGCTGCTGGGGGTGCAGCTCCTGTTCTGATCGTTAGCCCCTGCAATGCTGACCTCCAGCCCAGGAGCTTGGCTCCCACCCCCTGGGTGGTCTTCTCATCAGCAGTCCCTAAACAAAGACCCCTTTAGCACCATTGGCTAATGTTGGGCCCCTGCACTCTGAACCCAGTAACGCTGGTGGTGCAACTTGAGTGCCCATCTAGACCTTGGGGAACCTTGGTCCTCACCCCCAAAACTCACCCTTGTGAGTTGAGTACTTTCCTCCAAAACCGATAAAAAATTTTCTCCCATAGAAACCCTTGTTGTAAGATTTTGTGCCTAAAATTGGTCTAAATGTGGAAATGCTGATGAATGGAAAAATGTGAACACAATTGCGAAGTTTACAAAGGCGTACTTACCTTGAATGTAGAGATCCTAGGGTGTGGTATCTAGGCATACTCCCCCCCACCAGTACTCCATGTAATCCAAGATAACTCAACAGTAATCTAAAAATACTTTCTGTATGATACTTACTGCATTTGAAAGTGATACAAACCTGTAACAATTGTTATTTCAAGCACAACTGCATTACCCTGAACAGTCTTGTATTTTGAAATATATTCTGATGCCTGAGGATAATTCTGAGGTGAGGAATCTGTAGCTAGGTTGTCTCTACCAGATAAGGTGATACTACAGGTAAGTAATTTGTTCATTCATACCTTACAAATTAATAAAGTTTTTGAATTTTCAGCATTAAATAGTGTATCAGTCATTCTTCTACCTTTAAACTCATTGGAAAATAAACACAAAACCTTATAGCAAAGATCCCAGCACCTCAGAGCCTTTAGACACGAAAGCCACCCATGATAAAGGGACGAGTGTAAAGATTAACTAAAACACTGCAAGTGTTTTTAGGTATAGTTGCAGCATTAGTCAAAAGTCACACTCTTTTCATAGCCAAGGAACATGTTCATGAAAGTCTTCAGGAATATTTAGGTGCACAATATAAACATTTATGCCCTTTCAAACCATTTGACAACCCAAACAAATAGGCCATGTTCTAACTGAACCGTAATCTGGCATTTCTGGCTGGATTGTTCCTATTGGAGTAGAGCCAAGTCTGATTTGCATATGGCTAGGTCCAAAATGAGATGGCATTGTGGGCAAAATAATGATGGGTTGGAATGCTATGCGAGTGAATGCTAGTCATTCAAATTATTATAAGCATTCCTTTTTGGTGTGTTTGATGTAATGCCCTAAGTGGCAAGGGTATGTCCATATTTGGGTCATGTGCTTACTGTGACACTGGAAACATGCTTTTCCCAAATCTTCACCCCCAATAAGGATTAAACCGATCTTGGGATGCTTGTGGCCTGGCAGTTTGGGCTGGCCAGTTTCCGTTGGGAGCACGTCCAAGAGTGATTTGCATATCGCTGGGTCTAAACCGAGGTGGTATGATGGCAAACAAATGCAACTTGTTCTTCTTCAAGAAACTTCACTCGGCCCACACACCACTGGGGGAGCTCCGGGACTCAGAGGGCAACCTCCAAAGTGAGAAAGAGCATGTCATGAGAGTCATAACAGACTCACCAATTCATCAGTGAAAGCCGGGGTCGACAGTTTCCTGGAGGGCATCTCGAAGACAGTGGGTCTGAAAGAGAGAGAGCCTGAACACGCCCTTCACCATGGAACAGCTGCACTTGGCTGATATGACCTCCAAGAGGGGTAAGACTCCTGAATAATGACGGTCTCCCAGTGGAACTTTATGTCGAACTGTGGGACCTGATCGGGCCAGACTTGCTGGATCTCTACAAGGAATTGGTGGGCAAGGGCAGCATGCGGCAATCCTTGAGTGAAGGCATGATAATGCTTTTGTACAAGCAGCAGGAAGAAAGAGAGGACCTCAAGAACTGGAGGCCCATCTTGCTCCTTAATGTGGACTACAACATCCTAGCAAATATAATTGCTAACCTCCTGAAGAAAGTGATAGCGAAGATAGGGTATGCTGACCAGTCCTGTGGGATACTGAGTCGGCAAATCTCGGACAATCTGGCCCTGGTCTGGGACACGATCGAGCAGGCTAAGAGCAACAAGGTTCTGATGGCCTTGGTCAGCCTGGATCAGGAAAAGGAATTTGGCCGCATTTCCCATGAGCTTATGGATTGGACACTCAGAGCTCTGGTACCGGGGGTCTTCTTCTGCAGACGTGGTGACCACAATCTATAGAGATATCTCTAGCATGGCATTGGTTGATGGATAGAAAACCAATCCCTTGCATGTCCTGTCAGGTGTTAAGCAGGGCTACCCACTCTCTTGTCTTCTGTTCATCTGCAGGATAGAGCTCGCCAAACACATCAGACAGACCTGGAACATCAGAGGAGGGAGAGTGCCAGTTAGCAACAGGAAGGGCGAGGTGAAGTGCTTCCTCTACATTGATGAAGTCTTGGTCTTCTGCACAAATTGGCAGTCTATGAAAGAGCTGGAAAAGACTTGAATCAAGTTTGGAAAGGTGTCAGGAGCAAAGAACAACAGCGCCCTTTCGGAAACCCTACTCTTTAGCCACTGGACCCCCACCAGAGACCCACTGCCATTCCTGGCTGATGAGGATTATGAATCCGAAACCGGTCCCAGGATGCTTGTTTCCGGTCCAGGGAAGACATGGCTTGGCAGTTCGGGTTGGACTGTTCCCATAAGGCACTGGGTCAGACTGATTTGCATATAGCCATGTCTGAACTGGGGTGGCTGAGTGGGCTAAAGAATGGTGATGGATTAAACCCAGATCAGTTGACTGGGGGTGAGTGTTTGATTTGCTCAAACGCTCCGTCCATCATCCCCTTTTGTATCACTTTGTTCGCCCTAAGTGTGGCAGGGTATGCTCAGACGTGAGTCCCTTGCTCACTTGGCCACTGGATTCAAGATAGCCTGGCTGATGAGGATTATGAATCCGAAACCGGTCCCAGGATGCTTGTTTCCGGTCCAGGGAAGACATGGCTTGGCAGTTCGGGCTGGACTGTTCCCATAAGGCACAGGGTCAGACTGATTTGCATATAGCCATGTCTGAACTGGGGTGGCTGAGTGGGCTAAAGAATGGTGATGGATTAAACCCAGATCAGTTGACTGGGGGTGAGTGTTTGATTTGCTCAAACGCTCCGTCCATCATCCCCTTTTGTATCACTTTGTTCGCCCTAAGTGTGGCAGGGTATGCTCAGACGTCACTTGGCCACTGGATTCAAGATAGCCTGGCTGATGAGGATTATGAATCCAAAACCAGTCCCAGGATGCTTGTTTCCGGTCCAGGGAAGACATGGCTTGGCAGTTCGGGCTGGACTGTTCCCATAAGGCACAGGGTCAGACTGATTTGCATATAGCCATGTCTGAACTGGGGTGGCTGAGTGGGCTAAAGAATGGTGATGGATTAAACCCAGATCAGTTGACTGGGGGTGAGTGTTTGATTTGCTCAAACGCTCCGTCCATCATCCCCTTTTGTATCGCTTTGTTCGCCCTAAGTGTGGCCGGGTATGCTCAGACGTGAGTCCCTTGCTCACTTGGCCACTGGATTCAAGATAGCCTGGCTGATGAGGATTATGAATCCGAAACCGGTCCAGGATGCTTGTTTCCGGTCCAGGGAAGACATGGCTTGGCAGTTCGGGCTGGACTGTTCCCATAAGGCACAGGGTCAGACTGATTTGCATATAGCCATGTCTGAACTGGGGTGGCTGAGTGGGCTAAAGAATGGTGATGGATTAAACCCAGATCAGTTGACTGGGGGTGAGTGTTTGATTTGCTCAAACGCTCCGTCCATCATCCCCTTTTGTATCGCCATTCTCCATCAAGCAGGATTCACTGAAGATCCGTGGAGTCTGGTTTGACGGAGAAGGTGCCGCAAAGAAGACATGGGAAGAGAGACTTGCAAAAATTAAGCAGAAGCTAGGACTCTGGGGTCTCTGTAAGCTGACCATCGAAGGGAAGTCTTTGGTCCTACAGAACGAGACCCTGCCAGCGCTCCAGTACATCGCTCAAGTGTAGCAGTGCAGCCTCGAACTGCCAAGGCCATCACAAGAACAATTTTCTACTTCATCTGGAGCTCCAAGATGGACAGAGCGAAAAGGCAGGTGATGTTCAAGACCCATGACAAGGGAGACAAGGGAGTGCTGGACACCGTCACCATCCTCTGGAGAATCTTAGTGTGCCAGTGCGTGAGGGGCACCCTAAGGACCGAAGATGAGAGCCATGCTAGCTTTCTGATGGCATGCTTTTTCCTGTTGCCAATATGGAGGCGTCTTGGATGGGCAGGATGGGTGACAACAGGGATAACCCATGGATCTACATGGAAGTGGAAAAGTTCACCAAAGAGTTTGGTCTGAAGGCTGCTGCCCCAGCCACTTGGACTCCAAAGATCCTCCAACACCAGATACATGTGAAGTACTTCAGCAAACTGATTGACCCCCTCTACTCTGCCACAGCATACCATGTGTGGGAGAACTTTGCCTTCAAGTGCCTGACCAACCAGCACAAGGATATCACCTGGTTGGCCATCCAAGGAGGACTGCCCGTGAGAGCCTTCAATCACGCAAGAGGGCCCAACTAATAGAGGACCTGTCCGAGCACAGCAGGCGAGGCGAACTACCATCTATTGTCTATTCTGGGTGTGTGTGTATTCACAGGTGCTAAGCACGGAGCTTAGGGCCTGGATATCAACATCATGCATCACTGCAGACTCAGTGCTGTACGGTCTGTTCCCAGGGATACAAGCACTCAGGAACTCCACGACTGCTGGAGGCTCCTGTGCTGCTTTAAAGAAGTTCTTCTGTTTTCCAGAAAGCACCTGGTAGTAAGGAAGAAGGAGACATTGACCACTGGCCTGCCAGAAGATGAACCACAGTCTCCTGCATGACTACCCTGGACGGATGTGGAGAAGTGTGGCTATGTGGAGACGTGTGGCTCAATGGTTAGAGCAGGCAGACCTCGATGCAGAGCTCTGGCCAGGGACCAGGGTTCGATTCCCGCCTCGGCGGGTCTCGGGCTCATTAATTCCCCATACCGGATATTCTCGCCTCAGTGCCTATTCCGATCAAGGGTCCCACGCTGCAACTCTGGGCATTAGCTTGCTTAGTCTCCACAACGGCCCCCACAACGCGAGGGATGCCTGGTCTTCACCATGGGGGGGCCCAGGAGTGGACACCTCACAGGGAAAGCCAGGAAGGGTTCCCTTGCAGTAATTGTACAAGCGCCGAGAAACCCAATGCGGGTAGCTGTGCGCTATACAAGTACAAACACATTTACATTTACATTTACGGATCAGACGAGCACAGCAATGACAAAACCTGAGGACTTAAAGACGTCCCTTCTACCCTCACATGGAGAGGGGACCCTGGAAGGCTCAGGCATCAAAGAAGACAGTTACACCTGAGGACACAAAGGAGTACATAAGGCCCTCACCTGGTTGGGGTGGGGGGGCCCGGAGGGGCCACTAACCTCTTTGTCCTTTTTTCTCTGTATCCCATGAACCGGATGGCAACAGGGGAGAGGAGGATTCAGGTGAAGACAGGTGTAGTAAATGTAAAGTGATTTACTATAATGTATTTGATTTACGTGACCTTTTTTATAGACAGGTAAAAGGTCACTGGGATAGCTTGTGCAATTGCTGTCAAGATTCTTACTAATAATAGGGCTTTGTGGAAGGTGACGATTGATGTATCTGAACGAGAAACAAGATCCTCACAAGAGGGGGAAAAAAGAAACTGCTCTTGTTTTCCTAGTGTTCTGGATGAGGGAAGACTTAGCCTGACAGTTCAGCTGGACTGCTCCCATTGGAGCAGCATCAAGACTGATTTGCAAATGGTTGGGTCTAAACTGAGGTGTCAGGATGGTTTGGGATGATACCCCGAGCTTTTGCCAGTGGCTGAGATTAATTTAAGTATTTCATCCATCACCTTCTGTGTATTTGATGAAGTTAGTGCCTTACCAGTACTTTAGTTTATGAAAAAATAAGTACTTTATTGCTAATACAATGAACTTACTGTACATAATCATTTGTTGTAATTGACTGAATCTCGCACAGAGGCTACTTACCCCTGGAGGACGCTGAAACCACCACCGCTGAGTTGTTGTTGCTCACTCTGTCGGGCCACCCGTGTTGCAGCTAGGAACTACTCCCGCCCGCCCAGGGACCACAATTCCCGGCAGCATTTGTTCCAGCGCCCGGGGGCGCTTAAAACAGCCGGGATGTGAGCGGGCCGCGCCAAGCTAAGCCCGGGCAAAGGGCGGGCTGTCCGGGGCTGGCAGAGGCTGGGCTGGGGCCCCCCTCCAAGAACTTGGGCTCAAACTGCGGTACACAATCAGGAACATTCAGTGGGTTCCGTAACAAGGGAGGCATTTGATTATGATCAATGTTATATGGGGGGCTACTCGAGATTGCTTTGGGGTCTACGACCAGGGGGTGTTGTAGGCTTGTTGTGTTTGGCTAACTAGGGTGGCTGTGATTGGCCTCTATAGTGGGCACTGTATTTTTATCTGAGTTTTGCAAGTTAACCCAGACGAAACTGCTGTAAGTCTATATACCAAGAGACCTTATACACATTGGCCAGCATGGTCCAAACAAGGTCATCCAGGCACACTCTTCTCACACCACCTGACCCTCGTTTGGTTGGTAAATCAAAGGGAAATCCCCCCTACACTTGGCAAACCAACAGCAATAGATAGAATGTTGCGCAAAGCTATTGGGGTAGTGGCAAATGAAATAGAGCACACAGAGAGGCGTCTCTCATTAACCCCGCAAATTGATCTAACGCCCTCATGACAGGATTGTGATATCGAAGCTCCTCTAACCCCATCAATTATTCTGCCAGACTCAGAGTTAATTGATATTCCCTGTGCCCAGGTGGGGACCACAAATGAACAAGGGACACACACCAAGGGGGGAGACGGCACAAACTGGTAAGAAAAAGAAGACTAGCACTCATAAAGAAAGGCAGAAGAGGGGTAAACCCACTGAGGCGGCGATTGAAAAGCCCAGTACAGCACATGGAGGGAGAGAGCTACATACACAAGACCCCCCAACGTGGGTAGCCCAAATTATCACTGACCTACAGACCCATTTTGAGCAGCTTATTAACACCCAAATGAAATTAATTCTTAGCAGGTTGGACAAGGTAGTAACCCTGGTAAACACAAAGGGGCTGGGGGGTGGTATCACACTGCCCCTACCAACCAGCATCATAGTAGGGGAATCTATTACCACTAACCCGGACACGGCATTATCTAGTAACCCCCCAATAGGACAAACTACCACCGCCATATGCCCTTTACAACCCCCAGGCCCCCAGTGGTCACACATTAGCCAGGTACCCAAGGGTCACACTACTACCTCAGGTGAGGTCACCTCTGGGAGGTCAAAAGGCACTCACCAAGCCACTGTACATAGACAGCCTTCACCAGAACCCCCAACTCGGTGCCAAGCAGAAGGGCCCCCCCCCAGGGCAACCACTAACCCTCTACCCTGTATAAACATACCCCCCGAAGCGACCCCATATGTAATTATATTAACGGAGGTCCTGGAGTCGAGGCCAGACCAGACAGAGGCCTATGACGAGCTTAAAAACAAAACTATGTTCTGGCTGAACAAGCATAGGCCTCTAACAGGTACTGAACAGGGGGAAATGTTGTTGGTCCACAGGGTGAACTGGCCCAAGGATACCACCGGAGATTGCGCGGTGGTAAACTTTAGGAACCATCACGTTTTTGATCAAATAGTAAGGTGGGGACCGACTACCTATTCTAGTAACATCAGATCCATGCCCTTAAGTTTCTTCTATTTAAGGGGTATCCGAAGCCAGGGTTTAGATCGCGTTTGGCAAAGCAGAAGTGAGTGTAACTTGGTTGGGTTCTGTCGCCCACCCCTACATGCGCCCCTCATGAACCAAGGAGCAATAAACCTGAAGAATAGATTTGATCCCTTGATGTCCCTGGAAGAGTTGGACTGACTATTGAAGGATAGAGCCCCCAAAAGAGATACTGTAGGGTAAAAGGCTCCTTCCCGGACATTGCACAGCCCACAATTATATTCCATCACCCCTTACTGACTGATTCATTAGGTACAGTTGCTGACACCAGCACACGGAAGCCCTCTGGCAACCATGCGCTTTACAAAACACATATATAAAAATAAATTGTCTTTTGTCCTTAGCAGTCTTCTGTCTGATGATCCCTGAATGTTCACACCTGCTGTCTTAGCTTTACTTCCCACCCTCTCTCTCCTTTCCTTAGCAGTCATCCTACACATGATGTCTTGAATGTTCACATCTGCCATCTGGGCTCTCCTTCCCACACTCTCTCTCCTTTCCTTTGCAGTTGACTGACTGATGATCTCTGGAATGTTCACATTTGCCATCTGGGCTCTCCTTCTACCCTCCTCTTAGTTACCTCTTGAAAACAGCAAGCACAGAACAGGACTCAGCACAGCTCCAGCCACATGATTTATCGCCAAGGGTCTATAAACTACAACTTGCTGCAGTGATTTTGAGGCAGGCAGAGGTCCCTGCTCTGAAGCACCATATGCAGAAGACATTTCCATCGCAACTTAAGCTCATCATCTTTGGTCGCTCTCAGCACACCATGAGACTGACGCTGAAGAAGTAGAAAAAAAGAGAAACTCAGGCAACAGGCCTTCTCCTTCTATGTACCTGGGATCTGAATGCTGCAGGTTTGGCAAACCCTGCTCCAGTTAGGAAAGAAAAGCATAAACAGTGGTTGCTTTGGATTTAGATAGATCACACCTTTTTATCGAGTGGCAGTTCGATGCATTCTGCCATAAATGGATCTGCCATAGAACAAATTGTATAAGAACCATATACAAGCAAGAAAAATTGGACCCCAAAATCAGAAAATACGCATAACATAAATACATTCTGAATAGTGATTGGGTCTTATTTAGAGTTTGGGGAACTGGGAACATTGCAAATATCCAATCTGTCGAACTACACATGCATCATAGCCTATAATAATATGGAGGCTCAGATAGCCTCATTGGTTCATGGAGTAGTCCTTCTGCAATACTCTAAGCGCCTCATTTATGAGGTTTTGCCGTAGGGAAGCGCAGCGGGCCTTTCTACTGCGCCTCCCTATGGCAAAAGAAAAGGGCAGGAATGTGCTGTATCTATAAGATACGGCGCTTTCTTGTCCTGTTCCTCTGCGCAGCGCTCAGTGGGCTGCCGAGTGCCAATGCAGACACCTTTGCACAATGGGTAATGTTAATGTAAATGTTAATGTTAATAATGACTTGTAAAGCGCACGTACACCGGGTGGTTTCATGGCGCTGTGAAAGGCTCTGAAGGCTACCAGTGGACCCATTAATTATAGGCTTGTGAAATTGCCATGTTTTAAGGGACTTCCTGAATTGCAAGAGGTCAGTTCAGGACCGGATTTCCAGCAGGAAAGAGTTCCATAATCTGGGGGCAAGTGTGGCAAATTTGCGACCTCCCTGCCGTACCCAATGCAGGGATAGTGAGGAGTGAGAGGTGAGCAGAGCGCAGGTTACGAGAGGGAGTGTGCCTGAGTATCAGGCTGTTAATGAATTTGGAGTTATTGCCGTGCAGGGATTTGTATACAAGGCAGCTCACCTTAAAAGCACAGCGTTGAGGTATAGGGAGCCAATGTAATTTCCTCAGCAGAGGGGTTGCAGGCTGCCATCTAGGTTGACAAAGGAACATTTTGGCACCCTGATTTTAGGCCATCTGCAGTCGTTTGAGCAAGCGCCCAAATACACAGGATTAGCATAGTCCAGGTGCGACAGGACAATGGCTACAACCACTTAGATCAGAACTTCTTGTGTAAGAAAACGGTGTATCTTCTTAATCTTCCTCAGTTGACAGGTCACTGTTGAGGTTGACTCCTAGTGTTTTGGCGGATGGGGAGGGAGAGGGTGGAGGACCCAGCTCTGATGGCCAGTAGTGTGGGTCCCAAAACGTATGGCTGTCCCCAATAAGAACAAGCTCCGTCTTACCAGGGTTTAACTTAAGGTGGTTGTGGTCCTTCCATTGTTGAATATGTAGCATGGTGGCCTGAAATTCAGTGAGGAGATGTGTGAGTTGTCAACCGAAAAAACTAATTGCAGGTCATCTGCATAATTAAAGACCGTCACCTTCCTGTCCTTAAGGGACTTGATCATGGGAACAATGTAGAGATTAATCAAATGGGGAGAGAGAGCAGAGCCCTGTGGAACACCACAGTTGGTTTTACGTAGTGGGGCCAAAAAATGGTCTTGCCGGACAGCCTGGGACCGATCCTCCAGGAAAGAGGTGAGCCAGTGAGCCGGCACACCTTGAATACCAGCATGTTTGACACAGTCGATCAAAATAGTGTGGTCGACCGTGTCGAAGGAGGCGGAGAGATCAAGTAGCACTAGTGCCTGGGGGGAGCATTTATCAGTGTTGTCGCGAAGAGTGTCCATGACAGCTAAAATTACAGTTTCAGTTGAATGGGCCAGCCAGAAACCTGCCTGATAAGAGTTGAGGTATTTAGGTTCCTCCAGGAAGGCGGACAAGCATTTGGCTACGTGGGCCTCTAGCACTTTTGCCAGAAATGGGATTAGGGAGATGGGACGGTAGTTAGGCAGAAGTGCGGGGTCAGTGTCAGATCTCAAACGTTGATCACCTTCCGAGTGGACAACTTTTCACCAATTCCCACCGTCCGCAACCAGCCTCAGAATTAAATACTGAGTCTGCCTTCAGATCGGGGGAAAGGGGAAGTGGAATGACAAAACAAGAGAGACTGCCTCTGGCCACAGGTCTTCTTCTGGAATTCGTCTTTTATTGTAGCTATAAAATAAATTACACCAAGAATTACTTAACCCTACTCTTTTCTAGATTTGTACCTATATATAATTTCTAATACACTATCCTTTACCTGTGTACAACAGAGATAAGCCCCTCTCAATAAAGTTTTGTCAGTATGTTCATTTGATCAACTGCAAGAACTCCTGTTAATGAAGCAGACTATAGAAAATTGAATAATTTTCTTTGATATTCTGATAGTCTCTGCCAGCACTTAATTTCCAGAACTGGAACACATTTATATAATGACAGATGAACTTTCACAGTCTATGTAAAGTTGACTTTTTCCGCGTCCTCATCCCAAACAAACGTAACTCCTTTTTTGAGTAATCGAGTGATAGGACTCAACTTAAGAGAGAAATCGGGGAAAACCTTCTATAAAAATTTGAAAATCCAATTAAACTTTGAATCTCTTTGACATTTTTCACAGAAGGCCAATCTTGAACTGCCATGACTTTCGTCAAGTCCATACTGACTCCTTCAGGGGACAACACGAAGCAGAGAAATTAAACCTTACGCACATGCAATGCGCATTTCTCCTATTTCACAAAGAGATGGTTATCAAGCAATCTTGACAAAATGAACCGCACATGTACTTCCACATCATCAGAGAAGATCAAAATGTCATCTATGTAGACGACTGCTATTCTGTCCAAGAACCCTCGAAGGACATCATTCAGGAAGTGCTGAAACGCTGCTGGGGCATTACACAACCCATATGGCATTACCTGATATTCAAACAAGCCATATCGGGTTCGAAACGCCATCTTTCACTCATCTCCGGGAGAAATTCGAATTAAATGATAGGCCCCCCGAAGGTCCAATTTAGTGTATACTTTAGCATTTTTTACTTGATCCAATAATACTGAAATTAAAGGAAGAGGATATCGATTTTTTATTGTTACTTGGTTCAATGCTCGATTATCGATACATGTTCGAAAATCTCCATCCTTCTTAGGTATGAAAAATAAAAGGGGAAGATACAGGGGATTTTAAGGGACGTATAAATCCATTAGCCAAATGCTGATCCAAGTAGGTCTTCAAATATTGATTTTCAGCTTCTGTTAAGGCATAAATACGACTACAAGGCAAAGCCGATTCTGGTTCAATTTTGATTTTACAGTTGTACGGGTGATGAGGAGGAAGCTTCTCTGCTTCTCTCTTGTCAAACACAGAGGATAGATCTCGATATTCCGGTGGTATCACTTTTGTTTCCAAAGAAAAAATTTGAACAGGATGACTTGCTAAGCTTCTAGCCAGGCATTCTTCCGAATGCCTGGGGTGTTCACAGAAACAGTTCTCTCTGCAGTAAGGAGAGTTCATTATTACTGTTCTTTTGCACCAATCAATACAGGGATTTTGCTCTGTCAACCAAGGAAGCCCCAATATTAGCTGAAACGGAGGTGCATCTATCAATTTGAAAGCAATTAATTCTGTATGTCCATTCAACCCAGACAATTCAATCATTTCAGTTTCATGGGTGATCTGCACTGAAGATAAATTTGTACCATCTACAGCTCTGACAGCTTCTAAAATTTCTTTTTCACAAACTTTATACCCATTTGTTGAGCATATTTAATATCGCAGAAGTTGCCTGTTGCTCCAGAGTCAATCACAACAGGAACTCCATGAATGACTTTCTTTTGAAAACTAGCGGAAAATGTAACTACTAAGTGTGGCGCTGATGAAGGCAAGGTATTTGCTACTTGTTGAGAAACTGGAACTGACTTCTTTTCTGCTTCCACCTGTGCAACTCCAGGCGAAGCTGACCTTTTACTGACTGAGACGATTTTGGTTTCTTTGGGCAATCTTTTACAAAATGCCCTGCTACACCACAATACAAACATAATTGACTTGTTCTTCGTCTTTCTTTCTCTTCTTTTGATAGGGGGCCTCTGATAGAACCAATTTCCATAGGTTCCTCTGAAGACACATGCTCTGCAGAACTCTGAACATCAACCTTAGATCAATCAAATCGGGGCGGCTGCATTCAAAAATCTTTTTTCTTTTCACTGTGTCTCTCACTCAGGCGATGATCAATCTGCAGAAATAAATCTATTAACTCTGAGATTTCAGTTGGTCTGTTAGGGATTTTCGCCAGTGCATCTTTCAACTCATCTCTCAAACCTCTGTAAAAAATCGCAGCTCTTTTTTCCTCCGGCTAATTTGACTCTACAAGTAAATTTTTGAATTGAGCTAAATACCCCACCAAATCTTTATTGCCTTGTTTAAGCTCAAGTAATTCATTGTCTGTCGCTTGACAATCAAATATTCTCAAAAATTCAGTTTTAAATCGGTGAAAATCATATAACACTGGATAATTTCGGGTAACCAATGACATTGACCAGGCGACAGCGTCACAATTCAGATACGTCAGCATGAATGCCACTTTTGATTGATCTTCTGCAAAGATTATGGGTCGACACAAAAAATGTAACGAACACTGAGTGAGAAAAATCTGAGCCTTTTGGGGGTCTCCATTAAACCTCTCTGGGGGTGCCAAAGGGATCACTGGTGATATTGAATGAATAACCTGCGTTGCTATATCTGAGGGAGATGAACTACTGGACAATCCTTCTGTATACTTAAAGTCTGAACCTGAAACTGCTGAGGCCTCCATTTCATTTCATTTCTGTCTAGTTTGAGATGATTCTTGAGACGCCCTTCTAACTTCCACTCTAAGGGATTTATTATCTTCCAAAGCCTTAGTTAACTGAGATTGCATACCATCTAAGATGGTTGCCAAGGTCTTTAAATCGATTCCTTCAGCTATGCCACTCAGAAGGAGATTTTAAGCCTCAATTAAAAAGGCTTAATGTGAAGGCACTTCAATCTGTCAGATCTCAAACGTTGATCTCCTTCCGAGTGTACGACTTTTCACCAATTCCAACCATCCGCAACCAGCCTCAGAATTAAATACTGATTCAGCCTTCAGATCAGGGGAAAGGGGAAGTGGATTGACAAAACAAGAGAGACTGCCTCTGGCCACAGGTCTTCTTATGGAATTTGTCTTTTATTGTACCTATAAAATAAATTACACCAAGAATTACTACACCCTATTCTTTTCTAGATTTGTACCTATATATAATCTCTAATAGACTATCCTTTACCTGTGTACAACAAAGATAAGCCCCTCTAAATAAAGTTTTGTCAGTATGTTCATTTGATCAACTGCAAGAACTCCAGTTAATGAAGCAGACTGTAGAAAATTGAATAATTTTCTTTAATATTATGATAGTCTCTGCCAGCACTTAATTTCCAGAACTGGAACAAATTTATAGAATGACAGATGAACTTCCACAGTCTGTGTAAAGTTGCAGAGCTTCATGAAATGTTATTTTTTCTCCTCAAATGTATTTCACCAAAGCTAATTTTTTGTTTCAATTGTCAGTCTCAATATAGTCTCATTACTGATGCAAATTCAATATGACTTTCAATATCATCTTTAGTTTTTTGTAGATTTTTACGATTAATAAATAGGAACGCTCTTACTTGAAAGGTTAATTTAGCTGGCTTCTCTTCACTGAAGTGCTACTCAATACCTCGATAATTCTGCACTCCTCAATGAAGGGACTTTGATGTACAAACTCAGTTGCTGAACCTAAACTAGGTCAGAAATCTCTCGCTGGATTTTTCCCTGCCAAGAAAAACTTCAATGTAATCTCAATCAAAATTTAATGAAGCTTCTTTTACTTTCCTTACAACTATTAGGCGGCTCCTAATAAACTCCTCCGGATTTTCTCACAGAAAACTTCGGAACGCCGAGGTACTCAACTGTCAGCTGTAGCTTCACAGTTGGAGTGCGCAGAGCATTGAAAACCCTACGGCGTCTTGAACAGAAACAACTAGAACACGCACCTCTCTTCATGGCGCGCATCGATGGAACATCCAGCAAAGGTTGGAGAGCTAGCAGCTCAACCAGAATTGAGCGCAGGGATGCCCTCCAGGTAAGCCCCAATCGCCGCCAACGCGGGTATTTGGACCATTGTCTTCTTTTTAAAAGTGCAGAGGAGAAAATGACATTTGCGCTGGAACAAGGAGGTGAGGTACTGCATTAAAGGGTCTGATATTTATCAGGCAGCATTAAAAAATTTGCGTTCGAAAAGGTATACCCTTATTCGTCAGCCACCTACGCCCCACCAGTAAGGAACCCAAGTAACACTGATCAATCAGATGAGGATTCATCTAACAGCAGCGGGTCCAGCAACAATTCCTACAAACAGGAACGGAAAAGAGGCAATTGGGGCAACCGCAACAACAGAGAGAGATCGGGCTACTACAATCAACCATCAAGATGGCCACCACTCCCCCAAATGGGAGACGGAGCACACCAGTTCCCTTTCCAACAACCTCCATTCCCATTGATGGGTTGGAGCCCAGCATTCATGCAACCACCGGGCTTCCTCATACAATACCAACAACCTTTTTTAGAGAGAGGCCGGAGAAGAAGAGGGAAGAGGAGAGGGTCCAACCAGGTATCCTGGGAAGACGAAGATGCAGTAGGCAACCATACACGCAGCAAGAACCCCCAACTGGGAACGAGCGGGCTGTAGGCCTCATCACTAACTTATCGGACAAAAGATTAACAGAGACAGAGACCAGGGTCCTTGAAAAGGGCTTAGGCTTTGTCCCGACCTCCCGCCCCGATAAATTTAAGCTCCATTGCTAGCTGTCGACCTTCTTTAGGAAACTGAAGCTGAAAGCTTTCTTTGAAGGCAAGGATGACCCAAATGAAGCAATTCGTAAAGGGGACACAGGACTTAGACTGGACTCTACATTCAACCCCCCACCTCACACAGTACCGGCATCCATCAGTGCTTTTGAACAGGCTGTCTTTCTTGACCTGGAAACCTGCCAGGATCCTACTACCTTTGGCAACTTTAGCACAGCAGAACATCATGCTCTACAGGATCTCCAGAATGACCCAGATATAACAATAAAACCTGCGGACAAGGGCGGTGGCTAAGTAATCCAAAACACCAGGGATTACGAAAGGGCATGTCAAGTCCTCCTTGATGAAAAAAATAACTACATCCCCTTAAATAGGGATCCGACCGGGGACCTTCGGATACGGATTTCTAACCTCGTAAGAAGATAATAAAGCAGATTTCCTGAGCACTAACAATAGTGTTACACCTTACTTCTACACATTGCCTAAAACGCATAAAAATAAGAAGCCTCCACCCGGACGTCCCATTATCTCCGGCATTGGTTCCCTGTTGGAGCCACTGTCGCAGTTTTGTGACCATTACCTAAAGCCGATTGTGCAAAATACTACCACGAATTTAAAAGACACAAAAAGTTTACTTCAGCTTTTGCAAGATCTACACTTTGCCGAAAACACAGTGACATTAGTCACATTAGACATCGAAAGTCTCTATACAAGCATTCCCCAGGATGATACCATCAGGGTCCTCGGTGAAGCATTGAATACAGTGGTTTGGAATTACCAAACTCCTAAGGAGTTTATCATCGAATGCGCCACATTAGCGCTAAAAGAAAATTTCTTTCAATACAAGGGCCAACTATTCCTACAACGTCCTGGTACCTCTATGGGTAGTACTTTCGCCCCAAGCGTGGCAGGCCTGTATGTCGCAGATTTTGAGGCAAGATATATCTTACCACCCAATGGTCCGTTCACTCCATCCATATAGTGCTGGAAACGTTATATCGATGACGTTTTGTTGATCTGGACCAGAAATGGTTTTCCTTTTTAAATACCCATTATCACCATATTATTTACTTCACTCTTAGCACCGCACACATCCCAGTGACTAGTGCGTATTACCATGGGTACTGAGGTGGTGTTAAACGTACAGTTATGGCGCTACTCACTGCCCACCCACCATGTATGGAGCACCAAAAGACCAAAAGACCTACCTGTACGACTAAGACTATCTGCTAATTGTCTGTCTGGTTTTATCTGTATGTCTTCGTTATTTTCTTCCACAGGTGCAGAAACCTAATGTGTAGAAGCCTCCTAAACCAGGAGTTACCTAGGAAGATTATTTTAATATTTTTCTTCCTTTTCCCACTTTTTTACACCCACTTTTCACTTTCACGTCCATAGGTAAGGGTGGGCCTTAGCGCGTCCATACCACCAGGGTCTAGAACACTCCTAAGTCCTGAAGAATGCCTGGTAACCTTACACCGTTTTATAGGCAGAAACATGTTGACTGACGATAATTATTGGAAACAACCACACAACTAATTGTGGACTACTTTCCCAACACATACTTTTAATTATATGCCCTAAGTGACCATAGATCAAATCATTTTTGGTTACACTTAGACATTTTTTATATACCCCTCACCACCATTTAATTTATTTTCAGTGCACGCCCTACTCACAAATCCTGCTCCGCAGTAGTTCTGGCGTCAAAGCATACTAAAGAGGCACTCGGCCTCTTTAGTGGGGCCCAATGATGAAGCATGTCACCACCAGGTGGTGAGTGAGGGCCTTCCTAACCTACCTAAATGAGGCCGGTTACTTTTCTTTCTTGCTCATTCGTGTGGTCCTATATAACCATACAACACTCTTTTGTTGTTTGATCAGGCAGCATTAAGCCAAAAAAGTGGCTTAGTGCTGCATGATAAATATCACGCAGGCTTCTGCGCCACGGAACGTCACAAAAAGTGACATTCCAATGGCGCAAGGGGCCTCATAAAAGAGGCCCTGTGTATGGCTCATAGGGTTAGTATGAGTTTACTGAGTGCTGTAAGAGACAGACATAGGTGCATCACCGCAGTGCTCAAGTGTACATGAGGGTAGGCTGTGTGAAAAGGGAAATACACATAGAAAGGTGAATCTCAGTGTCTGTAATATATCACAACAAAAATATTCAGAGTAAATAAGTACTAATCTAGGCTTAGAAATCAATAAAGGTTTGATGCAAATCACCCTGGAGGAGCCACTGTTTATGTACTTGTCTCTGCATCATGGTGCAGTAAGAGTCCACTTCTGCTCACAGAATGAAGCTCCCCCTCAAATGACAGGATGACTGTGTCTTTGCCTTGGTCCTACTTCACTCTCAGCAGCCTTTCAACTAAGTTAAGGCTCAATAAATACCACAGACATATCCACTAACATGTGTGGCTCTCATCTTTGAAGGGCATTTATTAAAAACAGTAAATGCTGACCAAAGGTGCCTCATGCGCATGCACGATCGCCATCTTAGAATGGTCAACGTTGCTTTTTTATGATGACTATCCTCCGATAACGCTTGGGGTACTGAAAAATGATTATGCGGCTTTGGAGGCAGGAGGACTCCGGGTGTGGGGTTTAAAAGTGGGATTCAAAAGGGGGAGGGTGCAAGAAGAGAGCTGGGGACAATAGCCCCTCCCATGCACTGCCAAGTAAGGTCTGCTGATAACAGTGGAAGGATACATCATTTAGGCAAAACTCTGAGACCAAAATGCTAATTGATGGGAAAAACACATGGACATGGAGGTAAGTCAGTGACACAGAAGTAGGGAAGTGAAATTGACAAAAAGCATCCAATCATGAGGAAGGGGCTGAACCAAAGCCCACTTGAATTCCCTATAATGCACTGACAAAAGTAGGTCTCACACATAGCTTAATCCTTCTGTAGCCAAGACCTAGAACATGGACCAAAATGGAAACCTTTGCAGATGTCTCAGGGCCCTGGAAAGCAATGGGCAGAGCTGTGGGTCCTCTCCCCAACAACTGTATGTGGTGCTCCTCTTCTCCTGATGCTGACAAGGGTGTTGATGGAGCATCAGGGCTCACATTGGTTGGTTATTTCGAGTTTGGAAACCACTGTATTTCTGATAGTGGAGTGGCAGCTGCGTCTGCTGTCAGAAACCTTTGGTAGGTTGTCGGTTCACCAATGCTCCACCGAGCCACAGTGGGAGTCAACCTACCAGTTTGAAGATGATGATGCGGATTTTCATGATACCAAATGCCTTTGCTTTGAGATCTGTAGTTTTCTTGAATCTACTTAAAATGGACACCAGCGAGAATGCACAAAATGGTCACACGTTACATTTTGTGTCAGCCAGCTGCAACATGCAAAGCAACGCAAGGCTTTCCGAGAAATACGCGTGCCAGCTTCCAGCAAGCTATTGCAAAATCTTACATTTCCTTTCAGTGTCAGCGCGACCTGACTGGTCACGTCCGTGCCATGCCCACGTATACCAGAAGCACATATTTCAACTCTATGGAAATACCCCAAATCTGCTTTTGACGATGACACGTGGGCAGCAACACCAGATCATAGACGTATTTCGGGCCTTAGAAGGTTTCATACCAGGATTAGCTTTCACTGATTGGTCCAGCAGGGCATTGTCTGATCAGTGTTACGTATATTGTGATGCCCATCCTCTAGGGCTTGTATCTATAAAATGTCTCTGCACTTTCATAACAATTGGGCACTCAGTAAGCTTTGCTGAGGTCTCCGTGTTGCACGTTTATTTTGCATTCTGATTGGGTTCTCAATAAATCTTGCAAACTTGCGTGCTGAGAGAGAATTGTTTGTGCCTTTTTATTATCCTTTCTCATTTCAGCTTCAACATTTGGTGGAGAATGCGGGCCCATCCCAACTGACTGGCTCCATTGACGGACACTGGTGATTGGACTCTTCGGCACCCTTCTGAAGGAGGGGATTTGAGGTGATAACGTTCCGTTTGTTTATCTCTCCCTGATCTCTCTGGTTTCTGGAAGGGTCGGACCCGGTGGATGGTCTGATTGTTGCCTCTCTGTTGTCTTTGGGGTGATCCTGCTCTTTTCACTCTCAGCACGCTTGTGTTGTTTCTGCTTCTTCTGCCTCTTGTTCTCGGCTTTCTATGTCTGGGCCAGTGTGCTTGTGTGCTGGGGATATTTACACTGCCTATCCGGACTCCATGTCTTTTATGGTCCCTTTTCTGATCACTTTCTTCCTTCTCCTGTTATTGGCTCTGATGGTTTATTTTTGTTTCTGTCATCACGCTGCCCAGGAGGTAACTCATGTTTAGCCGTTTCTCTCGCTCTCTGCGCTATTGACCTTTCTTCGTTTCTGTGCCACGGGCGTGTGTTCATCTCTGTCATTGCTACCTGGAGTCTGCTGCCTTTTCTCACGTACACTTTTTGTCCTGTAGGGTTTGGCCTTGGTCTCCTACGTTCCCTGGCTGGGGACGGCAAGTTTTTGCAGGATTCTTGGCCAGCAGTAACTCTTTGGTGATTTCGATATCGGAAGGCCCTTTGCCTACCATTGAGGGCAAAGTTCTGCACCCTTTCCCCGCCAGCAGAGAGTCACTGGCTGCTGGGAGTGGAGGACACCCTTGCCAGACCGTTTCCGTTGGTTGCAGTGGATGTCGGTATGCTCTGACAGACTGGACGGAGCCCGGTGAGTATACTTGGGGGGGGGATTTTCATCCTCCGGTATTGGGTTGTAGCAGTTGGCCCCTCATTGTTGAGCTGTGGCACTTTTGGCTCCCCTGTGGGTGGTAGCAGGTAGCCCCCCGTTTTAGGGCATGGGAGCTTTGGTCCCCAGATTGGCACATAGTGTTTGTGCCTGTTAGGTATCGCGATACGGGTGTCCGGGTTGGCTGCCAGATTTTGTTTTCTACTGTGTATTTGTTGATCATAGTTTTGTTTGTTCTCATGAGCTCTGATCTGGGTCCAGCACTAACGCCCGTCGCCCTGCCTGGGTTCCGCCTCCACCGTCCCCCTGGAGACATCCTTTTAGGTGCCAGAGTGGTTCTCGTTTCGTGCCTTGGGATTCTTCTTGGCACGAAGAGGGGGGTGTGACGCTTGGTGCACCGGTGTTTCTTTTCTCAATCATTGTAGGTTTCATTGCATTCTTTTATTGTGTTCTTGCGATGTGCTTGGCTTATTTAGTGGCCAAATACTGTTTGGTATGTTTTCACTTGGTGCTAGGTTCTAAATTTCCTTTGCCAGCTAATCCATTTATTCTGGGTATTAGAACGTTACTCGACGGAGATCTGATACAAGACCTTTACCTCACACACCCATTTACCAACGTTGCCAAATAAGTACTTCCATCCATAATACTCTCTGGCCTCTAAAAGGCACTGGCTGTAAAGATTTATTAATGTGCATTTCTCTAAATTTCCATTAACGTGCATTTCTCTAAATTTCCAAAACTAAAAAGAATTTCTGTTATTCCCCTTACTCTTTTGGGATTTGTAAAGCAGACCCATACACATTCTCAGCACATAGGGTTTTTTCTACAGCGCTGTCGCATAGGATCCACAGAATTTGTCCTAAATGTTTTATGTGATTGTCTGAACTGTACGAAGCAATTCACCACTTTTGCTCCATTGTTGGATGTCGGGACCCTGTGGCACAGCCACAGACAGGGTCTCTTTTCCTATCTTACTTACTTCACGGGCCACCAATGCTCCACAAACAACCGGGATCTGGCTTCCTTCTTCCTTGTGAAAAAAGCTTTGGTGAATTGGCACACCGTGACCTGCTGGGGTGATTGATGGATGGCTTTCTTGTTGCCCTCTGGCAAATACTGTGTGGCTGAAATATATATGAAGTATTTCTGTCAACCTATTGTATCACATGTTACCATTTTGAAGTCCACTCTGCAACCCATCTGTCTGGTATATTTGAACAGTTATTTGTGAAGCATTTAGAACTAGCTGCTGCACTATACACAACTCAACCATGGGGAACAGAAATAGTAAAAATAATTTAAATACAGCTCATCCGGCCTCACCCAAGAACTCACCTGCCAATATCGTTGGTTTAAAAAGAGGTTTAAGCTCAATTATATACACCCACAAATGGCACAATCTCACATCTAAAAACCCGGAACTGCAGTTCCCATGTAATGGCACATATGACATGGCAAGGCATTTCGACTTTAGAGCAATGTTTGGCAGATATAGAGTCAGCTCCAGAGAGCAAATGACGAGGCAGCATCGGGGGAGGGGTGGGAGGCGCTTCTGCACCCACTCCAAATTCACCAAAACTGATGCTAAAGAGCGATTCTTTAAATTGTCAAGCACTACTACAACGGCTCATTGAGGGCTCACTAACAGTTGTCCTTAGCACGAGCAGAGTTAATAAACAAAGCACCCCAAGCTCATTTGACATTTGCTAAACAAACTAACACCCAGACATCCACAGATAGCAATACCCCACTACCAGCACAATATGACTGGGAAGTAGGAAAGTTTGGATTTACAGACTCAGATTTAGTAACATGGGGGGAATCTAAGTTGCAGGACACGCTTAAATATGCGGTAGACAAATTGCAACAATGGAAACAGCTAATACACACATGTGCAGTGATCGATGTAGCCCAGACCTTGGCTCATTGCACCACCGCAGCCAACACAACAGAAGTTCCATCGCTTATCATGCCCCTACGGGAAATACCGCCACCACCCGGCAGTTCGTCAAATGATTTAGCATATGTTAATGGTCCAGGCAGGACTTTAATTGTTTTACTAGAGACTTTCCCAAGCTTAAAGATGAACCAATAATTAAAGTGAATGGCTGGCCTGGGAGGATTACTATGGAGAGATTTTGACACATTGTTTAATATAATTGTCCCAAAGGACCTTTGGGAAGAATGTAAACGGAAGGTCGGGTGGTCAGGTGTGGAGCCACCGAGGGGCAAGGGCGGGATGCCAGGTCCAGCAGCAGATGGATTATACATTAAGGTGATAGAACATTTGAAGGAGAAGGTACTGGAAGATAAGGATGATTGGATTAAAATAACGAGTACTAAACAGGAGAAGGACGAAAGTGTGAATACATATTTCGACCGCCTCCTGCAAGTATATAGGCAGAACAGTGGATTGAAAATCCCTATGGGGGATGCAATGCCGGCCCTGGTAACAACATTTGTACAAGGTCTCACACCACCTATCAAAACACTCTTGCAAACTTCTTTTGTCTGCTGGCAGCAAGAGCCGATAGAGAAAGTGTTGCCGGCAGCAAGGTACTGCTCAGATTTTCAGTCTAGTGCGCAGGCAATGGAGACAGAAAAAGTAAAGAAAGAAAAAGTAGGGCTAATGGTAGCACAAGAACGATTTTACAGCAACAGCAGAGGGAGGGCAAAGAGCAGAGGGGGGGCACGAGGCGCAGGAAGACAACCGAACAGTAGGACGCCTTCCTTACCCCGCAGATCAGCCTCCCTGCCACCACAAGGAACAGCATGTTTCTATTGTAAGGACCCCAACCATTGGAAAGCAGATTGCCCAATATTAAAGAAAAGGAATGAGGACTATAGGTACACACAGAACAGCGGGCAGGAGGGCCGACACCAGCAGACCAATTACAATAGGCACACAGGGTTCAGGAACAATGCGCCACAAGAAAATGAGCCTCAACAACAGCAGCAATGGACAGGAGGGGAGGGGTGGACCCCAGTAGGCAATGACTGGCCCCAACCACCGCCTCTAATATCATGCTAGGGGTGCCTGAAAGTGGGAAACTGTGTAATAACCCCAGCAATAGCAGTGGATCAATCCGGACCTTATGTAGAGGGAGAACAGAGGGGCTCAAAGATCAATGCTGAAGGCACTTACAATGCCCGAGGCTCCACTTTCTAGGATTACGGTAACCGCAGTAGGCATGACTGGACAACCTATTACAGAATACCTTACTGAGCCACTACAATTTGTGGTAGGTACAATATCAGTGCACCATCAGTTTATCCTTAGCAGATTTTGCCCAGTAAATTTGCTGGGTAGAGATTTGCTATGCAAATTGCAATGCACCATTCACTGTTCACCAACAGGGGTCTTTCTAGAGAGCAAGACCAATGTCCTCATGTTACAAGCCTTCATGACATGCACTGACCACACAATACCACCAGAACTACGCAACTGTGTGCCGCCTGAAGTCTGGGCCACCAGTGCCAATGACGTAGGGCGGGTATTAAACTACCCACCAGTCCAGATAAAACTAAAGCCAGGAGCAATTCTCCCAAGAGTGCCACAATACAAGATTTCTAAAGAGGGGGAGGAAGGCATCGCACCAGTCATGCAGGACCTCTTGAAGCAGGGAATTCTAAGGGAGATTTAGTACAGTCAATGTAACACACCCATACTTCCGGTGAAAAAAGCTACAAAGGGCTCTGACGGGGCCCCTGTCTACAGATTCACACAGGATCTGAGAGAATTGAACAAAATAGTGTTGCCCTCTTTCCCGGTGGTCCCAAACCCAGTAACAATATTATCCAACATCCCAGTGACAGCCACCACCTTCACAGTGATGGATCTTAGCTCCGCCTTCTTTACCATCCCCTTGCACCCTGACAGCCAACATTTCTTCTCATTTAGTTTCAGACAGAAGAGGTTTTGTTGGACGAGGCTCGTGCAGGGTTATACAGAGTCACCTTCTATTTTCTCACATGCCTTGAAAACAGATTTAGACTCCCTGTTATTTAAGGAGGGATCCAAACTTATCCAGTATATTGATGATCTATTATTGGCCTCGCCTTCAAGGGAGGCTTGCGTAAAAGACACCATCGCTGTCCTGTGCCACTTAGCACTTAAGGGTTACAAAGTCTCCCCAAAGAAGCTACAGTTGTGCCTCACCTCTGTGAAGTATCCAGGCCACGAACTAACAGAAGGCACCCGGAAGCTACTGCCTGACAGAATATCGACCATCATCCATTTTCCCAGACCCCGCACTCAGAAGGAGGTTAAAGCATTCTTAGGAGTAGCAGGCAATTGTCGTCACTGGATACCCAATTTCTCTCTCATTCCGAAACCCTTGCAGGCACTCACACACAAAGACATACCTGACATTGTACCTTGGTCACAGGAATGTGAGAAAGCTTTCAATGAACTGAAAAGAGGGTTGCGTGAAGCACCAGCATTAGGCATCCCTGATTATAGCAAGGATTTTCACATGTTCTGTCACGAGAAGGGAGGTTGATCAATGGGGGTCCTGGCTCAGAAACATGGAGCCTTCTACCGCCCAGTGGCATATTACTCTGCAACGCTAGACCCAGTGGCCTCAGGGCTCCCGCTGTGCCTGAAAGCGGTGGCAGATGTGGCACTTGCCATGGAACAGTCAGACAACCTAGTGTTAGGACACACACTAGTGTTACACGTTCCACATGCCGTGGACACACTTCTCACATCCACTAAGACACAGCATCTGAAAAATGCATGCCTCACCAGGTATGAGTGTGTACTGTTGACACCACCCATTGTCATCAAGAGATGTACAACTCTGAATCCTGCGTGTTTGCTACCAACTGAACACGAGCTGGAGGATTTTGATTCAGATGATTCCTTTCATGATTGTGCCATGGCCATAGATAGGCCTACAAAGGTACGCCCAGACCTTAAAGATACACCACTCACAGATGCTCAAGGAGATTTGTTTGTACATGGGTCATGCCTGAGGGATGACATAGGGGTGTTACAAGTATCCTATGCAGTGGGCACAGCTACTAAATTATTGGAAGGTGGGAGACTGACCGCAGCGAAGAGTGCACAGGCAGCGGAACTCGTGGCACTTACAAGGGCATGTGCGCGGGCTGAAGGGAAGAAAGTGAATATATATACAGACAGCCAGTACGCCTTTGGGGTGGTCCATGACTTCGGCAAGCTGTGGTCAATGAGGGGATTCCTCACATCAGCTGGCCAACACAATTGATTTGTGACCTTCTACGAGCACTGCTACTTCCTTCCAAAGTGGCTATAATAAAATGTGCCGACCAATCCTCATCAAAAGACCCCGTTTCCAGAGGCAATGCTTTCATTGATCAAGAAGCAAAGAGGATAGTGCTTACAGGCTGCCAGCTAACCATGATACAATTAGCGGACAGTAAAACAGACACCAGGGATGACAGTGATTCCTTACATTTTGACCCCATACAGATTCAGATGAGGGCGGGCAACAGGGAAAAAGAGGAATGGGCCAAACATGGCTGCGTACAATCCAAGGAGTGGTTATGGACGGGGCCTAATGGAAGGATATGTTTGCCCTCTATCATGCTCCCTTCAATGGCCAGACTCTTTCATGGGCCTTCACATGTAGGACATGATGGGATGATCAGATTGTTTTCCCAATGTTGGTACAATTCCAAATTTCTTCAGACAGCAGAAAAACTTTACAAGCAATGTTCTGTCTGTGCCAAATATAACACAGGAAATGGTACACCAACTGCGCCTGGCCACTTTCAACCCCCTCATGGAACATTTGAAAGCCTTCAGCTCGATTTTATCGACATGCCCCCATCTCAGAAATAGTAAAAGTATGTGTTGGTAGTGGTATGCATGTTTAGTAAATGGACAGAGGCTTACCCAACTAAACATTGTGATGCACAGCGTGTGGCCAAGTGCCTCTTGCAAGAACTACTGCCAAGATTTGTGGTACCCTCTCTCCTTGCGTCTGACAATGGGCCTGCATTCATCTCCCATGTAATAAAAGGATTATGTAAGGGGCTTGCGATAACACAGAAAATACACTGTGCTTATCACCCACCAGCCGCAGGCGCTGTTGAGAGAAAGAATGGGGTGCTGAAAAATAAAATAGCGAAGATTTGTGCATCAACAGACCATTCCTGGGTAGATGCACTGCCTTTAGCACTACTAGCAATGAGAAGCACACTAGACAGGGTGACCAAGCTAAGCCCACGCGACATCGTGTTTGGCAGACCAATGCATATTCCAGGACACATATCAACTGCCCCCCTGTCAATAACTGATGACCCTTTGCTTTGTTATTTTAAGAAATTAACGGACATTTTACATTACCTCCATTGTCAGGTGCTGAAATCCCTCCCAGAAGCAGCCACTCCGCCAGCCCACGATCTACAGCCAGGAAACTTGGTCTGGGTGAAGGCCCACACATGAAGGAACTGGTTACAGCGGAGGTGGAGAGGCCCTCTGCAAGTTCTTCTGACAACAGCCACAGCGGTGAA